>NW_027271564.1:0-600000 GCF_040938485.1 Diadema antillarum | reverse complement strand
CATCAATGCGAATATTAATTCAATATTGTTTTTTATACACACACGCACACACACACGCGCCTATCCACATATTGTATAAGAAAACTTTCATCAAAGGTAACATTATCTTCGCAAGAGGTACACCTGTAACTATACCTTGAAATATACAGTGACTGTGTTGCTATAGAAAAAATACACTTGTACTGTAAAACAGTTAAATTGATAACAAGTGACGAGACGAAGTTGGACTTACACTATCTTGAGCTGCTGGCCTCTTGGTAACACAGACTGATCAAAACAAAAATGACTGAGATCGGAATGTGGTGGTTGGTAGGGTGATGGACGATCGAAATTGAAACGGGGCTTCCACATAAATAATGCTTAGGGACCTATGAGAGGCCTACCATAACGTCAAAGGAAAGTCTTGTGGCTATCACATTCAAATAT
Organism: Diadema antillarum; assembly: GCF_040938485.1. Taxonomy (NCBI): domain Eukaryota; kingdom Metazoa; phylum Echinodermata; class Echinoidea; order Diadematoida; family Diadematidae; genus Diadema; species Diadema antillarum. The sequence continues at coordinate 599,574 of NW_027271564.1, read as the reverse complement.
TATGTTATATCTCATAATGTAAAAGCCTTTGCACTGTAATCAGGCATTATACTAAAGCATATTAGACAGTTCTACAATTTCATGACCGAAAATTGACTTTTCCAGTGAGCTCTCTTTACAAAATTAAAGAACACGCAATAAATGAATCAAAGAGTGCATACTTATATTTCTTCATTCTAGTCTTCGAGACCTATGGTGGGGGCTCAGCCCCCATCACTATTTTTTTTTTTTGCACCCGTACATAAGAATACATACGGCGTCATCACTTTGGGCCCTCACTTTTTTACCCCCTAAGTGGCACCAGATTTTTAAAAAAAAGACCCCTTTTTTTTGGTGAAAACGTGGTGCCGGCCATGCAGATGTAATTTTTGCCAACACAATCTGAAAAGCGAAACAAAAGTCTTCCTCATTATTTCCATTCCATTCATTTTATTTTCAACAAAGAATGTCAATGCACAAAACACAGCACAAGAAAAATACTAACATAATATTGTAAAGATACATAATTATTCTCATTATATACATCAAAATATTTATTATTTAGGCCTATTATTATTTACGCCAGAGGTCGTATCTCCATAAAGCTCCTTTCAAATCAATATCTCATTTGGTAAGATTGGAAATCTGTTAAAATTTTTTGACATGATTTGCACAGAACTTTGAAATTTCTTCTTTTCTCTCTCTCTCTCTCTCTCTCTCTCTCTCTCTCTCTCTCTCTCTCTCTCTCTCTCTCTCTCTCTCTCTCTCTCTCCTTCTCTCTCTCTCTCTCTCTGTGATAGCTGCTGTAACTGCTCTGCTGCTCTTTTACCAAGTTGGGCGAGTCGAGCGGTCTCTTCGCGGGAACCTCTTCGGAATTGATTTAGTGAATAGCGCCATCATAAGAGCACCTCGCCCGTATCATTATTCAACATGGCGACTTACATGGTCCGCACGAGGGGAGTGTTGATACGGGGGACAGGAAAACATTCACCAGCGAAATTTCCTACAACGAAAGAATACGTTAAGACGTTTTGTAAAGGTGTAAATATTTCAAGATGTTTTCATTCTGCTCAACCACTCTGGTGAGTATTTTTCAAAGAATACACGGAGTTGTCATATGTTTACATTTTTTTGGTTACCGGTAATTAATATGAATGACAAAATTTGCTATGTATGGGACTAAGATTGTAATGGACTGAGAATTGCAGGACGGGATAATCATCCGGAGCTCCCCACCACCACGGGTCCACGGCCATGGATATCTCAACGCTACGGTTATATATGGACGGCGTCACATGTCATGTAACGTTTTGGTAGATCTAGGTCTAGTACTAGTAGTAGGAGTATTTATTATCAGTCTTCAGTCATTGCAGGAGGAGGTGTGATGCGGTGCATCATACACTCACTGTTTAACTTAAAAACTTAAACAAAGTTTGCACAAGTTCCTTTCATTTAAATCAGTGATCTATGACTAATTTATGTACATTTGTTAATGCTGAACATTGAACACAAAATTATTAACTAACATAACACTAGTATCGTACTCGTAGTAACAGCCCAGGTGCTCATTGGAGTTGGGTCAACTATACACAGCCCTGTCGCTGTACACAAGTGTCGCAACACATGCTATACTAGAGTTTGGTTAGGTTAGTGTAGACCCCCAACATGAATTCCTGTGAACTCATAAATCTTTAATAGTGTCACAGTTTAAAAAGGATAGTCGTAATGCTAATGGCAAAGATGAATTCTTTAGCAATTTGACTTGTGATATTGTGCTTGCAGAAATTGTTTAATTGTCATACATTTGAGCATTCATTTATTTTTGTAAATAATTGCCTCTTGTAAACTGTCAATAGTGTCATTTCACACTCACAGGAGAAACAGTTCAGATGGCTGGGTTAGCATGGTTGGGCTTGAGATCCATGCTCAGATTGCTTCAAATACAAAGCTCTTCTCTGCTTCAGAAGTTCAGTTTATGGCTCCACCCAACTCTTTAGTGTCTTTCTTTGATGCATCGCTACCGGGAACATTACCGGTATGAATTACTTTTTCTGTTTTTTGTTTGTTTGTTTGTTTCTTTTGTTTTTGTTTTTGCATAAACTTGAGGTCTTATTGTTATTGTAATAATGATGATGATGATAATAATGATAAATTATCATCTCTATTACTAATGTTATCATCATAACTATCATTTCACTGTTATATTAAGTTCATAGTAAATGAGTACTTTTAGTTTTGTTTTTGTTTAGTTAGCAATATTAATAGTAGAGAACATTGTTTTCTAAGAGAACATGCACAATCAACAACTGGTACGGTAGTTGAAGTATAGATGCAGTCACATAAATGTTTTATTTCGTTTTTTACTTCAGTCAGTGCTAAGGGAAATTTTTTCAAGAAATGGGGTGAAAAAAAGAAAGTTCATGAATTACACACAAGAGTAAAGAAATAATTTATCTAATGTTTGTATATATATTCAAAATAATTAAGCCACTCTTTCCCCTGTCAAATGTCCATGATCAAGAAGATGAGCCTAATAAATTTATTAGTTACCATACTTCAGCAACACAAATCATTCTCACAGTTCTCTCTGCACAAGTGTGTAATGGTATTTGGTGGAATGCAAGCAATTATACATCTTTTTTTTTTTCAGATAATCATCCCTTACCAGGCAAAATACGCTCACCTGGGTATTAGAGAGTAGGCATTCTTCATGCAACTTTACAATAACCAATCTAGTACAAATTGTACTAGCATATGTGAAAGACATATCGGTATGTAGTGTTAATGTATTAAGAACTGTTGATGTGAAAGGTATTGTCTCGTGTTTGATATCTCTATCTGTGACCAAATATTGTATTATCATTGAGGTGCTGAACAAAAGATGCGTGGAAGATGGCGTCTTAACAGCCTTGGCACTCTCCTGCAAGATCAACAGGAAGTCTGTCTTCGATCGCAAACACTACTTCTACGCAGACCTACCAGTGAGGACTCTTTCACCTACAGTGATTCTACGTCTCTGTCAATTGTTAAATGTTATGATGCAGTGGGGGAGTGGGATGGAGGCTTTGGTGTTACCCCAAAGTGTGTAGAGATACTCGTGTCATGTGTTGTTCTGTTGTTTCTTGTGCAAAACAACAATTTTTAAATGTGAAAGATGCATGTTCCAGATTTTTTTTTTTGCAGTAATGGTCCCTTATTGCTTCCAATCTCTAATGACACTACCGTAATTTACCTGGGACATGCTGCATGAAAAGTTTTGAGAGCCTTGCAAGTTAAAAATCAAATGGAAGCTTCCAACTGCATGGTTCTGTGTCTGCCATGTTGTGTGTGATCATCTGATTAGCATGACAAACCCTGATGCGTACATTGTTAAAACGTGGATTAAATTCATTTGTTGTTGATTCTCATTCTTGTGTGTGTTGTTTTTCATATCAGTGTGCAATATATGATTTTCTTATACCAGGCCAACCTATTTGTTACAAATGTATGAGGTTAGATACGGACATCATATGTGGAATTAGTGTGCAAATGGTCCTCAATTGGTAGTGTACTTTGAGATAACATTATCCGTAGCCCATGCTTAAGAATCTACTTGATACACCAACTGTATGAGTTTTATAGTTAACATTTATCTTCTCTGTCCCAAAGGCTGGCTACCAGATCACACAACAAAGGCTTCCACTGGCGGTGGGAGGTAGAGTAGATTTCACTATCTTTGACGAGAGGAGGAAGCGACCGGCTGTGCACCGCTCTGTCCGCATCAAACAGATCCAGCTGGAGCAAGACAGTGGCAAGAGTCTCCATGATGAAGAAAACCAGGAGACCCTGGTTGACTTGAATCGAGCTGGTGAGTCACTATGCTTGGGCAGAATTCTGAAATGTTGCTGTGGTCATGCTATCTAAATCAGGGTATCTTGGGAATATCAGATATTTGAATAGAGAGCAGAAACTTTGTGTATGAATCTTCTTCTGTTTTATTCCAAGCTCATTGCTTTTGGGACCCCAAGTATGTCTTGCATCCAGTTTGTATGAAGTTGTCATATATTTCTGGCCGCAAATTATTGCTAAGAATATAAAATCCAGTTAAGATGTCGACCCAACACTAAAATTTCTGCTTTCACCCTCAAATGACAAAGTTCATACTTGTACATCAACAAGATCAATCACATATAATAAAAGAAAAATAAACAAACGAATTAGTCCATTTTCTATCTTCAGTGAACCAGTTTCATGTAATCTTTATTCAATAAAAGATGTGCTCAGAATTTCAGTGTTGCCAATTTAATGATTACAGGAGATTAATTTCTTTTGCAAAATTCTCCTAGGACTGGATGGGTTAATGTTGTGAAAGTAAAAGGCAAAGATTCCAACTTTCCTGCTTTGAGACCATTTACTCAAAATCTCCCACTCTCGCACATGAGTTTGAATTTCTCCCACTCTAGCTGTGTGTCTCCCACTTAAGATGCATCTTCCCTACTTAGAATTAAAGCTTTTTCTGGCCCAACATTAGTTTTGTCATATGTTAAAAAATAAGGTTAAAATTAATAGCACTAGAGAGCTTCTGTAACCCTAGAGATTTGAGGACCCTAAAGCGGGTCCTTAACCCTGTCTGCATGGGACATCGCTTAATGCGTATGACATGCAGGGCCGACATATTTGCACAATTGGAGTCGCCAGTTTGCCGGGGGGGGGGGGGGGGGGGGGGGGGGGGTGGGGGGTGGGGGGAGAATCTCCTGTTTAACCCGTTGAAGACTAGGTAACCGGGGGGCCAAAAGCTAAAAACAGAGGTCGAGTTGCACTCTCTCTACCAAATTAAGTAGACCATGCTTATTTTCAAGTTTTTATTGTAACAAACAACATTCCACTGGTCTACCTCAAAAAATTTGTTGCGAAAGCCTCCAAATCCAAGATGGCGTCCAAGATGGCCGCCATATTTACTGAATTTGTTATTTGAAAGATAGAATTTGATTGAAAGATCAGATTTCAACAAATGTGATGTCATATGAAAGAGAATAAAATTTTCTACAAGTTGATACCATTTTTGTGGGTTATTGTGATAAGTGGATTGAGATTTTCAGGAGAAAACACTCATTTTTTGATATTTTTCTGAAAAAAGGAAAATCATGAAAATGCTTAATTCAGCATAAATCAGAGAAAGACTGAAGTATTATCTTGAAACGTTTCAAGAATTTTGTTTGACATATAATTAATATTTGGAGAAAATTAGGGGTCAGTACCGTTTTTGGTTCAGGAGTTATAATGTCTCAAACTTGAAAACTCACTATGTAAAAATGGCCACTTTAGTTTGACAATACCTTGTTGGTCGTAAAAAGAGCCTGCGCGCGCCAAGACTACTACACGCACCACTGACACTGGCGCTTGTAGCAGTGCCAGTGGTGCGTGTAGTAGTCTTGGCAAACGCAGACATTTTCTTTGACAAACAAGGGTTTGTGCCTGCAAACTAACTTTTCATACCAAGTGGTAGCTCAGGTGACGCTGATTGTTATTATTTCAAAGTAGATTGTTCTGAAGCAGATGAGATGAAGCAAAAATATCTTTCAAATAGAGGTAGAAGCTTGAAACAACCTTGCTATAGAAAGTTTAAAACAAAATCTGGATCAATCACTCAAAAAATTCAAGATTGCAGGCCATCAAAGCTGACATAGTGTATAAAATTGCGCCAAAGTAAATGTATTATTTCGTTTTTGATACAATTTTGTCTGTTGTGCTATCTTAAACCGTCGTAGGTTTTTATGGACACATTTTTAGAACCAGTGATATTCTACTCTCCGAAAAAGAAAAAAACAACAAATCGAGTGGAAGTTTTTGCTTTTGATGTGAGGAGTGAATAACAAGAAAACGGTGAATTTAGAGTGAAATTGGAGTGACTTTTGAGTGAAAATGTTAGAGTGACCTTTATAGGCAGGGCTCCACACTAACTTTTATTTTTGGTGGCCAAAAGGCAAATATCCGATCTTTTTTGGTGGCCCGATCAGGCCACCTATGTTCTTCATTTCTGACATTTTGGTGGCCCGACGTGCGTTTTTGGTGGCCCCGGGCCACCGGACCACCGTTAGTGTCGAGCCCTGCCTTAGCAAGTTAGGGATCACTTGTCACTCTTCGAATGATCCCCGAGGTCACTCTAAAATGAATGAAAATGAACATTTTCACTCTCGAGTGATCCTGATATCTAATATGGGAAAGCATCTGTATACCAATGGCATAAGCTCAGATCAATTGTGACACTATAACCCACATGAAATCAGCCTAAAAACAATGTAAGAAAAATCTGGTAACAGAAAATACAGTTTCAGCATGCTTATTTGTAAATGTGAATATACAGCACGAATAATCAATTTGGACAATTTTATTCGAACAATATACTGAAAAGTAATTTCGCACAACACATTTCGCACAACAAAGTTGAGAAATTGCCGCCATGTCGGATATTTTATTTTATTTATTTATTTATTTTTTTTTTGGGGGGGGGGGGGCTCGGATCAGAAGGGCTTTCAAGACATCTACGGATCAGACATTATTACACATATACCACCATCATTCAGGCGTTTCTACAACAGCAGAGTAACATACAAGTAAAAAAGCATATCTTTGATACAGAAGCATTTCTTTTTTATAAAAGATTGGGCCTTACCCTAACACTGGAATGAGCTCCACCCCCCCCCCCCCCCCCCAAAAAAAAGACCCTCAATATGGTTTACACTAGCACAATATCGTTCCGATGTGTAGGAACATGTAATAGACAGCAATATAAGAAGATTAAAAAAATATATCAAATTATAAGTTATAAGTTGAGATTTAACTTTGACGCAACACACTAAAGGTATTCTACCATTGGGAGAGATATCACATTCGATTTATATGTGCAGGTTAGTTGTATTACAAAACATTCTACCATGTAAAAAAATTATAATAAAGCCTAAAACATATATGGAGATATCACCATTGCTTTTCAAGAAACCATAGCCATAACTGTTGACAATTTAGTATATTAAAAACATTCTTATCAGATCTATTTAGTATATCTAACAATATTTAGCATTAATCATACTGATTTCAGTTTGTACATTAGTTGTTCTATCCCTAACTCACAGTTTAGAACTAGTTTGAGGAATTAAGTAAAGCTGGGTTTTTGTTTTACGTGCACTAATGGTAAATAATGCCTTGAACGACAACCTCGATTAATTACCGCCATCTTGAATTTTGTGTGGATACTATTTTTATCGCTAAATATTACACATTGGCAAAATTTGTGCCAAATTCCAAGCTCCTATCTCTTTTTGGAAAATACTTTCTGTTCAATTTTATCTGCCTCAGAACAATCTACTATGATGAAATGCTACAGTAATAGCGATCAGCGTCACCTACCACTTGGCATGAAAAGTTAGTTTGCAGGTACTTGCAAGACACTAGACCATTACAGTATTACATGTGACCATGTAAACACATTGTATGCAAAATTTATAATGCATAAATGTAATTTTTTCAAGTTTTAGACTTTAACTTGTCAATAGTGTATGATATTGCCTGTAATTCCAGAAATATGAATTATGTCTCAATCTCAGTAAATCTCAATCTCAATCGCAGGTTTCAAAATAATTCTTAAGTTCTTCTTTGATAAATACTAAATCATGCATTTTCACATTTCTTCCTTTTTTCAAAACAAAATAAAAATATGGATCCCCCCCAATTTATCACAATACACAGCTAAAGTGGTATCAACTTTTAGGAAGTTTTACTCTTTTTCGTATGACATCAAATGTGTTGCAATCCAATGTCTCTATCAAATTTTATGTTTGAAATGTTAACTTCAATAAAAATGGCGGCCCTTTTGGACCGCATCTGTACTTTGGAGGTTTTTGCAACAAATCTATTGAGGTGTACTTACGGAACATTGGTTAGTATGCTTAATATTATGTATGGTCTTGTTTATAGAGAGAGTGGAACTCGAAAAGTAAGCACGATCTTGGATTTGACCCTCTGTGACGTCTTTGGGAACAGATGCGTGTAAATGCATATTATGTAAAATGGGATTTCAAGTTTGAGACATTATAACTCCTGAACCAAATACAATACTGACCTCTAATTTTCTTTAAATATTGATTATATGGGAAAGATGTTAATTTCTGCATGGTTTTCATAAACATTTTTAATTTTTTTTTTTTTACTTTTTAGAGAAATATTCATGGTGCATTCTGAAAAAAAATGTCTGCGTAAAAACCTAAGATGGTTTGAAATAGCATTAAAATGTTCAGAATATATAAAAACCATATAAATAGACAGCAAAACAGACAAAATTGTATCAAAATCGAAATGATACATTTACTTTGGCGCAATACACTATGTCAGCTTTGATGGCCTGCAATCTTGAATTTTTTGGGTGATTGATCCAGATTTTGTTTTAAACTTTCTATAGCAAGGTTGTTTCAAGCTTCTACCTCTATTTGAAAGATATTTTGCTTCATCTCATCTGCTTCAGAACAATCTACTTTGAAATAATAACAATCAGCGTCACCTGAGCTACCACTTGGTATGAAAAGTTAGTTTGCAGGCACAAACCCTTGTTTGTCAAAGAAAATGTCTGCGTTTGCCAAGACTACTACACGCACCACTGGTACTGCTACAAGCGCCAGTGTCAGTGGTGCGTGTAGTAGTCTTGGCGCGCGCAGGCTCTTTTTACGACCAACAAGGTATTGTCACAACTAAAGTGGCCATTTTTACATAGTGAGTTTTCAAGTTTGAGACATTATAACTCCTGAACCAAAAACGGTACTGACCCCTAATTTTCTCCAAATATTAATTATATGTCAAACAAAATTCTTGAAACGTTTCAAGATAAAACTTCAGTCTTTCTCTGATTTATGCTGAATCAAGCATTTTCATGATTTTCCTTTTTTCAGAAAAATATCAAAAAATGAGTGTTTTTTCCTTAAAATCTCAATCCACTTATCACAATAACCCACAAAAATGGTATCAACTTGTAGAAAATTTTATTCTCTTTCACATGACATCACATTTGTTGAAATCTGATCTTTCAATCAAATTCTATCTTTCAAATAACAAATTCAGTAAATATGGCGGCCATCTTGGACGCCATCTTGGATTTGGAGGCTTTCACAACAAATTTTTTGAGGTAGACCAGTGGAATGTTGTTTGTTACAATAAAAACTTGAAAATAAGCATGGTCTACTTAGTTTGTAGAGAGAGTGCAACTCACTCGTTAAGTAAGCGACTTTTTGGGGTTTGGCCCTCCGGTTATAGTCCCTAGTTTACTATGGCAGGTGTTAATGGGAAATGCGTGTTATAGCAAAATCAGCCTGTCCTCGGCAGGTTAAAAGAGGCTTGGGGTTAGAGTCTGTGAACAGATAAAGGTATGGCTGCTTTCTGTAATTCCTCTCTGTCAGGGGTTGGTCTGATGGAGCTCGTCACAGAACCAGACCTGACTGATGGAACTGATTCTGCAGCCATGGTGCGGGAATTGCAGCTGCTTCTTCAGACCCTCGGAACTTGTTCAGGCAAAATGGATGGTCAGTGTAGATGCTATGTTCAATCAGTTTCCCCTTAAGGTTTTAGCATGTGATGTAGCAGCACAAATGTATGGGAACATATTCAACATAGGAATGTAGAAGTTCTTCTTCAGCATTAGTATCTGGGATAGGTTTCTTTTGTTTTTCCTTGTTGTTGTTTATTATTATATTTGCCTTTGTCATTTGTCAGCTTAAAGTTTTTAACTTGATAATCAGGGGTTTTATGATGAAGACATCAGTTTTGTTTTGTTTTCTGTTTTGTTTTGTTTTGTTTTGTTTTGTTTTGTTTTGTTTTGTTTTGTTTTGTTTTGTTTGTTTGTTTGTGTGTGTTTTTTTTTGTTTTGTTTTTTTTGGGGGGGCAGTTTTTCCCCAAAACATTTTCTTTGCCGACTGTTTTATACAAGGGGGTTCCACCAATTTCAGATAGATTGGATACATATGATTTGTAATGATAATTTATGGATGTAACATCATCCTACAGTTCAAAGTACAGTGAATTGAAGCCTATGTCGCCATGTATCATTCAAGTTGAATATCATTGTCATCATCCATTGCCATGACTTCTGTTGTAATCCCTTGATGAGATAACTGTGTAGTGCATTATTGCATTGCAAAACTGTCATCATCACTGCCAAACTGATTTGAGCATTGTTTCAAAAGTAAGTTTGAAATTGTCTTATTTAGACAGTTGTTCTTTTGTAGAATATATTTGATCCATCAACTCCTTTTTTTAAAAATCTGTGTGATAGAGGGCGCTCTACGAGTTGATGCCAATGTGTCTGTGAGTCGGCCGGGACAGAATCCAGGTGTGAGGTCAGAGGTCAAGAATATCAACAGTGTGCGCTTCGTCAAGCAAGCTGTAGGTATGGCTTGTAAATGCAATCTCCATGACTTCATTCTTTTTAGAGATAGGTAGATGATTTGATATTAAGAGTTATACCATGATTTACTTCATTACAACTGTGGCACTTTGAGGCTCTTTACATTGCACTGTAGTTGTGCCAGCCTGGAATGCTAAAATTATGTCATGATTGACAGAGACTCCAACCCAAAACACCTTCTGATCTGGAGATTCTCCCGCCCGAAACCCCTAGCAAACGGGAGACTCCAAGTTGATGTGTGCGAAGCGTGAGGTTCCTAGGGTTCTAGATGTTCTCTGGTGCTTTCTAAGGCTTATTTTTTCAACACACGATAGCAATAAGTAAGAAATCCTTTCCACCGGGAGACGCAGAGCCAGGGCGGGAGAAATCAAATCTCAATCGGGAGAACGGGAGATTTTACAAAAATGGGCTTTCGGCGGGAGATCTCCCGTCGAAAACGGGAGAGTTGGAGTCTCTGGATTGATAGGCATTACTAAGTCTTCTATGCAGGAATGAAACAGCTTTGTGTTGTTTCTTTGTATTAGGTAATTATTTAAATGTTGATATAAACATAAATCTTCTAAACTTTGTGTGTCTGGTAGAATAATGGAGAAATTGGTTGTTTGCTTAAAAATTTGTTTGACAATTGGTGTTATACACCAGAAAGTACTGTTTTAATTGAAATCTAACTCTTTTTCCTGTGACACACTGGTATTCTAATCACTAAGTTCTCATTCACCTTTTCCATTCGCAGATTTCGAAATCAAGAGACACATAGACTTGCTGGAAAGAGGAGAAAAAATCCAGTATGAAACACGGTCATTTGACAACATGCTGGGGTAAGTGGATCATGAACTTGATGTATGATGTATGAAAGTATTGATGATTTAAAAAAAAAAAAAAATTGTAATGATCAGAGAGATTTGTTATGTACAATTCAAAGTTCTACATTGATTTAAGCAGTATAAAGCTATCTTCCAGCAGATCGTCCTCCAAGCCAGGCGCGCCGGAAGCAGTTTTGGATTGGGGGGGCAAACATTGGAGGGGGCTCAAGATTAGACCATGCATATGTTACACAATATACACATACACACACACACACACACGCACACATATCTATTATATATATATATATATATATATATATATATATATATATATATATATATATATATATGTAAAGTGGCGTACGGTGGGTCGAAACATGGGGGGGGGGGAGCCATAAAGTAATTTTGACGGTCTGTATGCTTGTGCGTGTGTGCGAGAGCAATAATGGGACTACAATACATTACGGAATGTGATACATTCAACAACGCAGTCATTGAGGAACATTGTAAGTTTTCCTTACATGGATTATGGAATGACGGTGTGAAACGATCGACAAATTATATACTGTCAGCAACATAAGGTGAATGGCATAACAATAAAATGCGAGCGAGCGAAGCGAGCGAGCTTGAAAATTTTGATATTCTACAGTTCCAAAACTGGTGTTTTAATTGTAGCTATATATTTCGCTTTGGAAATAAATGGGGGCGCATCGGGCGCAACTACTGGCAATCATTGGCAGCAACATTAGGAGAATGGCATAACGATTCAATGCGAGCGAGCGAAGCGAGCAAGCTTGAAAATTTTGACATTCTACAGTCCCAAAACTGGGGTTTGTAGCTATATCTTTCACTTTGGAAATTAATGGGCGGCGCATCGGGCGCAACTGCTGGCAATCACTGGCCGCAACATTACGAGAATGGCATAATGATTCAATGCGAGCGAGCAAAGCGAGCGAGCTTGAGAATTTTGACATTTACAGTCCAAAAACTCCCGTTTGTAGCTATATCTTTCGCTTTGGAAATTAAGGGGGGGGGGGGGGCCATCGGGCGCAACTGCTGGCAATTACTGGCAGCAACGTTAGGAGAGTGGCATAACGATTCAATGCGAGCGAGCTTGAAAATTTTGACATTTTACAGTCCCAAAACTCCCGTTTGTAGCTATATTTATCTTTCGCTTTGGAAGTTAAGGGGTGGGAGCATCGGGCGCAACTACTGGCAATTACTGTCAGCAACATTAGGAGAATGGCATAACGATTCAATGCGAGCGAGCGAAGCGAGCGAGCTTGAAAATTTTGACATTCTAGAGTCCAACAACTGCCGTCGTAGCTATGCTTTTCGCTTTAGAAATTACGGGGGAGGCGCACCGGGCTCAACTGCTGGATGCGAGCGAGCGAAGCGAGCGAGCTTGAAAATTTTGACATTTTACAGTCCAAAAGCTGCCGTTTGTAGCCATATTTTTTCCCCTTTTATTCATATATATACATATTTATTTTGTTTTCTTTGTTTATTCATTTATTCTTCTTCTTCTTCTTATTATTATTATTATTTTTTTTTTTTTTTTTTTTTGGGGGGGGGGGGCTTTTTGGGGGGGCAAAAATGCGTTTTGCCCCCCCACTTTTTGGATTGGGGGGGCGGCCGCCCCCCCCCCCTGCCCCCCCACTTCCAGCGCCTATGCTCCAAGCCAATTGACAAAAAACAGAAACGGCATGTACGGCCTGACACATTTAATGGCTTCTGTAACTGGCATGAGAAAATCATTCATTTGATATACAGTCAACCTTGCTGAAGCCAATCTTGCTTAAGTCAAATAATCGCCTAATCTGAATGTCTTTTCAAGTCCTCTCTTTATATTCTATTGATTTAATCCCTCATAAGTCGATTTTCTCTAATTCGAGACTATTTCTTCAGGCCAAATAGATTCGACTTAGGCAAGGTTGACTGTAAGACTTTGAATACAAATTGCTTTGAAAAGAATTGTCTAAAGATATAGGAACTTGAAGGGGTTTTGCTTTTCCTTCTATAGTTCCTTATATCTTACTTGAGTCATATTTCCTTAGTGTTTTAGGAGAGTAAACTATTTTATGATTAATATGGAAATTATTTCATTTATGCATTGATGCAAATATTATTGAAGTGAATTGTATTTGATTTTGATGTTTTCCTCTGTTACCTCTGTTGTCTTCATTGAAACATTTTTGATATTACATATGTGAAATACATTTCTCATCTCATTTTCTATTCAAGTGATTGAATTAATGCATACTTTTGGATGGATATGTTTCTCTGTTTTACTTTATTTCAATATTCTGCCAGTCTTGTAGGTATGTCTGGAAATTATGATTAGCAATATCACAATGAAACAGCAAATTTCACAGACACATAGACTCATTAACCTTTCCCAAACTGACACTAATTTGATGTCCCCAAGACAATCTCTTAGGTTGTATGTAACAATATCCTGAAAAGACAATTGATGAAAAGGTAATGCCTCTGAATAGTACACCTTTCTCTGAGTCATCATGTTTTGCACTGATTTTAGTGGAAAATGACTGAAATAGTAATTATGCTCTTCTGCAAAATAATTGTCCAGAATTACAGTGCCCATGAGAGACAAGGAGGGTCAAATTGACTATCGCTTCATGGCGGAGCCCAACCTGCCACCTCTTGTCTTGTACGACGACTCCAACATCCACACTGCTCTCTGGCCCGAGGGGGCAGTCAACATTGATGTCCTGAGGAAGAGATTGCCTGAGCTGCCCAGGGACACGCGGCAGAGGATGGCTAACCAGTATGGCATGTCACTGGACGTTGCCAACACACTGGTTGTAAGTGCATGATGACCAATGTGTAATTTTTTTTTTTTTGCTGTTGTTCACAGTATGATATGAACTATTAGTACTGGTAATTGTAATATTTGTTTTTGTAAATATCATCTTCAGAATAGCAGTTTCTCATCAGCTGATGGTGAGTCTGTAAGTCAACTTCAGTTTGTATGAGCTAGTATTTCTCACAAAATTAACCCATTGAAGACAGACTGACTTTCCTATAACACACATTTCCTGTTCACCCAAACCCAAGAATACTCAGGACTAGTCTTCAACTGGTTAACATTTCATCGTGAGAGGGTAATACCTCGCCTTACACAGTGACAATCAGTTCTTATAATTGTGTCAACATTTTCATGCTGGACATGGGGCAGAGCTGTGATTCCCATCAAATGCAGTGGGCTTTACATTTGGCATATTAACATCATTGATGGGGTTAGTATCTTGATTGTTCTACTGATCAGAATGAGCCAGGACTGGTGGATTTTTTCGAGTCTGTTTTAGCTGCAAATCCTCGCCGAGACGCCAAGAAAGTACTGAACTGGCTGACAACGGAGTTCCTCAAACATCATAATCTGACAAATCTTGCTGTATCTCAGAGGTAAACAGATGTGCAATCATTCACTTTCAGTTATATCAGTATTGAATCTGTGTGCTTCTATCCACGTAATGCTGTAAGTGGATTAGAAAAATTTACACAATTCAACATACATTGAGAGAAAAATAAACTTCTTCATATTATCTTATTGTGTACTTTGTTTTTTACCATGCTGCTGAGCACCAAGATCACATTTCCTGCAAATACTGAGTCGTCTTCATCGATTTTATCGATATTTGGCTTGTCGGTCATTTGCACACCTGAAAATAACATAGACTTTGCCAAAGTGAAGTCTGTTCAGAGCAAGAAACGTGTGGGTTTATCCAGAGTCTGAATATAGGTTCAGACCACAGTTTGGACTTTCACAGAGATTAATTTTGCAAGAGGTCAGCTTTTGAACACATGATTGATAACCGCAAGGTAATATTGCTTGATGTTTTGTGATCACATGTACGGAGTACTTTAATACATGATCTTCACTTCTCTCTCCTTTCTCTCTTCTCTCTCTTGTCATCTCTTCCCTCTTCTCTCTCATCTCCTTCTTTTCTCTCCCTTCTGTTATCCCCTCCCTTTCTCCCTTCCCTTTCCTTTCTTTCTCTCTTCTTTCTCCATTCATCCCTCGCTCTCCCTTCCTCATTTTTTCTCTTCTCTCTCACACTCATATATCCTTGTCTTTCTACTGCTTGTAGTCCAATGACACCTGCCATATTTGGTGAGCTGATAGACCTGATGACAGAAGGCAAGATATCTGCTGCTACTAGCAAGAAACTCACTGCCATGGTGTTTGAAGGCGACACACAGCCCCTTACTGAGGTTGGTTTGACACCAGAGGAAATTTCCTCAACAAAATAAGCATTTAACTAGTATGTCCCCAAATTATTCAGTTTTTGTTCTTTATATTGTACTTCCCCAATGAATACTGATGAATGTCTTATTTATTGTGATACATGTACAATCAAACTTTTCGCGAAGGTTCCTTATGAACCTATTTTTCTATCTCTGCCATTTTATATAGTAAAATATACAACAGAGTATGCCAGTGAAATATATCCTGGGGATTTACTAAAAGGATGATCTCATTTTATGAAGCGTGTTGATTTGAAGTACATTGTACATATTTGTGTATATGAATATGTTTTGTGCATAGCATGTATAGAAGATATGTGAATGTATGTCTTGCTAGTACTGGATAATTGTGTTACTTTCCCACTCTATATGCAAGAATGTCTTCAAGTGTTAGATTCTAGACAACCATGTTGTACTGCTCTTTCTCCAGATCATTGAAAAGAACCAGTGGGGGCAGATCAAAGATCAAACAATCATCGAGCAGCTGTGTCAGAGAGTCATTGAGGAGAACAAAGAAACGGTAAGTTTGTCAGTCATTTTGTTGTCTGTATTTGTCTGAGTTTGACTCAACCAGCTTCTAATGGGACAATACGACACCCCTGATTACACCGTGGTTATGAAAGAAGCACATAGCAGAATACACTTTATTTGAGCTTCTGTTAACGTGCTCATTGTGATTGCAAAATGCTTAATCACTGTCATTTAGGAACCTCGGACATGCAATAAGGTTGCACTGGATATCTTTTGTGTGTGAAGTAGTGCAAGTGATATTTAGCATGATGAATAGCATTTGTGAGTGCTGTAAAGTGGCAACCTGATTACGGTATTTGACTCTGATAGGCTGAGTGTACATGTATCGTCTTGTAACCAATCACACAGTTTCAAGCGGGATTATTCTAATTTTAAATTCACATTTGCATGCCCTAAGGACCAATTATTACAAGGAAATTGGTACTTCTTGTCACCTCATGAATGATTTTGAGAGATGTGACCACATGCATCTTTGGATAAGATTCAGAGATTACAAAACCCTAATTTCTTTTCCAAGGTCCAAGAATACAGACGAGGCAACAAGAAAGTGGTGAACAGGCTGATGGGGGAGGTGCAGAGGGAGACAAAAGGCAGGGTGGAGCCGCAAATCGCCATAGCAACACTCAGGAAGATGCTGGAAAGATGACTGCTACTTTAGTGAGAGGGAAAGAAGGAGGAAGACAGAAAGAGAGCAATTTATTTTTAGTGAACTCAATGTTACCTGCCCATGAAAGCAAAATTTCTTTGTGGTGTTGGTAGGGAAATCACAGCTTGCTTTTTTAACAAGGCAATATTATCCTACTCTGGAAATAGCATGTTTGAGTGAAATTGGAACACCTTGGTGTATTCATGTCTTTTGTGCAATTTTGTGCAATTCTCCCTACACATTCTTTGCAAGGTTTCACTACTGTGACATCATGACTTGTAGCCTTCTTTTCCAGCAATGAGACCTCAGGGGCAGAGGAACTGGTGGGGGGAGGGGGTTTAAGACAAATAATAAAAAATAAAAAATGGGAACCCCCCCCCCCCCCATACAACACCCATGAATTTCCATGGGTTCTTAGATCTTCCTGTCTAAGCAGGGGGTACCATGGACCTTGACCCGGTCCCACAGCCCCCCCTTGAGAACAATGTTCTGCAGCCCCTGCAACACATGGATTTAATCAAAACTTTAAAATTGACATCTTTTGAATGGCTTGCTCTAGATTTCCTATGTCTTCTAAAAATCTTCCTGCATTCACTGAATTGCCATATGTGACCCCGTACAACAAAAGGGTCCTAAAGTAGCGCACGGACGAAGCCGTGAAAATCGAGTTTGAAGTCAGAGCATCAAAATTGGTCAAAACTTACGATTTTCTGATTTTGACATATTATTGTAGTCTGACATATCTTCTATCATCTGTCGAAATTTTGAAGCAAAATGGTGAAAGGAAAGACCAAAAAATAGCGTTTCTCTTGGTCATGTTTTTTGGCGTTTCAACGAAGCAGAAACTGGTTCCAAAATTTGGATTGAGCGCCACAGATAGGCTCCGCCCCTAACAACGACCAAAGTGATCTCATTGGTCAGTTTGCTGCTTGCCGCTAACCGAAGCGTGAAGCTCACACACTGCCCAGTCGACTGGTGTGTGCAGGCGGGGTGCGCTATGCCCAGCCGCTTCTCCTGGCATCCTGGTCACTGATTGTTCGGTGAGGAGACCGCCGACGCTGTGCTTGAATGAGCATTTCGGGAGTTGCTAGGGCTTGCCTTCTATTGTCCGGAGGTGAAAACTGACTTGCGTGTCCCTTGATCGTGATTGCGTTGCAAGGAAAACTTTCAGGGTGCTTTTCTCGAAACAGTGATTTCCCAGACGTCTCGACATGCTCTCTTTTAAGCATCGATATCTCCGCAGCCGATTATCTTTATAAGATGTGTTATATATCAATTTAAAGCAGAAAGATTAGGAAATTATGCCATGCAATTTTCAAATAATTGACCTCGCCCGACTTTAGGATCATTTTGTTGTAGGGGGTCACATATATGTTTAGGATAAATTCCCAATGATAAATATAGACTAAGATACTGTATAAGCTGTTTTTTCTGATATTCAGATATTTTCGCAAATGAGGAAGTCGGGAACACTTTCGCGAGATGTTGTTTTCGCAGGTTGACACCGAGGCTATTGTCAGTGCACTACTAACCTAGTGCATGGCGACATTCTTGTGTGTTGTGAAATTCTCGAAAATTAAACCCTCTTGAAAATGACAGCTTATACAGTAATTTGGGAGGATGACAAGGAGATACTTTTCTTGTGAATTTTCAGGTCCAAATCAGTGTCTTGTAACTTCAACAACAAACCAGAATCTCATTCTGTTCCGAGTAACATATTGTAACCTGGCATGATGTGCACTTGACATGCTCATGAATTACATTTTCATGCATGCTGTACAAAGTGCTTCAATTGTGCAGTGTATTTTAGTTGATAGAATCAACAGTACAAACATACATGTATATATGAAACCATTTTGTAAATTATGACTCCTGGAAACAAATTAAACTTATATCTACTCCTTTGCAAATAATCTCCTGTGAATGTATCTTTTCACCTGTTTTTCCTCGATAACTGCATGTAGCATCAGTGTATTGTGCAACTTCTAAGCTGACCAGGGGCAATATACATGTACACTGGATAAAACAACTACATGTAGGGTTGGGGGTACCACCTATCGTCACCCTAAGGATCTGTAGCTCGTTTATTCCAAAAGTATAAAACCAGTTTACCTGAGCCGTGCCTCAGATATGCCGTAAATACTGCAGTTTCGAATCCCATGACCGCCCCGATGATTGTGAGTCTCCGTAGTGAAATATCGCCGTTTCGGTACGCGATGTCTGGTTTCTTCGCGCGGCTGAAAAGGGAACCTTGCAATCGGCACCCCGCCCTCTATAGGTAATACACATGCATTGCATTTCGCTGTCAAACACACAGAACCGTGTTTGTAAACTTGTGTTTAGTTTAGTTTGCTTTCTTGTTTATGATTTTTTTCTTTGTCTCTTCGTTTAAATACAATTACATTTTTATTTTTAAGAAGTTATTTATTCTTTATTTGTATTGTAGACGTTTAAATTATTATAAGATGTGAAATTTAAATTTCTGCATCAGGTCTATGATCTGATAATACATTTAGTATATTTCTTTCTTTTTTTTCAACCTATACAAAACTAGAAATGTCGCTATGGCGACTGATGCCTCCGCCATAATGCATGATTGTCCCAATAGGCGTATAGTACAATGTCTTCACAATGTGTGATCCATGACAGTTTCCCATAACTGGCAAAATATTGAAATGACAGGTTTGTCAGAAATGTCTTGAACTGGGTTTGCTTTAATTTTCTAAGAGTGCAGGTACACATATTTGGGGAATTGAGAATTTTTACTTGAATTCTGACAGACCTTTTTATAAGTTTATGCATTGAGTAATTTCCAAGGTATGAAGAAAGAGTGTAATGACGGTACAAAACTGATTTTTTTTTTTTTTTTTTTTTTTTTTGGGGGGGGGGGGGGATGGGGGCATTGAAACCTGGCCTTTGACCCTTAACCTTTGACCTTTGACCTTCTGGCTGGAAATTTCCCAGAGAATCTCCATTAGGTAATGCATGTATTAAGTTTTGAACCTAATAATGCAAGCATTGCATATACTAGTATATGAGGGAAATAGTAAAATTTTGAGGAGATGACCTTGACCTTTGACCCTCTGACTATTGACCCATGACCCCTAAATTCCGTAGATAATCCCTGCCAGTCAGTACATGCGTATGTACCAAGTTCCACGAAGATACATTGAACCATTTGCAAGAAAAAGTGATATTGCAACATTTTCACCTAACCTTTGACCTGTTGACCTTTGACGTTATGACACGAAACTCTCTCTGGAGAATCTTTACGCAGTAGTACAAGTCCACACCAAGTCTCAAGAAAATACCTTTGGGCATTGCATAGATATGGGGGAAATTGCAACATTTGTATCATTTGACCTTGACCTTCTGACCTTTGACCTCTTACAAATGTCACTAAATCTACTCGACTAATTGTCCCATCATACATCATCCTTGGACCAAGTTTGGTGAAAGCTGCTTCATCCAGTTTTGAGTTATCACGTAATCAGATAAATTTTAGGATTTGACCTTGATCTTTGACCTTTGACCTCAGTCCGATTTCACTGAAAAACTAATCAAGTAATTGTCCCATCATACATTATCCTTCAACAAAGTTTGGTGAAATTTGCTCTATCCAGTCTTGAGTTATCGCGTAAACGGATACAATTTCATGATTTGACCTTGACCTTTGACCTTTAGCCAATTTCACCCAAAATCTAATTTAATAATTGCCCCATCATACTTCATACTTGGACCAAGTTTGGTAAAATTCCAGTAAATATTACTCAAGTTATCGCGTAAACGAAAGCGGACGGACGGACGGACAACCCGAAAACATAATGCCTCCGGCACCACTTCGTGGCGGAGGCATAAAAAAAAGAGAATAAAACCTCTGCCATTAACCTTTGAAAATAAAGTGCTTCCTTTTAACTGATGGAATGTAGTGAAGTTGCTAATGTCATTATTTGCTGGATCTTTTGTCCTTTATTCACTTGGAATATATGTTTGTATGTTTCATTTAGCAATGTTGATATTATGTGTGGCCGATCGATATAAACATTAATTTGTTTATACACGTGTATCTCTTGTTATTTTGATACATTAATTTCTTTGACATGGTAAGATCACAGCCAACAAACATAACCATCAACAAGCGCACTTTGAACACATAAAAACCAATTACAGTCATGATCACTGATGATTAGAGTCATACTGCAAATAAAAGACAAAACACATCTGTTTTCAATATTTTTCCTGATGTATTATCATGCCAAGATAATCTTTTTTTTTTTCAATGGCATGGGCATTTGTAGGTGTCATTTTTGCCATACATTTTGTTGGATGCTGTGCAGTATTTCTGGTGTACCCAATGAGAACATCCACTCTCGTCACAGGCGACCCATGAGTAGAATTCTAGATGGTCCCGCGATGGATGTGGTGGCGTATTCCTCCCGCAAACACAGCATGGGTTGTCATCTTCCTCCATGTCCTTGCTGTCTGTAACTGAGGGATCGGAAAAGAGCCTCCTTGTTGACTTTGTTGAAATTCCTGATGGTCCAGGTTGATCTGTCGGGCATGTCTTCTTTTGTGTGGGTCTTTCCTTTCCCTTGTTTTTTGCCTTGCAGATCTTGAGGAAGATCCTATCCTCTGAGACACACACACCCGATGGCCAGAAGTGGACAGTGACCCTCCTCTGAGTCCCCTTTTCTGCCGGCTGCTGGGGTGGGCTTGGTGTTTTTGACGACAGAAAGCTTTCTGCAGACGTTTGTTGTGTTGTCTGTCTGGCGTCACCCATGGGTCCGACCTGATGTTGTGGGGCGCTTGCTTCCTTTCTTGTTGGAGTCACTAACAAGCTTGGTCTTGTGGCTTCCTCCATTCCTACGGCTTTGGGATTCAATGGCCAGACCCCTGATTTCCTGAATGCCGATTTCAAGTTTTCTGGTCCCATGGCTCTTAGGTAGGCTGGCGAGGACAGACGGGCGATGTCGTATCTGGTCACCATTTCTCCGGGATGTGTTTGCATGAACTTAGCACATTCAGTGCTATATGCTCTTTTCAAAGGTGCGAAGCACGCGACATCTAGTGGTTGTAGAACGTGGCTCATGTGTGCCGGCAGCACAAACAGCACGATTCGATGAGCTCTGGCAAATTCAAGGACTGGAATGGAGATATGTGATGTATGCCCGTCGTATAAGATCATGACGTGCTCATTGACCCGTCGTGGGGGGAGTGATGGCAGAAAATGTTGTTCTAGGTAGTTTCTGAAGACGTCACCGTTGCTCCATCCACTCTCTGTCATGCACATTTGCGACCCCGGGAGTGCACCATTCATCAGATCAGATATCTTACGTTTCCCCTTGAAGATGTAGAAGGGGGGGAGTGCTCTGCCGATAGCACTCCCACATGCCAGAATGGTTGTCGTGCCAATCCGATGCGATGTTACTGAGTTTGATCTTTTTTCACCTCTGTCACTCACCACTTGGGGGGGTTTATGATCGGCATTAAAGTTTGTCTCATCTATGTTGTAGATGTTTTGGGGCTTGTCCAGGAGATCATATTTCTGCATGGTTCTCTGCAGCTCACCGAAGTAGTTTTTGAGCACTTCCTTTGTTGTGGCCTTTGCACGGTTCATCTCAAGACGGCGAGGAGAGGTGAGATTCAAAGAAGGCCATCGACGCATGAAGAGCTGGAACCACTTCTTTGAGAGAAGTCTGCCTTTCCTCTCTATTGGCCGCCTTCCTAGTGAGTCTGCCATGTCAGTAGCAACATGAATCACCTGTAGAAAGTGAGAGACAGAAATAACATGGAATTAAATTTTGGTTTAGTTCTTAAATTAAATAATGTTTTTATGTTTGTTTATTTTGGTATAAAAATACTGACTGTCAGTTTAGGTTTGAAATTATATTTACCTGTGTTCTGGTGAGGCCGTATCCATATGATGCTAGTTTCTTTAGATGGTCAACCAATGCAGCTTCATCTGCATGTGTCAAAATTGTATGCTTCGTGGATAAATTGCTGCTCTGCGTGCGCCCATTTACTCTATCCTGGAGAGTGGTTCTCGGGACTCCACATTTGAAGGCAGCTTTCATTATTGATACGCCCTTTTTCACCAATGCGAGGGCTCTCTCAAAGCTTTGAGGAGAGTAGTTCCTTCGACGACGACGTCGGGGATTTGGCTAGAAAATTAGAAAAATCAGACGTTCATGTTAATCACATTAAATTTCAACAATAATTATTCTTGCCTTGTGTGTGTGTGTGTGTGTGTTTGCAAATATCCTGTCGTGAAACAATTTTTCATCAATGTTCAAGCTCTTTCTAACAAATTCTAGTCACCCCAGAATGACATCATCTCAACCTCTCATCACATTATACCCTCTCGCCACACTCTCATCGCCCTTTCGTCACCCTTTCGTCACCCTTTCGTCAACCAATATTCTGTCACCAGTATTGTTGAGTAGGTCACGGAACAAATTCCGGGATTCTGAATGCCATATGTAATTTTTAACCACATAACTATGATTGTATCTATCACTCAGTCTTTACCTATTAGGCATACATGAACTCCTTTAAAATCAAAATCAGATTTGCATTCTTTTTTTTCCGTAACTGACTCCTTTCCCCGTCTTCTAAAATAACTCGGAAAATGGACTTGAACCACCAGCCAGCGTAGCTGGCGCTAGCGACATACACTAGAGGGCTCACACCTGTAAATAAAATGGACTGTCCCAGACCCCTTCACAAATTCATACCAAAGATACCAAAATAAATGTAGAAAAAAATTAATTAAAAATCAATGATGTAGTTTGGCAAAAAACTGAATAGCTGTAGATATTGAGTATGAATTCCTCTACAAAGTGCATTTTGGTTGGAAGATGAAAGCTTTTCTGATGGAATTTGAGGGGACTATATTTCATTGGGTACGTGTACGGAAAATAGGTGATTTTTTGAGTGACAAGAACTCGTAGTCTGGCTTTGCGGACCCCTGGACAGAATTAGAGCAGAACAACCCACCCTGGCAATCTGATGGATGAAAGGTAATATCTCACTTATTCAGGTTAGTGAAGATGAAACACCTCATTTCTCCCAGCTATTTTACAGAATTTTTTGAAATTTGAATTTTAACACAAGTCTCTATGGGGAATTATTTACCCGTGTGAGCCCTATAGAGAATGCACGCAATATAAATACATGCAAGTCTATGGGAAGTACAGGTGTTCATCCCATACAAGCTCTGCTGGTTTGTGTTGATCTTGTATTGTGTCAGATCTCTCTTCCTCCCGCCCCCCCTTCTCCTCCCTACTCCCCCCCCCCCCCTCCCATTACCTCTCTCCTCTACTCCCTCCCCCCCCCCCCCAACTCTATATTGCTACAATTTCTTTTCTTAATATTATGTTCTTGTGGTACTAGATCTTAGTAAATAGCAGTCATCAGTATCACACAACTTTGACTTCTTGTATTGTGTATCTTGTAGTGTGTCAGATCTCTTCCTCCCTCCCCCTTCTGCTCCCTACCCCCCCCCCCCTTGCTCTACCTCTCTCCTCTACTCCCCCCACTCTCCCTTGCTACAATTTCTTTTCTTAATATTATGTTCTTGTGGTACCTGGTACTAGATCTTAGTAAATAGCAGTCATCAGTATCACACAACTTTGAATGACTGTGTTAATCTTGTATTGTGTATCTTGCATTGTGTCAGATCTCTTCCTCCCTCCCCTTCCCCTCCCTACCCCCTCTCTTTACCTCTCTCTTCTACCCCCCCCCCCCCCACTCAACTCTGCCTTGCTACTATTTCTTTTCTTAATATTATGTTCTTGTCACTAGATCTTAGTACATAGCAGTCAGTCATCAGTATCACACAACTTTGAATGACTGTGTTATTTTAATGTATTTCTTTGTTTTGGCTACCACTGAAACAGCTCAAAATACATAAAGTTAGTCTGTTTGACAAAACAAAGTCTTATCAAGTACTTTGTAGGCTATAAGGTGATGATGACACACCCACAATCAAGGATAACTGCCTGGATCTATGTATTCATCTTATGAAGAACTGATCAAAACTGCAAGATTTATTTTTAAAAAAAACCCCTAAAGGGCATGATTTTCTAAAAGTGTCCCTTTGAGAAGCTTTATAATCCTTGAAAGTGTAATTTCTCATATGATGTAGGGGCAAATATCATAAAAAACACATTTATGATGTTTAAAAGTCAAATCAGAAATATGACCTCCACTATAGGGCTCACACCTGTAAATAAAATGGACTGTCCCAGACCCCTTCACAAATTCGTACCAAAGATACCAAAATAAATGAAGAAAAAAATTAATTAAAAACCAATGATGTAGTTTGGCAAAAGACTGAATAGCTGTAGATATTGAGTACCGTATGAATTCCTCTACAAAGTGCATTTTGGTTGGAAGATGAAAGCTTTTCTGATGGAATTTGAGGGGACTTTATTTCATTGGGTACGTGTACGGAAAATAGGTGATTTTTTGAGTGACAAGAACTCGTAGTCTGGCTTTGCGGACCCCTGGACAGAATTAGAGCAGAACAACCCACCCTAGCTGGCAATCTGATGGATATGAAAGGTAATACAGTGCACTCCCGTTACAACGAACATGGTTATAACGAAATTTCGTTATAACGAAGAAAAACTTCTGGTCCCCAAATTATCGCCATTAATGTCTATGGTACAAAATTCGCTTATAACGAACACGGTTATAGCGAAATTTTCGTTACAACGAAGTCTTTTCCGAGCCCCACGGACAAAGAAAAACAAAAGAAATGTGCTCAGTTTTAACGAAATGCGGATCGCTTTCGAAAATTCGTAGCGGAACAAGCATGGGCGAACGCTTTACATCACGATGTGTTCGCTCCGTGTGTCACGCAGTTTCCGTCAATTTTATGCTCTCTTTAATGTAATATCCAAACGAAATTTAAAAGGTTCAGTGTGTCATTCCGTTTCACATATCCGCACATTAACAGTGTAAGATGAGTATTCAACAAACAGAATATGATATATGCAACGTGGTTTCCTTGTTTTTGTTATTACGGTATTGTATTTGTTCAGTTATAACGAAAGAAAACTGCCGGTCCCGAGCATTTCGTTATAACGGGAGTGCACTGTATCTCACTTATTCAGGTTAGTGAAGATGAAACACCTCGTTTCTCCCAGCTATTTTACAGAATTTTTTGAAATTTGAATTTTAACACACGTCTCTATGGGGAATTATTTACCCGAGTGAGCCCTAGAATTATTACGTCACTATCAGAATTCGATCGACAGCGACGACATGCTGCAGAATTCGGCGAAATAACAGCATAAATCAATTCTTTGACGCATTTCAATCGTAAGTATGGACAATTTATAGCAACAACTAGGTAATTACCGGAATAAATAACGATTAAATGCAGATTCTTACCTGCTTTCGCCTCATTTTGGATCGGTTGGTCAGGCCAGTGCATTTTCATAGCGTATTACGCATAGTCCCACGCGTACCTTTTCGTTCTGTACGCAAACAGCCTACGCTGGGTGCCGATGGGAAGGTGCCCTGCCGATAGGTGGTGCCCCAACCATACATATTGCAGTGCCGTATAAGAGTCTGGCCAACTCATAAATTGGACGCCATGTCGTTACCCAGCGTACAGTGCGCTTATGGTTTTGGCGTGTGTGCTTATGGTTTTGGCGTGTGCGCTTGAGGGTTAGCGTCCCAAAGGCGCAAGACTGTGTTGCTTGACTTTTTTTTTGAGAGAGAGA
Source organism: Diadema antillarum (assembly GCF_040938485.1). Classification (NCBI taxonomy): domain Eukaryota; kingdom Metazoa; phylum Echinodermata; class Echinoidea; order Diadematoida; family Diadematidae; genus Diadema; species Diadema antillarum. The sequence goes on along the minus strand of NW_027271564.1, from coordinate 573,183 downwards.
GAGAGAGAGAGTAGAGAGAGAGGGGGAGAGAGAGGTGTAGGTTGGGGGAGGGACATTCTTTCATTCCACCCACGTTGAACAAAGCCAACAATCAATCATTTTTACACATTCAAATAGACACAAGTACACAGGTGAATAATGGGGCGGCTGTCTAAAGGACATAATTCCTGAATATAGATATGATAGATTATTGCTGTCAATATAAAAGAAGAATTCATAGTATGCAGCTTCGTAAACTTTCACTCTTATGCTATATTGTATTAAGCAAGTTGTCCAGGGAACAAAAGTATAGTATAACAAAATGATATATAAATTTACAAGTCTATAGCTGTGCACAGACGATAGACAAATTCCACTATTACTGTTTCGCACGTAAGGAACCATCAATTACCATCCTATTTAGTACCATATGTATGAAACTGACATGAAGGCATACTAGTATGTAATTCAAAAGGAATTATATACCTACGTACAGTGTACAACATGAAACGTCATCGTGCTCAGATCATTCAAAAATATTTTAAAGACCTGTAATTGAACGAAAGCACAAGTACCTGGACAACATAATTTGAGGGACATCCTCAGTGACGTCCGTACCAAAAGAAACTATGATCAGGACAGTTGAATAGAAGATTATGAAGTAAGTTTAAAAAAATAAAATAGAAATGTCCAAATGGTGACCGGTATACCTCCACCATATTACACTGTTCTCTTATCTGGTGTAGAGTACGTCTTGACAATGTTACACGACAGTTTCACATATAAAAGTTGGCAGAAAAAATGGCATGTTTGTCACAAAATTTAATGCGTCGAGTGTTTCCTTTCCTTGAACTAGGTTCGAATGGATGACTTTTATTGTTTAAGAGAGCAAGTATTAAGGCATTTGAGCATTTTTACCCGTAAGTTGACCAATCTATTTTCACGGCAATACTTTGAGCGGTTATTTGAAAGATATGCGGAAAATCCTGTCCTTTTAGTATGTTCACTTGACCTTTGACAATCAAAGCCAAAATCTTCCCCTACACGACACGCGTCATTACGTACTAATGATGGCATGCAAATATCGGGTTTGATTTTGAGTTTGTGCATTGGGTAATCTCCAAGGTGTGGAGGAACTGGGTAATAATATTTCAACAATAAGATAGTGGAATTTTAACATGTTATATACCTAACATTGATCCTTGATTTTTGCTCCCCTCCCATGACTCCCCCCCCCCCCCCCCAAAAAAAAAGAAACCAACCAACCAAACAAACAAACAACAAAAAACACAAACAAACAAACAAACGATAAAATCACAAGAGAATCACGGTCGGGCAGTAATTTTCGTCTGGAAATACATGTACTCACCTTCAGAAATTGCATTATGGGGGAAATGGTAATATTTTAAGAATTTAACCATTCATATGTCTACATGATTTTGACCTTTCGCTTTGAGCGTGTTTACACAAAAGTTTATAAGCTAAAACAGAACTTCGTCCACTCACACATGCATGAATGTCAAGTTTCATTACAAACGGTGTCCACAAAATTGATCTTACGGAATTAGGACAGACATAAGGACGACCAAGACAAACTAATGCCTCAGGCGACACTTCGTACGTTATGGCGGTGACATACAAAATAATGTGAATAAAAACTTGGATAGTCTAAAAGACACCGCGAGGAACCTAAAGAAGACAAATTATAATTCATAAAGTTTTCCCCTCGCACTCAGATTTCCCACTTTTTTCTTTTGTTTTGGATCTGTCGGAAATCCGTACATCATTACATTGAGCCAGGTCAGTTCGCGCAACGCCATGCTGCGCAGGAATATGGCACGACGAATCTTCAGTTTATTGCAGTAAGATATCAAAATATCTTTCGTGTATACAATGTACCTTAATCTTCTACTTCAATGAAGTAGACAACGGCAAGACCCTCACTGCACTGTGACTGATACTGGGGATGTCCCTAAGGCAAGCAATAAATATAGTCCAGGCTAGGCTCCATAGAAAGTGCACCTAACCTTGTTTTTTGATATATACAATGTTTTTTGATGGTTTCTTGTCAATTCGAGGGTGCTGATTCCAAATCCGATTGATGCCACTCGCGTAACCTTGAGCATTTTCGGCAAAACGCAAAAATCCAAAATGGCCGCCAGATATGCTAATTTGGCCATGATAATCCCAGTTATGTCAATTTTATGACAAATTATTCCATCAAATTTTTTTAAATTTTTGTTCCTAGAGTAATTCTACTTGCACATGCAAGAAATTTTTCATTTGAAGAGGTACATTTAGTATTTTAAGCTTATTTCCAATTCAAAATGGCCGCCACTCCTATACTCATGTACTATATGAATGGCAAAAAATATGCATAGAAATAGAAGACGAATTTTCAGTCACATACCTACGCTTTTACCAAGTTTTGCATGTGCAATGCAAATCTGATGAGTGCCACTACCAAAACAAGCAAACAAACAAGCAAACAAACAGAAAGTTTATTGTTTTTAGGCTTATTATTATTCTTCTTAATACAAAACTTCAAAATAGATGCCACTCATATACCCCTGCACAATATGAACGGCAGAGCGTGTGAAATAAACACATTTTCTTTTTTTTTTCCTGTCACTCAGGTACACTGTTTACCAATTTGTGTGCTGATTATAAATCAGAAGGTTGTTACTAACAAAGGCTGCTTTATTTTTTGATGCAAATATCCAAATTTGCTACCTCAATCAGAATTTTTCTCTGGGTATTTGGAAAAATCCACCAAAACTTGAATTGACGCCAACATCAAGATCGTTTATCAGGAATTATTAGATATTAACATTTGATACACTGTAAAAACATCGGTGTTAGATTTAACACCACGGGTGTTAAATCTAACACCGATCAAACTTCAATAGAGGACCACACCCACAGGTGTTAAAAATGCACTGTGATGGTGTTGAAATGTGTTCAGCTGACACTTCGTGGTGTTAATTTGACACTGTACCTGGTGTTATTTTGACACTGTACTGGTGTTAATTCAAAAATGACACCACATGGTGTTGACTTGATATTTGTTGGTGTTAATATCAATGGTTTAACACCCGTCCAGCTTCAATAAGGGACCACACCAGCTGGTGTTACTTTGGTGTAAATTTATTTTCACATTTTTTCAAAAATCTAGTATTTTAATGTAAAATTCTTGATCGCCTTGTTTAAACTAAAAATCAACAAGAAGTGCAGTTACTATTACTATTACTATTATTTATAGTGCGCTTTTCCCACAAGGCCCAAAGCGCTTACAATCAATTCAAAACATGTACGACAGTATGTATAATTGGATAAATGTTATATATACAGCTACGAACTAGTTGCTACTGAAAAGATGTGTTTTCAAGGCTTTTTTGAACACACTGACTGATGGAGACTGTCTAACGGTAAGTGGTAAATTGTTCCAGTGCTTTGAAGCAGACACAGTAAATGTCCTATCACCGGCTAAGGTGCGAATTACTAAGAAACTCTTCAAAAAACAGTTTAAAATTTGGAAATGACACCCGGAGGTGTTAATTTAACACCATAAATGAGCACCGAAAATTTAACACCAGCCCGGTGTTCACTATTTAACACCGGACTTTTTGCAGTGTACTTACTTCCCTTGAGATGTTCAACATCAAAATATTCATTCTGATTTACTGAATTAAAAGACTGAATCCTAGATGATGACACAAATGAAATTTCCAATTAACTGTCCTGTTCTACATTATCTAAAAGCGATATTATACAAACTTTTCAGTCCCCTCATCCGAGAAAGAACATGAGGCAGGGGAAAGTGGAAAAAGGGACCACCTCACTTCCTGTTGTCAAATCTCTGAAATGAAAACAATGCCCCAAAGTTTTAATATTAACCCAGATGAATTATATATGGTAGATGAATTTTACCACCGTTTTTTCGGAGTGAATGTGTTTGAGTATAGGCCTATGATGTCGAGGGAGACTCTGAGATCTGTACAGTGCTGCCTCATTCTGAAAGCAGTGTTATAACAACTTCACACTGCTTGTCTTTAATCTTCAGCATTTGCAGATTCAGGATTGCTCTCGGTAACCAGACTGCCAGACGAGCTGTGTTAGGACTCTGAATGATGGCCTCCTTAATGGTGGCTGTAAACTAACTCCACTAGAGGTCTTTTTAACAGATATGTGGTGACATTACATTCACTTCACGGAGGAAGTTTGCAGATGATCTTGCCTTTACGTCTCATAGAAAGTCCTTGGATGACATGAGCCGAGTACTGACCCATCTCAAGACAATAGTGGAGTACTTCATCTTCTGGAGACTTTGCCCCAACCTTTATTAGATTATCATCAGACCCATGCCTTCCATCTTAGTAACCATCTTGCCAACGCTATGTTTAAGGTAGCCCTCTGTGGTAAGCCTTCCAAGCATAGGCTAAGGAAGTCCACCCTCCTTCACTGGCATTCGATCACTCTCCCTCACACTGGAAGGAAAGGATGGCAAGTGTCACCAGTGCCGTCAACGCATACCCTGACCTTCCAAACACGATAGCATGGGGGGGGGGGGCATTTCATGAAGCGTTTTGTCTGACAAATTTGTCTGACAAATGTGCTCTCAGCCAATCAGATGCAAGGATTTAATAGCTTATAATAGTTTGTCAAAAAGAAAAGATCTGACAAAACACTTCATGAAATGCCCCCTTGAACAACCTGCCATCAATGCGCCTGAAATCCCACAAGCCTAGATTTCCCTACTGTAACTTGAAAGCTTTGACCCCAAAACAGGTTGGTACAGATGCTGGTCTGATGTCATCTCTGATACCACCCAAGTTACCTACAACACTGTCTCTGGCCTGGCAACAAAGCCACAGGACTTCAACGGGTGGTGATCAAGCAAGTCTTCATGTCTTCACCCTGTTTCTATAGCAAATAATCACCCTCTGACCCCTGAGGAAGTGCTGAACATCACCAGATGTGGTTGCAATTAAAACAATTGCAGGACTAATATGCATCTTTAGCCTGAGAATTCTGCAAATTTAGGGCTGATGTCACCTGCTGCTAAACATACAATTAAAGGGTTCTTTAAAGATAATAAAAATGACAGTTTTAGTTTTAAGCCAAGACTGAATGAGATCATGATGTCAAAGTGTATATTATCAACAACTGGGAACTGTGATAGAACTGAAAGAGGTATCTTACATTGCTCCTTGGTTGATGTTTAATGAACAGTTTGTATGGTATTGCATTAGGACAGTTTCGTTTATGCCTTCAACAGATTTTGTTGTTGTTTTGATTCAAGAAGAAAATCAGGTTTGCTCGATAATATCAAGGCGGCATTTCTAAATTAAATCATATCAAAGTGATGGAGGTTATGATCCATTTCGAACTCGCCTCAGGACTGCTCCCTCCCCCCCCCCCCCGCCCCAACCCCTTGCTGGAAAAAAAAAATCTACAATATAAAGGGGTTTTAGTTGTGTCATTAATGTCCGATGTGTTTTTGTCTGCAACCATGTATCTTTGCACTTACTGTATAGGATTTTTCTGTACTTTGTTAATACGGTTTTAGGGGAACGCATAATACAAGCTTTGCTTTCTAGCTTCCCCTCAATTTTCAACATTATTTGATAAATACCATGTATCTAGGCTCCTTAATATATTGTGTTAGTATTACATTTGTATATTCAGCCGGCATGTAGAATATGATGGTATATTGATTCCTTGCGAGACGTTCAGTGAACTTATATTGTTGAGACTTTTGTTGAGACAAAATGAAATATATAAGAAATTGTGTTCAAGATCGTAAGGTTTATGAATATTAAATGCTCATACATGTAGGCCCCCTATATATTGTAAGTGACACCCAACATATTGCACATGCAACACTTTATGATAGCGTAGGTACGGGACTGGAAATACAGTAAATTTGTTCTATATTTCCATGCATATGTTTTGCCATTCATATAGTACATAAGCATAGGAATGGCGGCCATTTTGAATAAAAAAATTAGCTTTAAATGCTAAATGAACCTATATGAAATGAAAATTCGCTTGCAAATGCAGATGGAGTAACTCTAGGAACAGAAATGTACAAAGTTTGGTGGAATAATTGGTTATATAATGCACATTATTGTGTTTATCATGGATGAATTAGCATATCTGGCGGCCATTTTGGATTTTTGCATTTTGCCGAAAATGCTCAAGGTTACGAGAGTGGCATCAATCGGATTTGGAATCAGCACCCTCGAATTGACAAGAAACCATCAAAAAACATTGTATATATCAAAAAACAAGGTTGGGTGCCTTCTAGCCTGGACTAATATGCGTAACTGCGCATAATGAACAATGGGCACTGCGTATGAGCTCTGCTCGCGCCCGCGTGATTGACTTTGGTAACGACATGGCGCCTGTAGATCACGGGACCAGCTTTTGACCAATCACAGGCTTCAAAACACATAAGCCAAAAACCGAGTTGGCCAGACTCTCTTAAAGGGACTGGGGATGAGTGTTCAGTTGTGCAAAACATGCGAAAGAGAAGGTGCTTTGGGTATAAAATGAAAGGTAGATATGTAACTTAACATGTGTGAAAATATCTTGGAAATCGGAATCTTCTCAAATGTTTTAAAAAGCGAAAAACAAAACATACTTTTCTGGAAAAAGACCCTTCGATACGATGGCGATACGTATTTGAATTGCGGAATACTGCTTGTTGACTGCGAACATCAAGCCAACTTACAGCGAAATCAAGCCAACATGCCGAGTGAGCTGCGGAACTACTAGTAGTTATACGTAGAGCAATTGTGGCTAGCTCTACGGCTGGCTGTGCCTATGGGCGCGGCGAGCGCTGGCCGCACTTCACTTGCCATAACTCGCATCCATCATACACAGTGTCCAGTGCTAGTGCTTCTAAGCTCGAGCTGCTGTACGATCTTGCGTGTTTTCATTTGATGAGAGCGCTAACCTAAAATCAAAGGACTCCTCCTTTTCCGATTCACATGTCCTTCTTCCAAGATATTATGAGAGCTAGTTCTATCGTCGGAAGACTCGGTAGGCTACGTATCCTAAAAGCCATCAAACTCCATTTATTACAAGATTCTTCGTTGAGAAGTATACCGAAAGCGGGATAGGTGAATGCGGTACAGTAATACGTAGCCCGACCAGACGCCGGGCGGGCTATATGTACAGCGACTGGGCTGTGCGTGTACGTACATAGAAACTTTTCCGGGTAAGGACGGACACAGCCGGCCCAGCGCTAGGTCGGTACCATGTACGCAGTAACTGCCGTGCTTCGCACGGCGTCTGGTCGGGCTACGTAGAAAAAAAAAATCAACGAAATCTCAATTTACAATAATTTACAATTTATGCATGTAATTATTACATGAAACACAAACGGGTTGTGGTATTACATGTACATGCAATTCAATGCAATCTTCATGGCAAACCCATTTTTTTTTTCTTCAAAGATTTGAAACACAAGTACTGAGTAGGCCAGAGAATTCGAAGTATCCGGTACAATGTTATATCTAAACTTGCATTGGAACTAACCAATAGTTCATTTTTATTACCGGTACAACTTGTCATGTATTCGTAATTTCATGTGACTTTAATAGTTGTAACATTTATTGTGGATGATTTTCTTCACAATTGACACATGCACATACTAGGTTAGAAAGTTGGTCATTGGTATGGCTTAGGCCTACCTATTTTCTGTATAAATAGGGTTAATTGGAATTATTTCACAGATACACACAAAAATGTTGGGAATCAGATCATTTTCAGTCTTCTAGACTGAATAATGTGATACCTGTAATAGTCTAATAACCAATCCAACAATTTCCGAGGCTATCTTATACATTTTCTTATTTATCATACACATTGTACAATGCAACCATGCATGATGCAATGTCTTGTTCACCTATACAAGGAGAAAATCAAGACACAAGGAATAATCTGTTCAAGTCAATTATTTCCACATAGGTCAACAACATTCACTCAGTTTTTATCTAGAACCCTGATTAGGTTTCTATCATCCAAACACATTTTTTTCTCATTGGTAAATTGATGCTTAACAATTAGGCCTGTATACACAGGTAATATCTTGTGATATTTCATTGAATTTAAATCTAACACATTACTTATGTAGGGCTAGGGTTCACTTAGCTCTCTAGCACTCGTCACACTAAAAGCAAACTAGGGCAGCACACATGTGTTACTTGGAAGGAGTCCCCTGGCTAACTAACTTGTAGCCAGTTTATTCTTCACATAATTTGGCATGGGTTTACATGTAAATGTGGGTTGTTACATAAATATTCATGCATACACAAAATCAACATAACAGAACATGCAAATAAAGAAACAAAGGTTAAAACTAAATATTCATAATAATATGTAAATGATGTGCAGGCTTGGGTGATTTAGGCATGATTTCAGCATTACAGGGAACAATGGGTGAGAAGTGAAAGAGTGGAAAATGTCATGTGATATGTGGTGTGTCTGTGATACAATTGTAGGTGGGGTGTGTGGATGCCTGTGGATGTGAATACCGGTACTACTGTATGTGTGGGTTGACGTATTTATGTGTAGAGGGGTGGTACCTGTAATAACAGAAGGGGGGATACACTTATAATAAAAGGTTCAAAATAAATCCCTACACTTACGTTAACTACCATGCATAAATACAAATTTCATGTGCACATATAAATTGCATGTGTACATGGGACCTACATTAGAAGTTGTGTGTACCAGGGTACACTGACCTTACATTTTCTTTTATCTTCGCATGTATATTTGCATTTGGTGTTGCATCATGAGCACAGGTTCTAATTGCAAATGTGCTACATGTATTTAGAAACTGCTCTCACAGTAATGTGATGTGATATACAATGTAGAGATAACAAATCTGTGCTGGCTACTTGCATGTAGGCCTATATCTTTTAAATATAAAATGTCATAATAGAAATAGTTGTAAAGCAAAGATTGCCAATTGACACAGGTAAGGTAATCATTTGCAGAAAAAAAAAGAAAAAAGAAACTGCTCAGCATTCTGTCAGTAGTCAATTTGGGCATCTACACATTATACTCCTATCATATTGAACAATTATGATAATAATACTATTACATGTAAATTAAAGAACCTTAAAAATGCAACCACTTTCAAATAACTTGCACATTTGCAGGGAAAAAATATTGAAGTGAAAGTCCAAGAATCAATGTCACAGGGTTAATGACTTCAAGTACAAAGAACACTATACTATTTCAGTGTGGAGACCTTCTACATATTGCATTGTCAAAACACAATTGGTTTAGGGTTTGAGCATATACAATTATATCAGTAGAACATCATGTAGGGACCTACCAAATGTATATTACAATGTATTTTTATATCTATGTGAATGAAAACTGAACATCTTGTTTGAAGCACTTCCAACACATTTGTTTATCAAAATTCATACTTTTTTTTTTTTGGCCACAAAATATAGATGCAATGAATATTACAAGGGCACAAACTCCATTTACCACAAAAATATTGTCCTCATAATAATGTGATTTGATAGAGTTATCACAAAATTTTGTGCTGAAAAAGTGTCTTCCAAAATGCTGATGGACAATGCTACTGTGTAGGACCTGCTGTGCCACTTGAATGTAACACATGGCATGATATCAGTGATCACATAAATGATGAGGATAATAATCATTATGAAGATGATGATAGTAATAAAAAATTAGCAACAACAACAATAGTAGTAGTAGTAATAATAATAATAATTAGAGCAATAATGAAATGTGTGAAAGGCCCTTCAGTGATGTACACTGTTGTGCATGACAGCCCTGCTTAAGTTCACTTTAAAACACTGATGCAATATTTTATCGTAACGGAGTAATTGTAGTTTTTCACCTCTGAAACACCTGGGAAACACAGGGGGAAAAAAGACCAAATGAAAAAAAAAAAAGAAGGACAAAACACTTTGTGCCTGGATATTGCAGCCCTTTCAGTTTCCAGTAACAGTTTAACGCACATGCAGTTTAGGAGTTTACAGGATTTATTTTCCCTACTTGCTACATGGGGCAAGAACAAATTTTCCAGGCAATCAATTCACTGTTTCATTCTGATTAACACATTTGAGTACTAACATGTTTGTTGTTACCTCACAGGAAAGACAGAAATAGAGAGTTCAGAGATATAAATGTAGTGTCATATCAGTTATCACTGCCATCACATGAATGTAGTCTATGATTGGAATTGATGTTATTCATGTTCAATGTGCATTTATCAGAATCCCCAACAATCCTGGTACAAAGGTGCAGCTTTTTCATTACTAACATGTCTTTTGCTATAATACACAATGAAGGCATAAATTGACAGTAGGCCTACAGGAAGAACTGGTGTCAGAGCTATTATCATTGCCATCACTTGAATGCACTCAACATAATTATGATATTGAAGTCATCCAAGTTCAGTTTTCAAACATTTGCCAGCCACAAAGAAGAACATGAGAGGGGATGTCACTGGCTTCATGGAGCTAAGTAGTTGGGAGGGCTGGTTCTGATTGATGAGAGGGGATGTCACTGGATTCACTGAGCTTGGTGGCAGAGAGGGCTGGTTTCCACTGGCGAGATGGACGTCACAGGTCTCACCGAGCTGCGTAGCCTAGAAGAGGCAGTCTTATTTGGCGAGAGGGGGTGTCACTGGCTTCAACAACCTGGATATCTGTGATGGCACTTGGATGTGATGCTAGCTGTTCCACTGCAATAGAGGCCAACAAGCACATTCTATTGATCTCTCATCTAATGACTGAATGTTGGTAATAAAGTAACTACTACACATTTACAATGAAAAATTATTTTACTACTCATATAGACTCAATTAACTATTCAGTAATACACATAGTAAATATTCTCTCTAAAGACTATCATTCAAGCAATGACAAGTTTAGTACTGATGAAAGCAATTATGTTATATGCTGAAAGTCCAATGAAAATAGCTCATTTTATTTATGATATTTACATAAAAATTCCCTAATATGCATGCCAAAGGGACGTCTTCATCATCTACTGTAAAAGTGGAAACTTCTTGCGGTGTTGGTTGAAATTTTCACGCATTTCGCGTAAGCCGAAACTAGCGCGAAAATAAAAGCATGCAAATATTTTTGCTCGCCATTTGTTCAAGTAGTTGATGTCTTGATTCCGCGGAACTATAAACATGCGAAACTCTTCTTACCCCGCCGACCGCAAAAAATTAGTTGCGCTAAAATATCCACTTTTACAGTAACCTGTTATCTCCTTACATCTGCCCAGGCTCTGATAAAATCAATATCTGTCAGCACTCTCACCAGGTTTTGATCCACTTCAATTTGACCCAAGTCCTTTCCTCAGAGTAGCATTTTCCTCCACAACTAATTGGAGAAGGCAACAGCATTCATGAACTTGTCCTTTTTCCATTTCACAGGGGCATCTGGACTGGAGTTCATCTGTATATCAGACACAATGAAAGGCATTAACACTGACTTACAATTAGGATAGTCCCGTTAGTTCTTCACCAATCTGTAAATTTAGTCACAGAACTTGCTATCCCATGTATTTCAGTGTAGAGTCTACCAGGTAGCTTTATCTTGTAGTGCTCACATACATGCAACAGAGAAAACTCCATGAAATATGTTAGAAATAGACTGTCTACTGTAGAACTTAAATAGCAAAAAGGAAAATAAGACCTACAGAGACCCTAGCCAAATTTTTGATGAGTTGACACTGCACATGACGTCGGGATGACCTCAGCCTCTCATTGCGCATCTGGGTAATTCTGTGAAGTTGGGGCACGAAGTGTGACATTTTAGCATAACTCAATACTAATTATGCTATACATGTATTGTTTATAGGCTTTGCAGTTGTATTGAGACCATACATTTTCCTGGAAATTTTGTGCCATTCCGACTCAATTTTGATGAAATTATTACAACGATATGTAATGGTGTCCTGTAGCATCGTGACGTGTCCATGTAGCATCGTGATAGTAAACATTTGGTCCTAAAAGACAAATTAAGGCAATTAGCTTGACCAAAATTTGATATAACATGCATAATTACTAGATTAGTCAGATAGCTAAATATCTTAATTCTCCTTTCCACAGTTTTACACAAAAAAGGACATCGCATAGCATCGTGATACATTTTGTAATTTTCTTTTAAAATTGAAACTGTGTACAGGAAATTTGAGATATTTAGCTATCTTATTCATACCTTGTAAATATGCATATTGCATCAAATTTTGGTCAAGCTCATTGCCATAATTTGTCTCTTTGGACCAAATTTTAAAATATCACGATGCTACGTGGACACGTCACGATGCTCCAGGACACAGTGTTACATATTGTTTAATAACTTCATTAAAATTGAGTCTGAATGGCACAAAATTTCCAGGAAAATGTGTGGCCTCAATGCAAATGTAAAGCCTACAAACAATAAATGTATAGCATAATTGATATTGAGTTATGCTGACATGTATTTTGTCAATATCACGATGCTACATACATGGACACTGCCCCAACTTCATGGAATTACCCATCTACAAAGTAGGCCCTATTTATTTATATGTTGTGTATACAACCTCACATCGGGCCTATGATGTCTTTCAATCCAGCCACATGCAAGGGATTTGGGGGTCTGTATAATTCCACATACAATCATATAGTAGGCCTATATGTGGCTGCAATGTACAAACTATGTAACTTGTAACCCTAAAAGTAATGATCAAGACAACCATAATCTTATTAACCACTACCACAGCTTTGGGTTTAAAAAAAAAATGTTATAAGTTAAATTACAGCAAGAATAAGAACAGCATCGTTTGAGAACACAGAGTTATCTAACAATTTATTGATGTTTTGTGTACTAAATATCAACATTAACTTTCATTTGCAGGTTCAAAACAGTTGTTGGATCTAGGTGTATTAAAATAGTACCAGGTAATTAAAGTTAGTTTGTACAAACCTTTTGTACCGACGGAAGGGCTGGTCTCAATGGGCAAGAGGGGATGTCACTGGCTTCATCAAGCTGGGAGGGCTGGTCTCGACTGATGAGAGGGGACATCACTGGCTTCACCAAGCCGGGTATAGGCTACATTGTAGCTGGTCGAAACTGACGAGAGGGAATGTCACTGGCTTCATCAAGCTGGTGAGCTAGGAGGGCTGGTCTCAATTGATGAGAGGGGATGTCACTGGCTTCACCGAGCTGGGTAGCTGGTCAAAACTGACGAGAGGGAATTTCACTGGCTTCATCAAGCTGGGTAGCTGGGAGGGCTGGTCTCAACTGACCAGAGGGGCTGTCACTGGCTTCACTGAGCTGCCTAGTCAGGATGGTCCTTGAATGCGATGCTGGCTGTTGCCCTACAAAAGATACCCACAATAATATCTGACAGACCTTTCTCAACAATTAGCACCTACTGTGCTACAAGGCATACACCATTAACCACTACACTATAGAGACTGAGTGAACTGCGCTACAATGCATATACGCCATTAGCCACTTATGTATATGCACAGTAGATACACTTCAATCAACATTTTTGCAATGCCATGTGTACCGGAGACAATAACAAGGTACCTTACCAAACATGTGAATTCACGTTTTTTGGTCCGATCATAGCTGTGATGACAACATATACACAGTTGAGTCTCCACCAAGTATTTTGTAAAAACCGAGTTACCAGATTCGCTGACACTTTCATTCATTCAGTGTCGTTTCGTAAAATTGGATTTCTCGCCTATCGCCAATTTGTAACAAACGTCAGTTCTGATGAGTGTCGTAACTTTCTTATTTCGACATTTTGAGACCCATAATTTGACATGAAAGTAGAATAGGGCAACATAATCCAGAATACGGTAAAATAGGAATTCGCATATTTTCATGCAAAACACAAATAGCGTGCCATTTCTTACTGTGAACAGCGATTTATGTGTAATAGAGTTAAGCACATTTCAAAAAGGAGAAATGTTGAGCCAAATTTGGGATGTCATTCATAGGCAAAAAAATTTCCAGTTATGGTAACTATACACAGCCCAGTTGCTGTACGTAGGTACATAGCGACAGGATTCGCACAGCGTACTTACAGCGTCCACCACTCCTAGTCCGAGGCCCTTTTTCTCTGCCATTTTATAGCTGTAGCCCGACCACACGCTGTAAGTACACTGTGCAAATCCTGTCGCTACGTACGTACAGCGACTGGGCTGTGTATAGTTACCATAACTGGAAATTTTTTTTGCCTATGAATGACATCCCAAATTTGGCTCAACATTTCTCCTTTTTGAAATGTGCTTCTCTATTAATTACACATAAATCGCTGTTCACATTAAGAAATGGCACGCTAATAAAGTGTTTTGCATGTAGATACGCGAATTCCTATTTTACCGTATTCTGGATTACGTTGCCCTATTCTACTTTCATGTCATTAAATTATGGGTCTCAAAATACATAGGTCTAGGATACCTACCATACCTCAATCGCATTCTGAATACACCTTTTTGTGAATCTGCATGTAGCCTTTCTCCACATATGTGAGTAAAATCTCAGGCAAACTCTGATAGGCCTATAAGTATATCTTTTAGTTTAATAGAAAAATGTTAGGGTGTGGCATAGGGGATAGGACACCTAACAAAATTACTAATCTAGGCCTACTATCAGTATTACTAAATAGTAGGCCAATAGTGTGTGTAGATCCTCTAAGTGGCATCTCTATCAATTAATGTTACACTAACAACACTAACAGTAACACTGTAACAGTTGTTATAGGTCCTACTCACTGAACTCTATGAGGTCTTCCGAGTTTCACAAATTTATTACCGATCCAGCAGCCGAAGTGAAATGTCATCTCTGTCGTTCAGCCCCTTATCTTCTAGTGTCTTGAGGGGAATTTGGACTCTACATTTTATTTTTCTGTCACCATCTCCATACTCTGTCACTGGTTTTCATGGTCTTCCTCTTCTTGGAGACAGATCTCTCGCTCTCCTCCTGCGGCTCCATTGTTAGTGTGGATGGTATTTATACGCAGCCAGCAGATCAGAGTTCAAGCGGACCCGTGCTAGCTAGCTGCCGGGCGGATCCCGGGAAATGCACCGATAACGCTCGCTAGCCAGTGAACAGGCACCCGGCCGGGTTTCGCCTCGCAATCGCGGCGATATCTTGGGCTTGCTTTTCGCCGAGGAGAAGGCAATACATTAACGCTGTGCCAAAATCGGACAAAAGAGGGAGGCAAAAACAACACTTGAACGGAGAGCCTCTAAGCCGACCCCCCGTGATTTTGACAAGCGTTACATGTAACGCTCTTCAAAAAATCATAGATATCTTCATAATGCCGTATTTTTCATCGATTCTTTTTCATTGCTTAGTCCTTTCATAGGCATTGGTCCTTGTTTTTGCCTGTTTCACTTCATGAAATAGCACTTTTGCATTTTGGGTTCCAACACTCCTCCCCAGTCCCTTTAATATACGGCACTGACATATTGTTCCCGTTTTTATATCTGAATAATTTGTATGTAGTATGGTTGGGGCACCACCTATCGGCAGGGCACCTTCCCATCGGCACCCTGCATATCATGGCTGTTTGCGTATAGAACGAAAAAGTACGCGCGGGATTAAGTGTCATTCGCTATAAAAACAATAAACACGAAGAAACGAAAATCAAACTCAAACAAACCAAGCTAAAAATTACACATCCGCTAAGTAACGACACATGGCTGTGAAATTCACGTGTATTACCTATGGCCTGTGAAATTCACGTGTATTACCTATGCTGTGAAATTCACGTGTATACCTATGGAGGGGAGGGGGTGCCGATCGCAAGGTTCCCTTTTTAGCTGCGCGAAGAAAACGGAACGCACGCACTAAAATTGCGCTATTTCAAAACGGAGATTCATAATCAACGAGACGGTCACGACATTCAAAACTGCAGTATTTATGGCATATTTGAGGTAAGAATTAGGCGGATTTGTATTATATTTTTAGAATAAACAAGCTACAGATCCTTAGGGTGACGATACGTGGTACCCCCAACCCTACAGTGTAATTCAATTTGAATTTACCCAGCTTTTGGACTGGAGCAATGAGTAATTTTTTCTAAATGATATACAGTAAGGGTACCGGTTTTCGACACTTTAGCACATTTCCTTGCTTACCATCAATACTGCACCGTTTTACCTCGGAATTTCGATACGAAGTTGAGCTACAAAGGCCAATAATAATATGCCTTGAACGAATTCCAATTTGAATGCGCTCGTGTTCAATCTTAGCGATTTCCGTCACGCCGTCGCTGGCATCAGATTTCGACACCCAGCATCATTTTTCGACACAATCACTAGCGCGCATCACGCATAAATCACATGGCGCGTACAGTACGCGTACACTGCATTGTGGACGCAAACCAGCAAAGTACCGGCGCAAGAACTTGTTGTTTCCTCTATAACGTGTCTTACTATGGGAATGTCGAAATCTGGTGCCACATTCTCAAAGCCAACTCTTTCTACAAGTTTGCTCATTTATCACGAATTTAGTTATGAAATTACTAAAGACGATTATGAAATCAAACGTCAGGATTTGGCAAACAAACTGATACTAAAGTAAGATAACCGGCATGGGTGAATTTCATTTTACGGCGATGTTTACAAAATGCGTCATATTGTGTGAACCCCTGAAAATGGCCGACATCAAAATTTCTGCTGACACTGTGTTGCTTTTCTCCTAAATATTCTACCGTCGGATTATGATGACAAGTGACAAACGGTGTTTATATAAGACTAGAAATGTGATTGATAACTTGGTTGATTGTTGAAGTCAGACGTTTGTACTGAGTATAAAATTTAATAAGAATTATCTGCTGGGTGTCGAAATCTGGGTCCTGTCGAAAACTGGTGCACTAACGGTATATATATATATATATATATATATATATATATATACCTGTAGTAGCCCTACTACATATCGACCACCATCTTTTAAACCGACTGCGTATAATTCGCGCACTGAACACTTAGTACGCACTTCTCTGCGCGCAAAGCACATAAAAATGGATTGGCTTTGAATGCTAGATGAGGATGGTGTGGGAAAACGCGATAATTCTCTGTTCATTAATGGTTTTAATCAAGGACAAAATTTTGAATGAATATTTTCACCGAATCGTAATGAAGGCACAATGTAATGTCTATGGAAGTTTCTAAAAGGCTTCTAAAAAGCTTCGTACAACACGGTGTTCAATACAACTCGGTTTGCGTGCATTGTCAATGCAAAATCCTAATAACGTGATTTACCGCGGGGAGCTGAAACGAGGCCACGCAAGTTCGTCGGCGATATTTTTGCACTGAAACTTCGAATCGAAAAGGGAACAACCTCATTTGATAGAGCTGGATTTTCTCAATCACGTAGGTCAAGTTTTTTACGTGAATTTCAGTGTTGAATATTCTTATCAAGCAAATAAACATTAGGCGGTCGATGAGTAGTAGGTCCAACCCTATATGTATGTATATTTTCTTTTTTTTTCTGTGTTCCATGGCCCATGTGTGAGTTGTTAGCCATCTGTGGACCAAATTCCTGAAGAGGGAAATTTCTGGTGCATTTTATTGGAAATTCGCTCTCATGAAGTCATGAAACCAGATGCATAATCATATGTGTCAGTAAAAATCACATTTATTCGGTTCACCAGTAGGTGTGATACATAGACAACACTGCAGGGGACTAGGAACACTTTTTCTTTTGCGCATAGTTCTATGACCCTCTGTACAAAGTTATGCAATGACACAAAATATTTTTCTGCCTTGCATCCTAAACCTCTTGAAATTTCATCCTCTATGCAGTGATAATCCTACAAAATTTGGGTGACATTCCAGAAAAAATACTGCATGTAGATTGTAGCTTTTGATTACAACTGCTATAAAGGATCAGTCTTTTCCATATTCAAGGATACTATCATTCTTGGTCATCATGAAATCAAACTGTAGTTATTTTTGTGTACTGTTCTTCCAGACAGCATACAATGTATTATATTGCAATACACGGTAGCGATGAAGATTTATGCACAACTCCTGTGAACCATGGGTGCTTGCTGATAGCCTCCCTAGCATATGTTGCTTGTTTGAAAGGCTCAAGGCTGTCAACAAATGCACTTTAGCTGTACATATGTAACAACTAAAAAATATCTGCAGATGTTGTACAACCATTGCACACAAGCCCATAAGGTACAGCACAATGCCGCACTGGAAATGAAATAGGCATTACAGTGTATTGTATCTAGAGCACTAAATATGTATTTTGCAAAATTAAATGAAAACCTAACAAATTTGTGCTTTCCAAGGATGATACACATAATTCCTGAGGCAGTACAGTGGACCCCTGTTATGAGAAACTCCTCAGCACCAATGAAATGACTTTGTTACACAATGTACATGTGTATGTACAATTTCAGTTGTAGTGTAGCAGGGTTTGCTATTCAATAGAATAAAGGATCTTTAAACATTGAAGGCAGAAAATTTACTTTGTTGTACGGTGTACATGTATACATAATTATTGGGTTTGTTGTTGTCCCCGCCGAACGAGTTCGAGCAGGGGACTATGAAACGGGCTCCGTACGTGTGTGTGTCTGTGCGTCCGTGCGTCCGTCCGTGTGTGCGTCCGTGTGTGATCAAAATGTTCAATTTGCTACTTCTCTGTCATTTATGAGCCAATTTTGATTCTGTCTGCTTTATATGATAGCACTACATGGGAGCTTTAAAACTTCTACACAAAATTTCAGTTGTGACCTTTGACCTTGACCTTTGACCTATATTGTACATTTGCTACAAAATGCTACTCCTTCGCCATTTCTAACCCGATTTCGATTCCGTTTACTTTATGTGATGGCACTAGGTGAGGGCTTCAAAACTTCTACACAGAATTTTGACCTTTGACTTCTTTGACCTTTGACCTTGATTTTTGACCTATATTGTACATTTTGCTACAAAATGCTACTCCTTCGCCATTTCTAACCCGATTTCGATTCCGTTTGCTTTATGTGATAGCACTAGGTGAGGGCTTCAAAACTTCTACACAGAATTTTGACCTTTGTCTTCTTTGACCTTTGACCTTGATTTTTGACCTATATTGTACATTGGCTACAAAATGCTACTCCTTCGCCATTTCTAACCCAATTTCGATTCCATTTGCTTTATGTGATGGCACTAGGTGAGGGCTTCAAAACTTCTACACAGAATTTTGACCTTTGACTTCTTTGACCTTTGACCTTGATTTTTTACCTATATTGCACATCTTGTTACAAAATGCTACTTCCGGCGGGGACATATATTACGCACCGCGTAATTTCTACTTTTCCTTGTTCTCCTTTATGAGAGTCTACAGTATGGGATTTAATACAGAGAGATATTAAACCATGGAGCTACTAACAGAGATAACTAGTAGCTCCATGATTAAACTTAATATACAAATGATGCATACGTATATCATGTTTTATAGAATACAGTCAACCTCGGATACCTCGAATTCGTCGGGACTGAAGAAAATGATCCGAGGTACGCGAATTTCGAGGTACGCGTACGTCGAATTTTCTTCGACTTATCCGAAGTTTATCGTTGTTCAACATAGTATCTGTTGTAGTGCCTACTGATTGTTTGCATGCTTGTCAATTGGAATTGAATCGACTTTTATATGAATTAATGAATTGAATGAAAATGGGAATTGAAATTAAAATTTCAGAAATAAAGATTTTGGTGGCCTGATCGCGCCACCAAAAAAATTCAGATGTTTGCCTTTACTTCTGAAAATGAATAGCGGTAACAATCGGCTACGTAAGATGCTAAAATAAATGTCAGATGTTTGCTTTTAATTTTGGAAATGAATAACGGTAATATTCGACTCGGTATGATACTAGAATAAATGTCGGATGTTTGCTAATACTTTTGGAAATGAATAACGATAAGACTCGGCTCCGTATGGTGCTAAAACTAATGTCAGATATTTGATTTTGCGTTCGAAAATGAACAAGGACAACGTTGGGCTCCGGAAGACGCTGGAATAAATGTCGAATATTTGCTTTGACGTTCGGAAATGAAAAACTAATATTCAACTCCATACGATGGTTTGATAAATGTCGGGTGTTTCCTTATACTTTCGAAAGGAAATAGCAATAACATTCGGCTCCGGAAGATGCTAAAATAGATGTCAGATGATCGCTTTTATGTTCGGAAGTGAATAGCAGTAA
Source organism: Diadema antillarum (assembly GCF_040938485.1). NCBI lineage: Eukaryota > Metazoa > Echinodermata > Echinoidea > Diadematoida > Diadematidae > Diadema > Diadema antillarum. The sequence continues at coordinate 552,975 of NW_027271564.1, read as the reverse complement.
TATTCTGCTCCATACGATGCTAAAATAACTTTCTGATGTTTGCTTTTAAATTTCGAAACGAATAACAGTAACATTCAACTGCGTTCAATGGTGAAATTAATGTTTGATGTTTGCTTTGACGTTCGTAAATGAGTAACAATAATATTCAACTCCTAACGATGATAAACAAAAAAAAAAATGCTGGATGTTTGTTTTTACATTTGAAAGTAAATTGCGATAAAATTTAGCTCCGGAAGATGCTAAAATAAATGTCGAATATTTGTTTTAATGTTCTGAAATGAATAACAATAATATAAAACTCTGTACGATGATAAAATAAATGCTGTATGGTTGCTTTTACGTTAGAAAGATAATGGCAATAACATTCAGCTCCGGAAGTTATTAAGATACATGTCGAAGGATTGCTTTTACGTTTGGCATGTTTGGAAGTGAATGGCGGTAACATTCTGCCCATACGATGTTAAAAAAATATTGGATATTTGCTATTACATTTCGAAATGAATAACAGTAATTCAGCTACGTTTGATGGTAAATGTCTGATGTCTGCCTTGACGTTCAAAAATGAAAAACAGTAACATTCGGCTCCGTACAATGATAAAATAATTGTCAGATGATTCATTTCACTTTCGGAAGTGGACAGCAGTACCTTTCGGCTCCGGATACGATAATAAAATAAATGTCGGATGTTTGAAATGAATAACCGTAATATTCTGCTCCGTACGATGCAAAAATAAATAACAGATTGTTGCTTTTACATTTGGAAATGATTAACGGTATTAATCCACTCAGTTAGATGCTAAAACAAATAGCGGATGTTTGCTTTCACGTTTGGAAATGGATAAGGATAGCATTCAGCTCCGCCAAAATGCTAAAATGAATGTCGGTTGTTTGCTTTTACATTTAAAAATGATTAACGGTTATATTCGGCTCCGTAAGGTGCTAACATACTAATATAATATGTTGGACGATTGCTTTTGCAATAAGAAATGAATAACGGTAACTTTCGGATGCTAAAAAATGTCAGCAAATGCTCCCACTTTCTCATTTCAAACGTAAGTTTTAACCTCCTAGTATAAGCATCAACTTTTTTTTGATAATCTCAACGCCTAATTGCTAAATCTTAAAACACAGAATAAAATGATTGAATTTTCTATTAATTTGTTTAAGACATGGGCATCTGTATCACTTCAATAATGCTTAATATTAATTTTTCTATGTTTAGTAGGACCCATTTAGTTTTTCTAATGTATCCCCGTTTGTTTGTTTGTTTTTTTGCGTTAGCAGATTTTACTTTCGACTACCAAAAAATAAAAATCAATGACATTGGTGACCCGATAAAGTCAGTGTGGAGCCCTGTCTATTCCATTCTTTATTATTATGCTCGGCCTCTACTTTCAGATCATATACCACACTATTTTCATAATCGCATTGTTGGAAAAAAAATCCAGTGCTTGCGTTCTCGGGGAAGAATAAATGAAACAAACTTCGTGAAAGGCCAAAAAATTTTTAAAAAAATTAAAATATAGGCACTACGCAGGAGATTGATGTTAGAACAGTGGACCGTTATTAATGCCAAAGATATAACTGTCAACATCTAAGCAGGGTGCGTCACGACGGTTAAGAAATCTACGCGCACGGTATGACTACTCGGTATCACGATAAAAAATCAGAACACAGTGGTTAAAGAAAAGAGCGTATTGTTAACGTAAGCACTCCATTGGCACGGGTGCTATGTGCATATCGTGTACGTGTGTAGTAGGTAGGTGTTGGGGGTTTTCCTTGTAAGCTGTGTAGGCCTACCGGGTATTTCTTTGGGCGTGCGATTGTTAAGAATATTACAGTCGAGTGTGAAAAGATTTGTGACATGTCTCCGCTGTCCACGTGCGCTTAATCGGAGATGCTGAGTGATATTGCAATTTCGATTTGAGCAACATGCTGGGAAAAACAATAAGTTAATTAAGATCGGGACATTAGATTTCACTTCGAGGTAACCGAACTTCGAGTTATTTTCTTCGAGCTACGCGAATTTTGATACACGGAAACTCCATAGGAACAATCGGGACTTTCATTTTGCACCCGAGGTAAGTGATATTCGGCTTATCCGACGTCGAGGTATCCGAGTTTGACTGTAGTGGACATTTTTTTTCTTTTTTTTTGTGCATGGAATTCAGCAAAAGAAATAAAACTTTCAAAACTGGGTGGAGACCATTACTCTACAAAGCATGTGTACTAGCAAGGATGTTGCTACATTGGGAATAAACTTGGAGTGAATATTTTCTAGATTTCTACTTACATTATGTATTTGATTTCATTAACAAAGAACTTTAATTTAATAGACTAGATGCACATTATAAAGTCATTTTTGCTACAGGATCATTTCAGCGTTGTCCTGATATTCTTCTAGACATTTATGGATTACAGGACACTCCATATTGTCCTTGGAATGATTCGAGTTCCATACAGCCTATAAATGTATACACACACTACAATAAGCAGTTGCAAAAGTTAATTAGATACACACACACATGCACATAACATAGCATATTTTTCACCATGTCCTTATGAAACTGAGAATGCAATCTACTTCTACATACTAGCATATTGACCCATCGAGGACAGGTTGATTTTGCCACAACACATATTTCTCATAGATGCCTGCCCGAGTATACTCAGGACTAGTCTTCAGTGGGTTAAACATGTCAAGTGGCACATTCAAGGAAATGAGGTGTGTCATTTCAGCCATCAAGCCTTGTCATGGCACAGGCAACACACATGCTGACCGTCCTCACACCAGTTCGCTGACACATTCAAACTTGGGCGTAACTGTATGCAAGAGGGTTGTTCCTGATGACTAGAAATCTAGTCTAAGACCTGTCTGACAAAGCCAGGCATGATATTCAGTAGGTTTAAGTCTGATTTCAATTTTTTTTTCATCTCAAGTCTGTACACATTTTGCTATTTTCATGTATCAAAATCACCTGAAAATTTTGATTTCTGATTTTTTCAAAAGACCTCAATATCATCCCTGCATAGCACAACTAATGCATGCACACTGGATTCCAAGCACATAACCATACAGTATATCACAAAGATATCTATGGGGAATATGTGAATTTAAGTAGCCTGAAATCCCAGAGAAACATATCCACAGACATATTTGCATCAGAGAAAACTGGCTTCATGATGCAGCAAATGTGCCAAACTTGATGACATTGAGTCAAATATTTCTCGTATATTATTACAGCACGAACAAAGGAGGTTGAGACTTGACCTCTGAAATTTTACTTTGCGAGATGTATCCACCCCCGCCCCCTCCACCACAATCACTCACTCACACACACACACACACACACACACACACACACCCACACACACCATGCCTTTCAATTGCCAAGTTTGGCTAAAGTTTGGCAAACACTGATATTTCAGAATTTGGCAGTGACCTTTGACCTTGACTCAATCTGTCATAAATTCCAATAGGTGAACTACCACATCATAGATGTCTTACCTTGAAACCATGTACAACTATCAAAGCACCAATTATCACAGCACATTTTAATTTCTAATACCCTCTACTTACAAAAGTCAATAAAAACAAGTGTCAGATATATGCAACTTTGTAATAAACAAGAACACCCTACATCACCATTTTAATTGAATGCTACAGCCATTTGTGCAAACATACTTTGAGACACTGGAACAACCAACACACTCTGAAAGAAGTATTTTACAAATAACTTCCAATGCAAAATGTACAACTTTGCATCAGTGATAGTCATAAATCTATTTTCCTCATATTGTTTTGAAGGTCAAAACTGAAATGTGTGTATCGACCTGCTGTAGCCCATCTCATCACATTATTTCCCCCAAATTGCCAGTAACATTTCTAAATGACTACTGACTATAAGCACAATTGCAAATTGCCATTGAGGTCAAAGTGGCAGAATTACATAGAAATGGTGAAAATGTCAAAGTTTTCTTACCGCACATGAGTCAACTCAGTGGACTCTCGTAACAAACTCATGGGGATAAAACATCACTTCTTTACATTGAAATTGTGGTACTTGTACATCACGGTTTGGAAGAAAAAAAAAAGATACATATAAAGCATGAAAACTCTGAACTCTGGGGCAAGAAAAATGTATTTTGCTATGACAGGAGATTGTTATACAGGGGAAACCTTATTATAATGAACTGCTTGAAACCACTGAAATTTCTTTGTTATATCAGGGCTTAACGTGACAAAAGAAAATAAAAGGAATGGGACTTGCTAAATTACCTCATTATAAAGTGCATCAAGTATCTTCACCACATCCGACCGCATTATAACAATTCTCCACTGTATCAGTTTTCTGTATGAAGAGAGTGCAGCGTACCAGGATGCTGCAGAGGCGTAAACCCTTCCAACAAATTCCCTGAACTGCACTGATACACGTACAAAACTACCAAATTTGGGAGAAAAACAGCTTCTTTCACTTTGAGAACATCTTGGCATAGGCTTGCTTCTCTTTCTTCTTCCTCTCCTGGATGAAATGTTTGGCTCGCTTCAGCTCGTTACCTGCAGCTGAAATCAAATCAGGGTTAAATTTAAGATGATGAGACAATGGAGTGGCTGCATCACTTCTGGCAACTTTTAGTGATGCATATAAGCTCTGAAGAGTGTATGATGATCCACACAAAATGTACATGACATATTCTATGTGCAAACTATTCATATATTTGTGTATAATGAATGTATGCAATAGGAGAATAAATCAAAACAAATCAAATATCAACTTTCGTATCATAAAACATGTGCCGACCATTCATTGCAAGCAAATTTGGCATATACTGTATACGCTATATATTTCGCGGGGGTTTTATTTTCGCGAATTTCGCGAGTCGGGAGCTATTCGCGAAATTAACAACACGCAAAAATATTACCTTCCAAAATGAATCCCTTGCCTTGATGATACGAACATTTCAGTCGTATACCATGTCACGGCTTACCGAACAGACCATACTGGCTAAGCTTGTTTACGCACGTCCACCTCTACTTACGAATGCTGTAGAGAGCCAATCCATTATCGCAAGGGGACCACTCGTCAGAAATCTAGCGCGATGGACTTAACCACTTCAAAAATGTTGAATTCTAACTTACTAGTTCGCAGAGTTTGGTAGGTCTTTTTCATGCAGTGTATAACTAGTATCATTCCTATTTGCTAGTAAGTTGAAAATTCACACTTTCTTTGCCACTTCATATTTTCTCTGGTCCCCCAATCGCGAATTTAACCACTCGCGAAAATGTGTGACAGCGGCAATTCGCGAAAATTTATGTAAGCGAAAATTATAGCGTATACAGTATTCTAATCATCATCAGTCACATAACACTTCAATATTGATAAAGAATACATACATTCCATATTCTTAACAGATAATGCCCATGCAGAATGTTGCACACTTTCTTTCTGTCAGGATACATACATGAACTAGTGAACAGAAAGTACAATAAAATGACCTGAACAGTGCTGACAACTCCATGCTTACTAATCCTTTAAACATTTATGCATCTATCATATCAACATTTTCACAAATGAAGAGTGATCACATCAGGGGAAGAAGCAGGGAAGGGCAAAGTAATTGTAAAAATAATTTGTACTGTCGTCCGATTTCAGAATGGCTCTGAATATTGGTAACCTTATTTTGGCAGTAGCAAAGCATCAGAACGCTCCAACATAAAATCACTGTGAAAATTACTGTAATTCTTCCATTCCTGTTAAATATTTCTTAAAAGCATTTACACGTGCAGCTTGCAGCTGTGTCCAATGCAGATGCATTCACACATAAAAATCATAATTATTTATTCACACAAACTTGGTTGGCTGCTAAGTCCCAACACATAAAACATACAGATCCCTGGTATAAGACAAAATTTCTATGACATAATTCTTGCTCCAAATATTTGTCACTGCTACATAAGCTTCAATTATAGGATCCTTTAATGTTGGACATCATTGCCACTGTAGCCACTGCAGACACCTTCCTCCCCATTCCCCCTCGGTGTTACATGTACATGTTCTATTATGATAATATTATGATAATTATAACAATCCTGTAATTAACTTACCCTTGTTGTCAGGTTCCCTTTGTAAGGCTGCCTCAAAATCCTCAATGGCGCCCTGGTAGTTCTTCATGTTCATCTGTGCCTTGCCTCTTCGGAACCAGCCCTTGGCGCTGTCCCTGTCAATAAGCAGAGCCTACAGGGACGGACAGAATGGGAATCAGCTGGCTTACTACACTGTGTGTGGACACTCCTGTCAGACAGGTTCACCCATTACGGCTGCATGTTCCTAGCAAACTCTACTTTCACTAAAGATGCCCTGACATCTTCAGACAAGACAAGGTCATACACTACAATGGAAAAGTCCATTATACCATTTAGCATATTAACACAAGAATAGATGAACACATCTGGACAGAAAGAGAGGAAAGAGAGGAACTGAAAATTCCTCAATCTATTTATGGTAGTTTCCACTCTAAACTGACTCATTAATTGCTTATATGATTCATTCATTGACCACTGCATTAAATGAATGTTTTTGACAGGAACATCGCCAAATAAATTCAAACCATTGCACATATCACAATGTAAAAACAAGAATGATGTGATGCTGCTTCCACTTCACTGACATTGCCTGATGACCAACTGCACTATAATGATGAAAGCAAAAATAATCAAGATCAAGAAAATTATGATATGATATTATGCCTTCACTGCCAGCACATGGTAACAGAACAGAAATAAATATGCCATAAGAAATAAACATATGAGGTCCATTGCTACACTGAAGTGGGCTTCCCAATTCCAAACAGGTCAAGTTTTGATTGCTGAATGCTGATGAAAAGCTTGGCAAGCTAAAGTGCCTAGGCACAAAGTGGATCACCTATGTTGTCCATTGCTCAGTGATGGCATGCTGCCCTCTTTTGTTGTGCTATTGTCAACTGAGTGATACTTGTACAGTAGCATATGTTGGAGCGATGCTCAGCCGAGGATATGAACATGCTTTGAGATTAGGGTTAGGATTAGGGTTAGAGTTAGGGTAACATTGATCTCAGTGTACAGGGTAATAAACTGAGTAAACTCTAACCCTAATCCTAAAGCATATTTATATCCTCGGCTGAGCATAGCTCCAACATATGCTACCTACTTGTACCAGGAAAACCAACAGTCCTCATCAAGACTACTGCCACACACCACACACGGTGCATGGCAGACTGCCCACTAGAGGGCGCCAACCTACCTTGTCACACTGCTCAATGGCATCCTGATTCAAGTTCTGTTCCAGCTTGCAGGCTGCCAGGTTGAGCCTGAGAGGTAGGTAGCTTAGGAGGACCTTTTTCCTCTCCTCTGGTGAATCTTTCAGCTCTTTGTCTATATCCACAAAGTCAAGATACCTAGAAATGAATTGCAACAACAAACATTACATAAAATCTGAATCATAGTTAAAAAAAGAAAGAAAATGAACAAAAAAAGGAATGACTCCCCCCCCCAAAAAAAAAAAAAAATAAATAAATAAATAAATAAATAAATAAACATAAGAGCTGTTTTTTATCCAAGCACTTTTATGACTGAAAGCACAGTAAATATAGAATAGGATATTTTGCAATCTGCAGCTTGGTGTTGAATTCTGGTGCTGCTCAGAGCATGTGAGAAATTTGGCTTAGCTGACATGACTTCATAGAATAGACTCATTAGACTTACACATTAGACTTTATAGAAAAGAATAAAGAATAGACACATTAGACTTGATTTAACATACTTTGGTCCTTGCAAAAATACTTATGTTTAATTACACTTTTGAATAACAAAAAATCACTCCAGCCTGTAGATCATCCTTTGTCATGTCAGTCTCCTTGATATGAAATCTTTCAAAAGAATACAGTGCACACCCATTATAACGAATATGGTTATAACAAAATTCTCATTACAATGAAGTGAAATTCAGGTCCAAAAATTATCATCTATTAAATATATTAACCTGTTGAAAAGGGGCTGATTTTGCTATAACATGCATTTCCCATAGACACCCGCCCGAGTATACTCGGGACTAGTCTTCAACGGGTTAATATACATTACAGTTCGGCTATAACAAAATTTCGATATGAAAGAAAACCCATGGTCCCGACGACTTTGTAATAAGAATAGTGCCATGATGGATCATCTTCTCACCTTATTGCCTTCTCGTACTTCTGTGCAGCTACGCCGTAGTCCTTGGTCTTGTACTTGCCATTTCCAATCTCCTTCAGTTTTAATGCCACCTCTATGACCTTCTCGTACTGAGAGCAGTGTGGTCACAGGAGGGTTTGAATTGTTGGGGACGAGGAAGGTCCATTAATGGATGTGGTAGGGGATGGTGGAAATAAGCACACAGAAAACACTGTGAGAATCCATCGTGATAATGGATCAAAAGGATGTAAACCCATATTGTCACTGATATCTCTGTCTGGAATATGTTCATCATAGACAGGTTCATAATTTCAACTGTTCACCTTAAAGATTGTGTGAAGTGCCTTGCACATCTGAAAAAAACTGCTATTAACTGTACTGAATTTCATCCAAGCCATCGAGTAGTTGCAGGGGAAAAGAACATCATGGAGAAGGTCTTTCAAGTGAAAGAGGGAATGTAAAAAGTATAATTATGGTGAATAGTATGAGAAAAAAAAAATCAAACCACAATATTGGCTGACAGTTCAGCTGCAAAACATCATTCCGCCTGAATCATCTCAGTTAAGTAATAATGATTTCCTTTTGTACCGTCTGTCCTATGATTCATGAAGAAGGAATCATTACTAATTCAAAGCAATTTTCTCTTTGACTATGTTCAGAATTCAGCTTAGGTAATTTCTATCCATATGTTTAACAAAACAGAATGACAATTCCTCACCACTAACAGCACAACAATTACACATCAATAATATAAGTATGCCAATAAGTAAAGACACTAATACAAAATAATTTTATAGCTTAAAGAATAATACGTACAGGGGAAACTCTGTATAACGAACACTGATATAATGAGATATCGGTTATTACGAGGAAATTTTCCCAGTCCCAAATCCCTTCCACACAAGTCTATGTAAAATGCTACTCTTATAGCGAGATCGGCTATAACGAAATATTCAAATATTTGCTGTAACGAGATAAATTTTGTGACTTCCAAACAAAGAAAAACATAGCCAATCAAACCTGTTATAACGAGGTAAAGCAAAATGTCTTCGGTACAGCTTTACTTCGCCTGTGCTATCATCTTCCGAGATTGTAAAGCTCGATGCGCCAAAAACTGTCTTGTACACACATAATTATTTTATTCAGTGCACTCCAGCTAGCACTGCATGTTGTACATGTATGTGTGTGTGTGCGCGCACACTGATACATGCAGAAAATGTGGTGGGATGGCCATATTACGTATACATGACATCATCATGACGTTTAGCAGGTGTGAGGCAATCTGATGCTGTGATTGGCTTTCTACGTAGGGAAATCCCCATCTTCACACACACGCAGTCATTATGTACAGTACATACAGAATGTGTCACATACACACACAGCATTGTGCAGACCATATTCAATCTTTCCACACAAGACACACCCATACTATAACCACATACACATGTACCAATCCACAGATCACAATCTTGACACAATCGCAAGCTACATAAATTTACAAATTCAAACACCTACAATTAATAAGAAACACATTCTTGATATTGGATTTCATTGGTGAAAAACATCTTCTTACCCATAAAGGTGAGTAATTCCCTCACACGCAATATCAAGTTATCAGTACGTGATGGGTAGTCCCACATGTGCAAATTAATGTCTTTATGTTATGCTTTCTTTTATGCCTACTGATATAACGAGATATCGGCTATAACGAGGAAAACGACTCGGTCCCGACCATCTCGTTATATCGAGTTTCCACTGTACTGATACTGTTGAAAGATAAGTTTCCTCCTTGATTTAAACAGCTAATAGTGGCATTGGAATAATGCATGGAACAACAGACAGCACAAAACATCAAGCTAAGTCTACATAATTAATGACATTTCCACAAAAGTGTTGAAACCTTCTTCCACGGAACTGGCATTACATTTTTTTTTTAATCCACCATTTAATAGCATGAGGTTTAAAAGAATAATAACACATTTTGCTTGGCTGTACCTCTGACGTTTTGAAGTCTGCATCCTCTGGAAAGTTGGGGAAGGCATCTCCGGTTCCGTCATCGACACAAGCCATCCCATCATCTTCTCCCGCCTTGAGTTCACCACAATCTGAGATCTCCACCGTCTACTTGCAAGACATATATGTATTGAGTTAAAACCTAATAAATGCAAACAAAGGAAAACTGACCAGAAATGTATGTAAGTCATAAGTGAACATTGAGCAAATCCCATTTTCTTTGCTCAGTTTTCACTCGTGACGATTAATAGTAGTTAGAGACAGTGTTTCATACACATAAAGCTACATCAATACAATCTACACAGATCTTTGAGTATGAATCGTTTTGAAAGAAAGACAACAAAAGGGCACTGTAAATTTAATTATTTAACAACAAAAAAAGGTATGATAAAAACAAATACAAGCTTCTGATACCCTTCCTCTTCCTTTTCACTACAATATTCAGGTTGTGGTCAGATCAGTCACTTTCCAAGAGTTTCTCTTGAAATAAATGGCAAGAATTCAACGACATTTCTGTGATTTTTTTTTTCCATTTTATTGTCTATTCTACTTGGCTAAATCAAACAATACTCATTATAATATAGTGGATTTTGCACAGACCATATTGAACTCATTATATTTAAAGTTCAAAGTTCAGTTTAGATTTTGATTGAGACATTCTTCAAAAAGATGCAGCATTTCATTCTATGATTTCTGAGAATGAAAAGAAAGGAAGCAAAAAAAAAAAAATGCAACAACACTTTCCAGCTTGGGGCTTCCATGCTCTCTCTTGCTCTCACCTTGATGGGTACATCATTTTCTAGCGTCTTGCTGGCCTCGACTGCTCTCACCACACCCATTCCTTTCGCGACCCGTCCAAACACGACATGCTTGTCGTCCAGGTGAGGTGTCTCGGTGGTGGTGATGAAGAACTGGGAGCCGTTGGTGCCGGGACCAGAGTTCGCCATGCTCAGCAGACCAGGTCTGTCATGCTTTACAAAGACGTGCAATGTACAGCAATACACGTATTACGCAGAAAACATAGCAAACTATTTGTAAAATGCACTGTGAAAATTTGTTATCAGAGAGGAGTATTCTGTCTCCATGCGCTTGAAAGCAAAAGGGAATAATCACTGTCATGTGACCAGCTGAGATAAATAAAATGTAATTCTACACATTTCATATGCTACAAAACCTTTGAAGCAGGAGATGGCTACTTGGAAGGCGTATGTCAGAGAGTTGAAGGGAATGGGCAAAAAGAGTGTACAATCAATTCACATTTTAGCAGATCAGGATGTCACAATGGTTTGGCACAATAGTCTAGAATCATTTTCTAGGCATTCTGAATCTTTGTTTGAAATATGAGAATCAGATTAACATTAGAATAATTTTTACAAAGTCTGATCCAGCAATGACATCAAGAAAGTGTTCCATAAAATATCTGTAACAGAATCTATTCTGCCTGGACACAGCTTGAACTGGTTATGACGACAAGTCACACTACAATGTATCAGTAATAAGTGATGTGGATCTGAAAATTGGTGCAATCAAATAATTTGTTCATTTGAATTTGACTCCTGATTCTTAGTGATACTACAAAAATGTGAGTCATTTTGACAAAATGTTGGTGCTACATAAATTACGGTAAGTGAAATGGAAAGTTGTGCACTGACATTCAACAACTGCCAGATTAAACACAATTTCTACCATAAAACATTGTGCATAAAATAGAGCAAACAGAATATTCACTGCCTTTATTTCTTGCTCCTATTTCACAGCAGAATTACTTTAAAATGTCTTTACAGTGAAATGAAACACATACAATGTATGACACTTTGATAATGATACTGCCGATAATGTTGATCTTACCTTGTGGATGAAGTTTTCGTCCTCAAATTTCTCCCCATATATACTCTCTCCTCCCGTTCCATTATGCATAGTGAAGTCACCTCCCTGAATCATGAAGTTCCTGATGACTAAAACAATAATGCATTGTAATACATAAGAAAAGAGAAATTAAACCACATATGTTTTACTTGACTGAATTCAAGGGTAGCCTGAGACTAGCAAAAACTGCAGCAGAATTTAACACATATCTTGTAAAACTTACACATGTTGTAGATAAAAACTTTCCGAATCATTCTACATGATATATCTGTATCTCAATTACATAATGATTGTAGACTTGCTTGAAGGTACTTTATGGAAAGTTTATGTAGTCTTTCCTTTGGGAAGCACGAAAAGAAGAAACATATAGTTGATTGTACGCCCATTTATATTAGTATGAATTTTGACAAAATTTGTACTGATTTGTAATTCTACTTTTACTTAATTCCAAGCAAAATCCTGTGTGTGGTAAAGTACTCCTTAATCTTACCACATACATTGCACACTTGAAGCGTATTCAAGTAACGGGAGTGACCTTACCCAATATGTCTATTTCGAGTCGCAATTCAATTGTTTTGAGCACGGACCATGTACTGTTTTCTTGTACATGTGTACCAAAGGTTTATCAAAGAATACACTATTTCAGTGAAAATGGTGTGATTGCACCAGAAATTATAAAGACACACAAAATATTACATTAGGTTTAAGAATGTGATATTACTCACCTCCTAGTAAAAAGTAAAGTATCTACACGAAGCAACACATACATGCAAATCCTAAGGTGGTCAGACTGCTTCATATGTACACAAAACTCATTTTCCCCAAGATACTTGGAGTATTGGACATTGTAAAAATCATTTCCTACATATTTTACACACCTAGTACCAATTGCTCATACACTCTTTGACCAGTTTTTGTCACTGCAACTGTTCAAAGTACTGAATTTACTTTGATTTCAGTCATTTTTTCTGGGCTGCTCCACTGGCGCTAGACATCACTGAGTGGAAACCATACTCACCACGGTGGAATGTTGAGCCTTTGTAGTGAAGGGGTTTTCCACATTTTCCTTCCCCTTTCTCGCCAGTACACAGAGCCCTGAAGTTTTCTGCTGTCTTTGGAACATCTCTGGCAAACAGCTCAAACAAAATTCGACCAACTGTTGGAGAGAAGACAGCAAACTAGGGTAATGAGTATGAATGAATTGACCACAGCAGCATTCTGTTCTGGTCTGATCTGGTCCCCATCTGCAGGACAGAACAACATAAACAATCCTTCTTTCCTCACACGGTACGGCAGTGGAATAGCCTGCCCAAAGAGCTCATCCTGGCACCGACTGTAGAGGTCTTTCATCATCGCATGATGGAAGATGTGGAGTAAAATTTGGATCTAGCAACACAACAGGATTTCATTTGCACCATACATATTGTTAGAACTTATGCACTTGTCAATGTAATGACTCACCCCACTACCCCCGGACATGGGTGCGTCATTTCCTCGTTTGGTCCGTCAAATTTGTGACCCAGGTGTGCGTCATTTTACCAGCTATGTCCGTCAAATTTTTGACCGAGAGGTGCGTCAAAATCCCATCATTATCATCAAATTTTTGACCGAGGGGTGCGTCATGGTACGTCACTTGGCTATGGAAAATAACACGCATTATTCTGAACCGAGGGGTGCGTCATGGTATGCACTTGGCTATGGAAAACTGCACGCATTTTTGCACGCTACCAGTACCGGATACACGTACGTACCGCGAGTGAATTTACAGTGAGCGCTTTCCCGCGGCGGCAAGTGAAAATCAAAGTCGGGAAGCGTTTTGGAGTAGGCCTAAGAGGGAAAAATGCTTGCCCGAATCTGGCAAGCAAATGATTTAAAAGCCACCCTTTCTCCTCACATTTTCTTTCCAACAAACTCATGAAATCACGCATACTCAATCTCAAGCCAGACGGACTGTTTAGCGATATAACGACTTCAACCTCACAGTACTAAATAGTAAAATCAAAGATCGTATACGGAATTCCGTATACGATCTTTGGTATACCGTTGCGTGGTGCGTACTGCGCGTACCTGCAGTAGCAGGCAAGTCGAGTGTTAGTGGTGCGCGACTCGCTCGCTAACGCTGTGCAATTCGCAAGTGAGCAGCGTGCTCGTTATTCCTCATCGAACGTACATCGTTCATTTGTTGCATTCAACCGGACTAGAAATGGCCGCGCACATACAGCGCATCTGCAGACAAGTCATGGCCAGGTGACTATGGATTGCATGCACACATACATTCGGAATATCGTAGCAGCAGAGTGATGTACGGTGAATGACGGTACGGTGCTAGTAATACAGGGCCAGGGTAAGGGAAACTTGCCGAAACTTTGACAAATTGTGTTTACGAACCGAAAGAAAATTAAATTGCGTGAATAAGGCGTACCGTGCAAAAATCCTTTCAGTATTTACGGGGTGCGTCAAATGTACCGAGGATGTCCGTCAAGAAAGTGACCTAGGTGTTCGTCAAAAACCCGGTGTTGTCCGTCAAAAAAGTGACTGTGGTGTTCGTCAAAAACCCCGTGTGGTCCGTCAAAAAGTGACTGTGGGGGTGCGTCAAAAACCCCGTGTGGTCAGTCAAAAAATGACCATGACGCACCCATGTCCGGGGGTAGTGGGGTGCGTCATTACATTGACAAGTGCATTAGATATAATATCAATAATTATGCACGTGCACCTAGCGTCCAGGCACTTGCACGCTCGGGTGCCCTTGTGATACATATGCACAGACAAACACACACACACACACACACACAAGTATATCTGCAGGAATCTTCGGGATTGAAGGAGGCAGAACTAACAAAAGAAGAAGAAGAATACTGAATGAATGAACAAGATTTTTTGTTTCTTGTCAGTAGCCCTACATGAAACTTAACGTATGGTACTACATACAATAGATGGTAAGCACTTCGCCTACCGAATTGCACGTGGGTGACTTACTAGATCTACATTGTTTACCTACCTTTTTCTCCTCCAATACTAATATCAAAGTATGTTCTGGGATTTTGCACTTCGTTGGTCATGTTGACTGAATTCGACCAGTTCAAGGCTCTCTAAACTCTCAGGACAGATTTCAACGACACGATCAACTGATAGTTCTGTTCTTCCACTTTCGCAGTTGATCATGAGCAATCAATCATCAAAGCACCGATAGCGACGAAGGTGATCAGACGCACGTGCCGCGCGCACGTTGTGTTGTACTACTTTCGGCGATCTCCACAACCGACCCGAATTTCGAACGAACGGTGCGGTGGAGATTGAGAATGGAGCTGTGGAGATCAGTCGTCTTGACTCTCATCTGTGTTTGTTGGAGGCGAGGATGAACTGCTGACTGTAGAGCAGTGATCTCGAGGGTCTTGATAGTCGTAGCGTACTTCAGTCATTCTTGAACTCATCAATATAATGAGATGAATCAGATATCAAAATTATGGATGTTTCTATTGGCAACGCAAGTTTGATACCATCCTCCAAAGAGCAGCAACAACATGCTATACAATAGCAAGGGGGGGGGGGGGTAATGAGCTCTGTCGATTAACATTTTCTTTATAAATCAGATTTCAGAGTCCATAAAATTTCATACATGTACCAGGTAAACTGATCTACCTACAGACAGTTCCCAGTTTAGGCTTATTCAAAGGTGAATGAAACCGAAACATATATGAGATGAGAAGACTACAACAGATTGTGACGTCACGCATCGACAATACAGAAAATGCAGAAAATATTAAGAGAGTCCCCCCCCCCCCCCAAAAAAAAAAAAAAAAGAGAAAAAAGGAAAAAAAAAAGAAGAAGAGGTATAGCAGGGAGGTAGGACACTCGACGGTGTCACAAGACACAGGCCTAATGAAATTCAGTACCCGGTCATTCTCTCACTTCCCTCCAGGTATTTCTAACATTTCCACCATTCCAGGTCTTCTCTTTAGAGTCAACTTAGAAGGGGTGGATTTCCACTGTATAATAATTGAACCTTAAAGAGGAGTTCGGGACTAGTTAAAATTAGTCAAGTCTGGAAAGAAAGTGAAAGTTTGATCAAAATCGGATATACAAATTAGGGAAGATATGCATGCAGAACATCTCTCGCACAGTTGATATGAAAATGCAAATGGGAGCCTGATGCAGATGCCATCGACTCACAATTTTCTACTGGTATAGTATACAAACAAACAAAAATTCAATGACGAAAATTCAATTGATAGGCCTATGCTATAAAAATTTAAAACATAATAACGGTTGACTCAGTTCATAATGGTATATGATCAGTCAGATATAATATTACAGCTTCAGAATAGCCATAATTGCGTACGAAAAAGAATTAGAAATTCAAAGAAATTTTGCGAACAGCTTAACATAACATGGTTTTGTTCAGAGTTGGCCCTAATTATACACAATAAACAGAACATTGGAATGATGCTTTCACTTCAGCCAGAAAAGACCCACCTTCTGGGGGGCGTTTCATCAACGAGTTCGTCGGAGGCTTTCACCGACGAATTTGCTATCAGCCAATCAGACGCAAGGATTTACACTGACAACTGTTAAAAGCTAATGAAATCCTTGGTCTGATTGGCTGATAGCAAATTCGTCGGTGAAAACTCCGACGAACTCGTTGATGAAACGCCCCCCAGATCATTGCTATAATCAAAGCGTCAAATTTGAAAGTGCTTTGTAACTAATGTCCACTCTGAACGAACTGATATTTAATCGGGGCAGCAAGAAGATACTTACTTTAAAGTTCATAGATAGGTTCGGGATATACAGCTGATATAGGTGTGTTATTTTGGGACACTCTAATGCGATTGAGAAGGCGATGCATTATAAAGTCGCTGATAGCCGTATCAGCGACAGCAAATAAAAGCGACTAAGCAATGACCATTAAAGAGCAATATCATGGCAAATTATCAAGTCAAATTGCATTCGCGGGGTAGGCCTATAGGCCTAGGTCTGCTGATCGAGTCTATGAAAGGCACCTTTTACTGCACTTTTCTCCCCTTAATTGTGGTCATGAGTCACAAATCAACAAAATAACTGATTAACCTAATTACTGTGGAACAGTGGCAGAAACAATTTCATTTTGATTTTGTCGGTGTTAACTGATTATTATAGGGTCTGTAAGCCTTATTGCCTTGCCCTGAAATACACTGGTTTCGTGGAAAGTAAATTCTGCGACGTGGTAACTCGTTTAATGGACATTCTGCTTCGATCTTGTTTTCTTTTTGGTGTTTTTTTTTTTTTTTTTTAGGCCTACGTGTGTGTGTTTGTGTTTTCTGACAAGCAATATCAAACAGATTCATAATTTTGATAAGATGCACTCCAGCGTCACCTCTGTGGTGATTAGCTGCACATTATACACCATAGTATATATAGGCCCCGCCCTACATCCAGATCCAGATCCAGATCCAGATCCAGGATCCAGATAGGCCTACATACGGCATACTAGTAATTATCACAGCTGTAACATGACGTCTGTACCCCTAAGCCTTTAATGTACAGTATACAGGAGGAACTGCCGCTGTAAACGTCCTACTGTACTACGTAGGGCCTACTATTCGATGAAAACAAAGTATACGTCTGGAATCTTCTTGTTCGTTCTTACAAACTTGTGAGTTATAAATAATTACATGACATCATAGGGTAGGATCCCCAGCTCTGTCACGTGATATAGTGTGACGCTTCGTCGCATGACGTCAGCACATTTCCAACAGTACACACAGCAAAAGTTATGTACATCTTACTATGTACGAGTACCTTGGTACATTATGCACACCTACATAAAGTGCGTGTGTACTGTATTTTGCCATTTTCCCAAACACAACTGCGTGGAGGAGTCGCGACTCGGTGACAGGACGTAACGCCACTTTGGGCTTCAATCGTGTTTTTGTTTTAAATTAGAAAGTATGGAGTTTCCTGAATTAGGACAACATTGCCATGAGTCAACATGCAAACAGTTAGGTAAGTTGAATTATTAAAATACGTTTGCTGTTTGACTTTTTGCTTGTGATAAAGAACGACTTCTTGCCCATCAACTATGTGAAATTGACACACTTTGCAATATGTGGGACTACATTGCACGGCTGATGTGTACTCATCCTGTAACTACCAAAGAACGGCTACATAGCTGTATCTTAGAAGTTAGATGAACAATAATATGAACTGCCGTGTAGTGTCAGTGACGCAGGTGTCAGGCAGATAAATATTTCTATAGGGGCATTTGAAGTTCTTGCAAAAAAGGTCTTTTAATTGTTCATTGCGCCGGGTTGCGGTGACTGGTGACAGACGACAGACAGCAACCAACTGCAAGAATCTTCATATCAGCTGCCTGAGCTGAACTGATGTCAGGAGGCAGACTTAACCAGTGCAGAAGAAGAAGAAGACTGGCAAAAACATGTCTTTAACCCAACGACAACGTCACCTTTATTACAGTTCCTGTACAAAAGGCATTGACTTGTTGTGGAACTGGAATCATATCTATTTTGGAGGCATAATAGTATGCAATATAAACATGATATATTCGTGGCATGAATTTTTTGCGAATTGAAACCGATAGCCTTTTTCGTGGCATGACATTTTTGCGAAGTGCCACTGGTGTTCAATGCATATAGTGTAAACAAGGACTTTCGATTGCAGTTTAATTTCGTGAATCTTGGCGCTCGCATTGTCAGCATCCTTTCTATTGTTTTTTTTTTTTTCTAAATCTTTTCATTTGAGTTGTTGTAATTATGTCACTGCATGCTCAAGTCCTACATTTCCTAGTATTAGAGTACCAGTAACTATGCATTTTAATACCATGATTACTGTATTATATTCAATCACTCCTGCAGACTTTCTACCCATGAAATGTGATGCCTGCTCAAATGTGTTTTGGTAAGCAAAGCTCCTCCTTTAAAATTCAGCTCTCTATCCCTCTCTCTCTCTCTCTCTCTCTCTCACTTTCATCAGCAATGTCTCTCCTAGGAAACCCAGAAAGACTAAAAAACAACAACAGAAGATTAAAGATATTAACTGTTTAGTGGTAAATCTCTTCAGAATTGTAAATAATGTTAATTGTACAATTTTTGCAAGCAAATGGAAAGAGTTGTATTTAAGGGGAAAGAAGAAATATACGTGTATTACTCTAGAGTCATATTCAAGTAGAGTCTATCTGACACTGATGATGATTTAATTAATGGTAAATACATATTTCAGTTGGTGATGTTCTTAGAAACTGAATACACCATAACTGATAGTCTGTTTCAAAATGTTGTCATCATGCCAAAATTTGATGAGCACTTAAATTGAATTGAGAAATTGAAGACACTTGGCAAATATTTCTGTTTTGCAATGTGTTGTTGATGGCTGCTTTTCACCCTGAACTTCAACAATTGAAGAAATTGTAGTAATGATGATTGTTTATTCTTGCTGTGTTGTTATTGTTTTGCAGTAAAGATCACATCACGTATGTGAAACACAACTGTGCTGCAGGCTTCCAAAAGGTAGGTCTCTTTCATGCTGAGGATCAATTATGTGAACTTGTATCTTAAAGGTGCATGGTCCAGGTGGTTTAGTCAAATGCGAATTCAGGCGCCCGGCGCAAGTTTCCTATAGAGACCTACGCTATCGACTCCTCTTTAGCGCTTTTATATGCTGTGGCCCACTTCCCCGAGTCCGAAGAAGTCCGATTCACTGTAGTCAGTGGTCCGATCACAGTTCGGCTCGTGATTTGGCTGAGGGGGATGACAGCTTCAGCAAACTTCTTTTGTGATGTCATGATAAGAAGCACATATGCATGCACCCTGGCATTACTACAGACTGTGCGATGCGCAGAGAAGACAACGAAGGCAACGTTACTTAGCAACACCTATGCACTTTACTCTTGATGACAGCTCAACTTCGGTAATCTTCATATCAATGTTAACGGTGATCAGCGGTATCATCAACAGCGCCCTCTACACTACCGGGACTATGCACCTTCAATAGAGGTTAATGTGATATCACATAAGTGGAAGTTGAATCAAGTTATATATATATATTTTTTTTTTGTATTTGTATTTTTGTATTATCTTGGACTAAATACTAATTTTCCGGTTAACTGTGCGCTTAGAAACATCTGTATTAAGTGCCTTATAAATGTATTGATTATTATTATTATTAAGTAAAGCATTTGTCATTGCACGCAGTGGATGCTGTATCTTACTTTTGTGGCTCATACCAATGTACAGAAGGCTGTTCTCTTTGATGTTAATAACTTACATGGCATGTTAGTTCTCAATGAGACATTTTCTTAGAGGACTGACATTGCTGTAATAACATTTTATGGCTAATCAGTGTTGAAGTGTGGTATACGATCATGTATCATACTGATGATGAACCCAAATATACTTGTGGATTTAGTGAATGCAGATCAGAATGACACGTTAGCAAAGTTTGAGGAAAATTGGACAATCTATTGGAAAGTTCAAAATGTGTGATGCAGCCATCATGAGAAGAGAAGAATGCTACAGTTTGTGATGGCTGACACAAAAATGTGAGAGTCACAGCGGCATAGGCATAAGACAATGAAAAAAAAAAAAGATAATGTATAAGTTCATCTGTCTACAAACTCAATGGCCCAAATCCACAGAGGAAGTGTAAACTTAGCTCATGGATTAAGCATATTTGTCTGCATAAATGTGCATGACAGATTGTGTCATGCCAATAGAGGTCCAATAATGAATGCATGCTGACATGAGCTTGTGAAAGGTATGCCTACAACATGTATTTCATGTTTGTTTTATTCCATAGATTTAGAGGAATGGATTTAAGGCCTAGATTTGACTACCCTTTTGAATTTAGACCCTCAATTATGTATTACTTCATAAAGTGCTCATCCAGTCATGTGCTGTGAAAGACTTGTTATCACATACAGTGTGTATTTGTAAAGTTGACTGCAGTCTTACAATTTCACGTTATTTTCACATTAAAAAGAAGTTAACATTAGAAGGAGAAATTCAAACTAGGCATCAGTAGAGATGTTTGCATTTTAGTGTGAATATGGTTCGATTTTGGTTTATTGTTTTGGTCATACAGTTGTATATTAAACCAACCCAACATTGAATTGCAGGATGTTCAAGTGCCAGTATGCCCCTTGTGCAACAAACCAGTGCCTATCAAAAGAGGGGAACCCCCAGATATAGGTGTGTCCGATCACATCGACAGAGAGTGCCAGTCAGATCCAGCTGTGAAGAAGAGGAAAGTGTACGCAAATCGGTGCAACAAGAAAGGATGCAAGCAGAAAGAGGTATATTGGTGGACACATGAATCAAAATCATTTGTGTTCCTGTGAATAAGTATGATTTTTTTTTAAATTGTTGTCCCATATGTTACGCTTCATTTTACATTTATGCAAATTAGGTCTTTTAAATTTGCAATAATTAGCATAATAACAAAAATCTTCATGGAATTACAAATTTCTTCTTTTTCTTCATGGAATTCAAAATTTCACCTTTTTTTACCTACACTTCCTCTTCTATTTCCTTCTTTTCTATCTAGTAATATAAATTTCAAATTGACATGAATTGTGAGTGATTTTAAGAGGAGAAAGTGCATATAATCTTGTGTGGAAAGACATGATGAAAGCTAGCTAGCATTACCAATAAATGAAGCCGGGAACATGATGCATTTCTGCCTGTACATTGTTGCATATAGTTGTATAAGGCTGTCAATTTCATGGCAGGGAAGGGCAGTGTCATGGCAAAACCCTTGTGTGGCTGCTTAGTGGATAAAGACTGAAGCATAGACACGACTTGCAATTATCTTTTTCTTGCCACTATCTATGAATCACTCATTCTTTTGCATTCTCACATCATGAGATCATGTAAGGCCTGTCTTTATCTCATCATACTGTAGTTTCAGGTTTTAATTAGCCCAATGTCAAGGTAACCTGCTCTTTGTGCAAAATAGCATGCTACTTGATCAGGAAAATTTTCCCCAAAATCTTAGTCTAGTTTGTGAAATAGCGTGCGAATTTGGGATGGTGCACCAGTTGGTTCCCATCTCCATCAGCCGGCAATTTTCTTGATCCCATAATGTGAACCGCGCTCTGAGCCTTCAGAACTCTACATAAAGTGATCTCTGGCCGAATGAGTTGAGTGATCACGAGCCCAGTAATGATGCAAAGTGCGCATGCATCACCTTCGTGCTAATTTCCCAAGTAGGCTGTTTTCGAGCTGAAGAATACGCACATTCCATTCGTAATATCGGGCTATTTTCCTAAACTGCAAAATGGCCCACTGGTTTGAACTTCAGTGTGATGAAGACATGCCTTTAGTTACGATACTGATGTCTGTCATTTAAAACTTTGTGCTCTCATTTGATTCTGTTTTGTTTTGTTTTGTCTTGTCTTGTTTGGTCCCAGCTTATTCCAATCGTGTGCTCCTCCTGCCAGCTGAACTTCTGCCTGAAGCACAGACACACTTCAGACCATGATTGCCAGGGATTCCAGGGCTCAGGGAAGAGTGTTTCCAAACAAGGGTATGGAAGTGTCTGCCTCACAGGTCATCTCACGTTATATACAATGCAGGAAAAGCTAAAAAGGGTCATCTGCGAAAGCCTTTCCCCACCCCCACCACTCCCCCCCCCCCCCCACACACACACACACACAGTGGACTGCTTCAATTAAATTTTGATGTAAAGGCCCGAAATTTATTGAAAGCTTGAGGCATCTTACTGCATCTCCTGTGTTTATGAGTCTTCTGAATGATAAGCAATGCTCTCAGAGTCTTCATTCTTTCAATAAGACTTCAACTTATTAGTCTCCAGCTGCTTACAAATGCCATCCTCAAGCAATTGTCTCGATAGCTGTAAGAGCTCAAGATCCATTAAGGACTGATGATGCCAGTTATAAATTGTTGCACATGTTGTTGCACATGTACTTTTGCATATCAATGTCTACCACATAGTTTCATTCCAATATCTATTGAATCAGCACCAACAATCCATTTTGCTGTACTAATCATACCCATCGGAATACTTAACATTATTGTAGCTGGCGGCTGCAAAACTCCTCACTCTCCTATGTTTTGCTTTTGCTTTGAAATTTTGTTTTGTTTTTGTTTTTGCTTTGGCCAGTCTGTTGTGCAACCAATAAATGTCATTTCCTCACTTTGTTTCAGTGTGAAGTTTACTTTTGATGTGATTTCAGGGCAGCTGCAATAAATAGGCAACAAGCCAGCAGTAGTCGTGGAGGAAGAGCAATGGGTAGTTCATCTTCTTCCAGGAACCACTCCAGACCTCAGCAGACATCAATGGCTACTTACGGCCGAGATCTAGACAGGTCAGTGTAACCAAACAGGGCGTGACAAAAATCATTCATACGTCGATGTATACTTTCCTGAATGCATCTGTGGGTAACAGCCCTATATTTCAGCAGGAAACTTTCAATGCAGTATACTTCTCAGACAGTGAAATTTAGTTACCCAGATAAGTGTTGCGGGTTTGTAGTAGCCTCATTAAAGCTTTTCCCATCCATTTTGGAATTTTGGAATTTCCCAAGATAGACATTGAACTCTGCACCCACAGTGCATGATTAACATCCCATCCTTGATGCTAACATACCCATATCGGAGGGGATGTTGACAGAGTGAAACAATTACTAAAGCAAGCCATATATGTACAGTATCTCCACTTCAAAAAAACAAAACAAAAACAAAACAAAACAAAACAAAACCCCAAACAGGTACTGCAGATACAGTTTTTACAATTCTCTATCATGGGATATCTCCTCACCTCATTCATACTACATCATGCATAAACCAGGAATTTAACAAATTGATATTTCATATTCACAACCACGGCTTGATCTCATGATGTTGTTGCTATCTTTATACCCCCGCCAAACGAAGTTTGAAGGGGGTATATAGGAATCAGCGGACGGTCGGTCGGGCGGTCGGGCGGTCGGTCCGTTGCAAATCTTGCGTCGCGAACTACTTCCTCAGTTTTCAACCGATTCCCATAAAACTTGGCACAGATGTGTGCCTTGGGTTGTAGATGTGCAAGACGTATTTTTTGACAGTACCCAAAATTACGTTGCCATGGTAACGGCATATTATGGGCAAAAATGGGTACAAATCTTGCGTCGCGAACTACTTCCTCAGTTTTCAACCGATTCCCATAAAACTTGGCACAGATGTGTGCCTTGGGTTGTAGATGTGCAAGACGTATTTTTTGACAGTACCCAAAAGTACGTTGCCATGGTAACGGCATATTATGGGCAAAAATGGGTACAAATCTTGCGTCGCGAACTCCTCCCACAGTTTTTGATCAATTTTTATGAAATTAGGTACAGATGTTCATCTGTATATGTTAATGTGCAAGACACATATTTCCGCAGTGGCAAAAAGTGCGTTGCCATGGTAACGGCATGTTATTGGTAAAATATAGGGCAAAATGCTTCATGGCAAAACTGCTTCATCAGTGTTCTTCCAATTCTCATGGAATTCATATTGAATGTTTGTCTTAGGATATAGGTCAGCATGACACATTTCTTGACAGTGACAAAAAGTATGTTGCCATGGTAACAGCTCACATATTATGAGCCAAAATGATGGAAAATTTTGTGTTGCAAACTACTTCCTCAGTTTTTGCCCAATTTCCATGAAACTTGGTACAGATGTGTGCCTTTGGTTGTAGATGTGCAAGACGCATTTTTCGACAGTACCCGAAAGTACGTTGCCATGGTAACGGCATATTAATGGCAGAAGATCAAGGAAAGATCTTGCGGATTTAACTACTTCCTCAGTTTTTTGACCAAAGCTTATCAAATATTGTTTTGACCAAAGCTTATGAAATGTGGTTTGGCGGGGGTATAACCAGTCGCTGTAGCGACATTTCTAGTTTTGTAGTGAAAGATACAGAGCTGATTGTTGAGGCATTTTTAATACCTTCCGATCTCTTTCCAAATTTTTAATGTAGACATGAACTCATTTGGAAAGAGATCGGAAGGTGTTTAAGTTTCTGATTCTATCACCTAAAAATGTTAAATACAGGGCAGAATACATTAGTGCCTTGATGGGAAGATGCTCTTGGCTTTTGAACTTGTGAAAAATGTCAAGGAGCTCGGAGATGTAGAGGTAATCAGTCAGAGCACTTCATTGCACTTGCATCTGCCTCAGAGCCCAAATACATTCATGGGGAGGGTGCCATGACATCATATCTACACATGGTGCCAAACTGAGTCACCCCCATGAGTGGTTTAGTTAATTTGCAAGAACCCTTGTGTCGGGCCTGTCTCTGACATGGGTCTAGATCCGATGGGAAATCACAAGATTTATACAAGAAAAGAAACTGAAATAAAACTTGCAGATGAATAAATGAAAAGAGGACAAAATAATGGAGTTGTAGAAATACAATTACTGTTATGCATAATAATAATGAAGTGGTATAATGACTCCTAAAAGAGTATACTGAAAAGCATATTTTGTAGGGTTAGAAGCGAGACTAATTCTCCCCCTTCATTTCTCTGTTAGAGTATGTTATTATGTTATTACTTAATCTTGATGTGATATCTTGCCCAGTCTAGTCTAGTCTATCTAGGCAAGATTTTGTGGAGATTAATTTTTCCAACTTTTCTCACTATCTTTTTGTCCGTCATTAATATTTCATGTTTATCTTACATGTAGAGAGAGGCGGGAAAGACTCACAGCAGGGAGGCAGCCAGCGGTGAACAACTCTTACTCCATGCAGGCAGGCATGGTGAGATCATGTTTTGTGAAGAATTGAGGAATGGTCATTCATTTCATCTTCTCAAAGAATAATCTTTATTAATGAGTCTGAACAAAGTTTCTTCTGTACTGACTGATACTATGACCCATTTAAAAAAATTATCTTCATATTTCAACATAAGTGCTATGTAATGCACGTGAGTGTGATATCTATAGAAAGCCAATGATTTGCCATTTTCTACCTTAACAAGAAAATTTGAAAATCACTATATTCAAAAACTTGCAGAAGCAATTTGCCACTTTTTCATCTTGTAAGCACTTCCCCTCATTACAAAAAAACAACAACAAACAAACAAACAAATATAGCGAACCAATACGTCCTAAACTTTGTTGAAATGGTGACCTGGGTCTTCAAATTGATGATGATGATTATGATAATACATGTAGTTGGTACTTATGTAGCACTTAGGTCCACCTTTTTGTACTCATGGTGCTTCAAGAAAGATACATGTACAAAACAGAAGAGTGCAGGGGAGAAAATAAACTAACAAGCAAGCCAAAAAAGGTACACAAATCTCCTGGACATGATAGATTACAGTTATGTAATCCTTAATGCATGAGGATCATGTAAGTTTTCAATTAAGATTTGAATGTTTCTGTTCACAAAGTTAACGTAATTGAATAGGTAGTTGGTTCCAGAGTTATGAGCCTATTACTGACAAAGCATATATCGGCCATTAATATTTCTTTGTTGGAGGAATGTAATCAATTTTACGGTGCTCATTGCTCACTGCTCATTAATAATTCATTTAACTGAGTACTTATGGTTATGATCAATTTTCTTGTATCAAAGTCGGAAGACGAGGCCATGGCCAGGGCCATCCAGATGTCTCTAGCCGAGGGCAACTCATCGTCTCAGGCCAGATCGTCCCAGCCAAAGAATCCAGCCACTCTCCAGCAGGAGGATGAGGACCTGGCCCTGGCCAGAGCACTGGCAGCCAGTGAAGAGGAGGAGAGGAATCGCAGGAGGCGACAGGTGAGGTCCTACTTCCCATTCACACCTCTTCATGATACATTCCTCGACAATCTTCTTCACCTTTCTTTTTCCCATGTCTCTCTCCGGGGTGAAATGTGGATGAAATGCATATTGTAAAACCTGAAACTTTCAGGGACTGAAACTTGTGTGAATTTGAACCAACTTTTTTTTCTTGGCATGAAACTTTTGCAAATTACAATTGTAGTGATGGGCATTCAGGGCCTTGTGCAGGCAAATCTTTTGTGCGCATTTCTACTTTCGTGAATCTTGGCTCCTAGCAAAATTCGCAAAAGTTTCTTTGCGCGCGGAAATTTCTGGGTTTACTGTCTGCATGCAAAATGCATAGGCCAGTTGCCGCTAGATTCTAGTCATAGGAAGATTAAAAGTCTGACTGTAACTATTTAAAGGGAATAGAGATAATAACATATTTGTATTGAAGTTACACTATTGAAGTTACACCATATGATTCTTTGAGCCTATTAGGTGTCCATTGACATTATGTGCCATCAGGTTGCCAATGAGAATGACAGAATTAAGAGAAGTTATGCATTACACTGAAAAATAAAAATCTGCCTTTTTTGTTATAAGTTTTCCTGCCCGTTTTGAATCATCATTTCATTCAGTTTTTAAAAACTGTGTTTTCAATTTCATTCTGGATAATCTCTTACACGCAGATGCACATTTCAATGTTGCCTTTTTGGTAATTCTGAAATATTGTAATACAATTTCATGCTTTAGTCACCTGCTTTTGTCAATTACAATTCAAATTTGTCGGTGAAAGTGCCACTCGTATCTGAGCACAAGACAGCAAAATCAGTTTCATCTATTTGGAAGAAAATCTGTAGTATTGAGATAAGGATCTAATTGCAAGCATTAGAATAGAAAGAAATTCAATTCCAGGTTGATGGGTGCAACATAGTTTTCACCAACCAAGTGACATTGTTCAGGTGTTTGCATGATGTGTAATATATCAATATGCAGAAGTCACTCTTGTTATTATTGTATGGCTACTGCTTGTTGATTGAAACATTGAACGTGAAAAAGAATATTAAAGAAATGAAAGAGGCAAACTGGTTTTAATAGGGGAAGCATTTCTTCTGTTTTTAAAGAATTGAAAGCACAGAATGTATCAATTCCATTCATATTCATCTTTCACACAATGTTGAATAACAGGCTCTCCTGTAGACTCCAACCATCTGATTTTTTTTTTTTTAAACATAAGACACAAAAGAAAGCAACCAGTTTGTGTAATATAGATCTTGTTTGTTTGTTTGTTGTTGTTTTTTTAAACAGAAGACATAAAAGAAAGCAACCTGTTTGTGGAATATAGATCTTGGTTTCATTTTGGATACTAAGTAGTTCCACTTCCGATATATTCGTCTTTTGTTGATGAGAGTGACTCATATACACAGGATGTATTCCATGCATGCTGAAATTGTTAATCTCATTTCCTCCTCGTCTCCGTTTTTCCTCTACGTCCCAGGTGGTGTATTAATGCTGTCATTGTTGTTCTGTTTGCAGCAGCAACAGTCGCAGAGCTCGTCCGGCGATTCAAAGTGTAGTGTCTCCTGATTGGTTGGCTGCCCTCTTATCGCCTCCCTCTAAGAATGGACCATTAATTCACCAGGGGGATGTGGAGACAAGAACTATTTATTGTAGCATAGCATGAATATATTATTGGAGTTTTATGCAGGATTTTTCATTTTTCTACGGCATGACATTATGTGAGATGCAGATAAAATTGCAACCTAAAAGGGTTTTCTACAAGACTCGTCCAGTTGTCAACTGATGGTAGGCTTGTGAATTCTTTCTTAATCACGAAGTGCAAGAATAAAATGTTATGAGATTAAATGTTTGAATTTTGAATTCCTTGTATTTATTTTGAGACAGTAAATGTCCTTTGATCAAAGAATGTCTGGCATGTGGGCATGTGGAATATATTATTATATATGTGTTTTGTTTTGTTTTTGTGGAAAGAAAACCGTTTTCTCATACCATGACAAGAATGTATACATGTATATCATTGAGTGACAAGTTTTAAGATTGAAGTGTTAATGGTAGCACAATTTGCTATCGACCTCTCCATAATCCAAGCTTAAAGGGACCAAAAATCCTTCAACGAACGTTCCTGGCAGTGGTTGCATCAAAGCAGTAAGCAGAGTGTCCATGGGGTACCCAGCCGTGATCAGTTATACGAATTTAAAAAATGATAAATGAGGGAAAAATAATTGCTGCTCAAGGTGAAGTGCTGCAGTTAGCACTCAGGTAAAGATTCACAAATGATAAATGAGGTAAAAATTATTGCTGCTCAAGGTAAAGTGCTGCAGTTAGCACTCAGGTAGAAATTCACAAATGATAAATGAGGTAAAAATGATTACTGTTCGAGGTTGAAGTGCATTTAGCACTCGGGTAGAGGAGAAATGCAAATCGATTCTTGGCAAAGCTTGAACCATCATCCTTAATGAGCAAGGCGCCATTAGTGTGGAGGGTAGCTCGCAGGTTAATGCCCATCCTTCCTGTGTATTCAACATTTTTAGCAGTCTTTAATGTGTGCATACTAGATGGAGACATGGGTGTCATGATGCATGTCACACAGGCAGTATGCTAATGGCCCAGCATTTTCCCAAAGTGTACACAAAATGTACCAGGAACGTGTACCCTACAGCCTTAGGAGGGAAATACCACTTCAATGATTGTTGTAAAATAGATGCTGCAGTTCGGAAATAAAGACCATTTGGAAGTCCCAACCTGAATGCCTTTGATGTGGCTCACCAACACCGACACTCTTAATACTTTCTTAACGCTTGTCCACTTATATGTTCATGTAGAATCTATGTGCTGTGATTTATTATCACTCCAAACAATTAACCAGTGTTAATGAGCAATGACAGCTGTCGTTGAAGACTCAGGATAGACTCTTTTTTATATTTGCTTCCATGGTGTTCTTCAGCTCCAGCAGGTTGAGTCTGTGTACATGCAGTACGTAGAACGATATCAAAGACTTCATACTGTAATGAGAATTGCAGTAGTTTGTATTGCCCTGTTTATGATATTTGCCCTTCTCTTATTAAACAGATTTGTGCTTGAAGATACCTGTTCAGATAAGATTTTTAAAGTAAAAAATTAAATAAAAATGACGTAGTATCCTCATAATGTATGTACAACTGTAATAGATTGTGTTTATTGATCTCCTGTTCATGATGTATTGTCACTGGGGTGACAAGACCTTGTATCTAAAATTTTGGGGAAAATCACTTTTTTTTTGATCGATCATCAGATAATCAGTTAAGTGATGTCCTGTCGAACCCTAGCTGTCTTACCCAAAAAATGCAGCCACCGAGGCATGTCAAAGGGAAGGCAAATCTGTTAATTACAGTGCTTTGCCATGTTTTTTTGTTCTCCGGAACATTTGACATTATCTTTAGAGATACATATACAAGGTTTTGTTGCCCAAGCAGCGGTATGATCTACAGGCATTGTTGGAAAATAGATGGTTATAAACGTGGCAAGGAGTAGTGTGGTGGTATATGGAAGGAAGGAGGCCTAGATTACATGTAAGAGTCCATAGCTCATCATTCCATGTTTCACCACTCGGTATTGTTTAGGCCTAATTTAGCATGTTATGATGCAGTTACCACACTTGTGTTACACTTATTGTTCTTTTTTTCTTTTTACATTTTATCATATTTGCCCTCATATGGAATAAGAGTAAGAATATTCAACCTGCTGCATGGAAAAAAAAGACAAGCAGGAGAAATATCAAGCAGTGGATATTTGTGACCCGCTACAACAAAAGGATCCGAAAGTCGGGGAGGACAATTTTCTGAAATGGCATGACATTATTCCCATACTCTTCTACTTTAATTTCATACAAAGCACAACTCATAAAAGTACTCTGTTTGCGGAAATATTGATGATTTTATCAGTGTACATCAAGTGGTTGAGGAAATTAGAGTTTTGAGAAAAACGCCTTCAAAGTTGTCCTTCTGACGCTCTCATGGTCAAGGGGAGGCTTGACAATAGAAGGCACTCTCCTAGCGACCTCTGCCATGTTCATTCAAGCCTAGCGCCAGTGGTCCATCCATGACCAATCGGTAATCAGGATGCCACGCACTGACCAATCAGATCACTCCCTCGTTGCTAGGGGCAGAGTCTGGCTGCGGCGCTAAATCCAAATCTTCGGACACATTTCTCTTACATTGAAAGTCGGAAAATCATGACCCAGAAAAACGCTGATTTCTTGCCTTTCCTTTGATCATTTAGCTTCGAAATTTTGGCAGATGATGAACAAAACATTAGACTACAAAATTATGCAAAAAAAAAAATCCGATTGTTTAGACCAATTTTGATGATGTGACTTCAAACTCGATTTTCTCGGCTTGGCCGTCAGCGACTTTAGGATCCTTTTGTTGTAGCGGGTCACATCTTTACAAAAGGCAAAATAGAAAAACAAAATGGTGGTGGTATGAGTGCCAAACCAACATACAAGAAATATCACGTAGGGTATGTACAGTCATACTGTACAGATATGCTGCAAAATGAGGATTATTACCTCCGCCAAGGGAGGAGGTTATGTTTTCGTTACTGTTGGTTTGTGTGTTCGTGTGTTTGTGTGTTTGTGTATTTGTGTATTTGTCCTTGTGCAAAATAACTCAAAAAGTGTATAGTAAACGGATTTGAATGAAACTTGCAGGAAAGGTTTAGAATGATACAAGTAACAGATGATTAAATTTTGGTAGTGATCCGAGAATTTTTTGGGAATTTATGAAGGATTTTTGATATTTTTACAGGTAGGGTCAATGAACTTGGGAGTTCAGGCTGCGCGTATTTGAGGTTTGCATGCATGCACTAAAGTGCGTGCTCTAGTTTCTGCATAGGGCGAGGGGCGTCGTGCAGCTGAGGGTTTATGACATAACAAAGGCTTCTATATTGGGAAATCAGGCGACTTTAGCACACACTGCTGTAAGTACGTATGGGTGGAAATCACTGATATCTCTATGTAATGGAAGAACAAGATCAGCGGTGGAAATGAGCTGCATGCCTGGCGGAGGGCTGCGCTCTTAGAGTGCTTATCTAGTTATTCCTGTTGGCAAATTTTTTGTGGAAGTGGCTGTGATAGCGTCGGATATTTCTGTAAATCAGCCAGATTGCCTGTATTTTTTGCCCTCATTTGAATGCCCACTTTGAGTTTCCCCAAAGTGCAATTCACCTACAATTGGCAGAAGATACAGTTATAAGTACCAGAATACAATGTACACATCAGTCAGATACTGAATCAGTTGCCTTCTCTGAAACCTGATCAGCACAGGGAATACATATTCAGACTTACTGATACAAATGTCAATGCCCAGGTACAGAGCGTAACGCATGGAGAAGCAATTGTGGAGTCTGAGTGTAGTCTTTGAACACCCAATACAGTGCACTCCCGTTATAACGAACATGGTTACAACGAAGTAAAAATTCAGACCGCAACATTATCAGCTCTGTTTGTTATTGTTTATTTGTTCAGTTATAACAAAATTTCCACATAACGAAATTTCGATATATTGAAAGAAAACTGCCGATTCCGAGGACTTCGTTACAACGGGAGTCCACTGTATCTACAATCTCTTGTACATGTGAAAAGGAAAATAACAGAAAACATCATACTCGGTGCACTCAGGCAGCACCATAACTGATTTGTTTTCTTGTCTGTAATTCTTTACAGGTTTTATGTACATGTATGTGATGTTTGTAACTGTTTTGTACACTGTACACTGCACTGACATACATGTACATGTGTATTCTTAACATTGATAATAAAAAGTATATTCTATTCCAGCAGATGAAATTACACATGGTATTTGTTTCATGATAAAGTAGAATACAATGTATCTTCTGTTCTTTTTAACAGAGAGAGAGGGAGGGAGAGAGAGAGAGACTCAAACACACAGATGCATACACCTACACACATGTACACACAATTCCTCACAAAAACTTTAATAGATAAGACATGAGGATAGACGCTGCTTCCCTGTACAGTGTGCTCCCGTTAAACCGAACACAATTACAGTACATGTATATAAAATTTTGTTGCAGTAAAGTAAAAAATTCATGTCTCAAAATTATTAATTATAATTAATCAAATCTATATACAGTGGATTCCCGTTAAAACAAAGTCCTCGGGACCG
This sequence comes from Diadema antillarum, assembly GCF_040938485.1. Taxonomy (NCBI): domain Eukaryota; kingdom Metazoa; phylum Echinodermata; class Echinoidea; order Diadematoida; family Diadematidae; genus Diadema; species Diadema antillarum. The sequence goes on along the minus strand of NW_027271564.1, from coordinate 519,978 downwards.
GCAGTTTTCTTTCGTTATATCGAAATTTTGTTATAACTGAACAAATAAACAATAAAAAAATGATAGGGCGCATATTGTTGCATATATGAAAGAATCCTGCAGGTCCCGAGGAGTTTTGAAGGTTACCTGTTCATGTACAGTACTGTATTTACTGTAATCCAGCCAACATAATTGATGAGAATTAACAGAAGATTTTGGAAAGTCCCTGAATAAAAACTTGTAAACACACTCGATCTTCGGGTGCACTGTTGACACCACATACAATGTATTAGCTACCCTTGTGCATCAAGTAGGTGAAATCTGAATGAATCTAAATGGATCATTTTGTGTTCATTCCTGAGGTCCAGACTACAAATGTCCATGTCAAGGAATTCACTTGACCTATGACCACATTGCATTACTAGTGTACTCTAAATGTACATCATCATGTATCAAACTGTTCCTTTAGCACTGTGAAGCTTTAGACAGCTTCTAAAGAGCAATTTATTACAGGTCATAGATGGGTTACTAGTTCAGTCTCAATGTGATTCCAACTCAAGCAAATCTGCAGCACTTACCAAATAATCCTAAGAATCCCTGGATTTTATTGCATCTAAAACACAATGAGTGACACCTCGTAATACTATTGTTGAATTTTCAAGATTGAAAGCATTTCTTTATTCACTTGTAACAAGAAAGCAGAACACAATACTTGTCTTACACAATCATCATAATTATATTCATCCAAACCACTGTAATACATGTACATGATTGCAGGAACTGTGTTCAAAACATGCCCCACCAACCAAGGACTGTTTGAAAGTACACGCATCACAGTTTTGTTTTGCTGCTGCTGCAAAACGTGAATAACAAACATAATTGCATTTTAGTGATGAGGCTTTACAAAAAGAAATCTGGTGAAATTCTTCTATGCACCTTATTTTTAACAGATTTCACAAGCATTTTTTTTTAAATCAGCAAATTGAAGCAAATCTTCTAAAGTATTGGTGTTGTTGCAGTGAAGATTTGTTAGGGGATATATCGTGCCTTAGATGGTTAAGTGCACTAATGCTACAAGTTTAGAATTTCAGAGAAAATCATTGCATCTGCTCAAAATCCATGAAGGAAACAGATCCTTGCAGATGAAAGAAAAAGAAATGGTTGTCCTCAACATAAATCCCTTGGCTTTAGTTGTTTGTTGTTGGTTTGTGGTGTTATGGTGTCTTTTGTGTGTGTGTGTGTGTGTGTGTGTGTGTGTGTGTGTGTGTGTGTGTGTGTGTGTGTGTGTGTGTGTGTGTGTGTGTGTGTGTATTTGCAATTAATGCCATTCATATAAACACACATTCAAACAAGAGGATAGTTCAATATTCAAGCATGTGGTAATATTTTATATTCTAGATTAGATATTCTTGGTTCAACTCTCAAAATTACTTATACTGAACTTCACAACATTAAAGTGTGTGCATGTTTGTCACACACAAACACACTGCTATAATTGCTTCTGATCATCCCAGCATTGAGAATTTAGGGTTTCTGGGACAAACACCGAACTAGGGCTTTCTATAGCTCAGTCGGTAGAGCACCGGGCTAGCAATCCGAAGGTCTCGGGTTCGAATCCCAATGGAATCCCATTTTCTTTGCTAATTTTTTCACTTCACAACATTTGCTACATCATTTATTTTCATTATTCATCAATCCATAATTGTGTAATATCACAAACAGTTTTGGGAAATATATACAGTGCACTCCCGTTATAACGAAATGCTCGGGACCGGCAGTTTTCTTTCGTTATAACGAAATTTCGTTATAACCGAACAAATACAATATATAATGAAAACAAGGAATCACGTATATACACTGTATATCATACACAGCTTGCTGAATACTCATCATACACTGGAAAGCTATGTGAAATGTGATGGGATAACTGTATTACAATAAACGCAAGTTCCCCTCAGAAACTGTGCGTGACACAAGGAGCAAACACACAGTGGTGTGAAGCGTTCACCCATGCAGAGACGCTGTAAATGCTTGTTCCGCTACATATTTTCGAAAGCAATTCGCATTTCGTTATAACGGAGCACATTTCTTTTGTTTTTCTTTGTCTGTGGCGCTCGGAAAAGACTTCGTTATAACGGAAATTTCGCTTAAACCGTGTTCGTTATAAGCCAATTTTGTACCACAGACTTTAATGGTGATAATTTTGGGACCAGAAGATTTACTTCGTTATAACGAAATTTCGTTATAACCGTGTTCGTTGTAACGGGAGTGCACTGTACACTGTCCATGCTGCAGCATACTGCACACGGAGACAGTGAAAAAGTGTCACAAATTTAACAGCTGTTTTTCCAGCAAGGAAATTCAAAAGCAGACTGAATATCATGATAGTGACATCGATTTCAATGAAACAAATAAAAAGAAGAAGATATGGCTGAATCTTGCCCAGGAAAAATACTGCACTTATAAAATCTCCTCTGTATAGAAATGAATGCTTATAGTGTTTGTTTTTTTTTCGTCTTGTTTTGTTTTTTAGTCTGTCAAAGCACAACAACTAACCTGAGCACAAAGGCTGCTGCATTTGATCTGCACTATCTTCAGGTATAGATTATTCTTGCAAATGACCTGGGCCCCATTGTGTAAACTATGATAACTTCACAATTAATGATAACTCTGTAATCGACGGTAACAATCATAGCAACATTACTCCATAGCCAAGAAATCACTTATTGTTACCATTGCCTGCAGAGTAACCATCAATTGCTGTAAAGTTGCCATAGTTTAGTTTTATGCTACAGGTCCCTGATCTAAACACACTCCCAGTCTGCAGAACTCTCTCTTCTTCACTGTAAAAGCTCTATTGTCACATACAGTGCACTCCCATTATAACGAACACAGTAATAACAAAATTCTGGTTACAACGAAATAAAAATTCAGGCCGCAACAATACCGGATCTTTTATATTTTTATTGTTTATTTGTTCGGCTAAAACAAAATTTCGATATAACGAAAGAAAACTGCCAGTCCCGAGGACTTTGTTATAACGGGAGTCCACTGTACTGATATTTTTTTTTGTGGGAATGAGGAGGTCACAGACATTTTTGCAAGATGATGTTTTCATGAATTGACACTGCGTCATGCCTGTCTGTAAATTTAATGCAATAAAGATCAGGTAGCGATATTTTTGCATGTTGATAAATTCATAGCCCAAGGGTGATTCATGAAATTTGCAACAAATTAAAGGGATGGTACAGTATTGGTGGAGATGAGAATTGGGCTTTTAACTTTTTGCGACATACCGAGAAAACTCTTATGATATAGTACAGAGCATACCATTTTAAGAGGAATTCAAAGTTTATTTGATGAAAATCGGGTTAGGAATGACTGAAACATCCAAAAACAAAGTAAAACAAAATGATCGTAATAAAGTGTGGGTCCCACACCTTATCAGAAATGCTCTTTTTTTTATATCTCAGCCATTTCAAAACCAATTTTCATCAAATAAACGTTGAATTCCTCATAGACTTACATGCTCATTCATATTTCATAAGAGGTTTCTCATAAGAGGTTTCTATAAGAGGTTTCTCATTATATAAGAGGTTTCTCATTATTTCGCCCAAAAATGTTAGAAACCTGAAATTAGGTCTCAACCCAAACTGTACGGTCCCTTTAAACCCTCGCAACAGCTTTTTCAGTGCCCTTTGTGTTCCTGACAGAAAGATTTGACTGCACCTGGCTTTTTAGAATTTGCAAATTTCCCTTCTTTTGTCCCAGAAATGAGAGATAACACACAAGATGGCACTGCTCAAAAACTCGGTACAACTGTCACCTTTTTGTTGAAATAATGTTTAGAATGCATGTTGGTCAATTTCAACTAGGTCAACTCTTGGTAGCCCCTGGAAGTATTGAATTCATGTAAATGGAGAATATCACAACTCCAAATGTTTCTGTGGTTTTTTTTCTTGCTGACTTCTTGGCAAGACATCCTTGACCACACTCCAACCGATGGCTGTCCGTCCGTCCGTCCGTCCGTCCGTCCGTCCAGCTACTCACAGAGGTTTGTAATCACTCGTCAAAGAGTCCTCTTGACTGTTCATATACGTGTAACTAGTAGTTCAGTACCCTCTGTTGTTCTGTACATTGTTCTGAACACATTCACTGGTATCTCACAGACGTTGCACCCCTTCACTTGTCCGATCGCGGCTTGAAAGGGTCGCTCCACACTCGCATTCCTGTGACACACAGAATAAAGGGATTGCATTATGAAAGAGATCATATGATAACCCCTGACAGTCGTCAACGGACAATAAATCACATGGGCTGAATTAATTTTAAGGAATCACTTTAGGAACATCAAGAGAAAAATGGCAGAGCACTCAATTACCGTTCACACAAGAAAAAGATTGACATAAAAAGGAACAAAAAATAGCTGATGGAAAACAGGATGCAGTGATGTTTATCATTCTGAACAGAGTACAATGTGTTGGGAAAAGAGAGATAAGAATTTGAGGAAACAAACTTAGCTATATTGAGCACACAAAAATCCTTTTTTTCTCATAGCTCTTGAGACTTTCCGAGGAACAGTATTTTTAGCCCCTGCATTAACTCTGACCATTCTCACTTCAGGCTCTTTCCGCCATTTAAGCGACACGCTCCATTTCATGATACATGGCCATATACAATAAGACTCAAAAGTATCATTTTTCACAGACGGTCAATGGCATAATCTCCCTGGGGTGGTTCACTCCACATTTCCTGGGGAAAAAAAAAAAAAAAGATATAAGACACACTGTCTTCTCCAAACCCATGTCTTTCCCCTACCATCCAACGAGACCACTTAGAAACTCCACCATGATTTGTTGTGATTGGTGAGAGCTAACACTTTTACTCGTGAGTGCAATACAATAAACATCACAATTCGCTCCATCCACTTTTAGAAGGGTGTAGTATTTCCTCCCAAGAGCATGGATGTTATGCGCAGCGTTCCGGCCATTGGCATGAACCATCTCTCCTGCGACAGTACAGCCCATCAGAACAAACTTTAGGCCGTCTTTTGGTGTGATGTGTGAAATTATTCACTCACAACTGACAGAATGCAAGAGCGTACAAGGGAGAAATGCCTCTGTTTACAACTTCTCACATTCCCAGCAGATTCAATAAAGTGGCAGTGTTTATAACACCCTTGTTACATCAAACATACTTGTGCTCTAAAGCCTGAGACCTATACAGTTTACCGTACTTGGAAGAGCATAGTACACTACATGCAGATTGTACTGAACATTGATAGCACTTGTTAAATTAAACATACACATGCCAACCTTTATCAACCACTCTTTATCAAAATCAAATTCTAGTCATCAAAATACCCTTTCACATACCTGCTCTATACAATATGAAATGAAAATCTGATTAATGCTGTGTGAACTGGTGAAAAAAAGAAGAAGATCACTTTAGAATAGTTTGAGTCTTTGAACAATCTCTGTTTTCACTGTCTAGTCATTAACCAATTTGAATAGCCTTTCACCCCCCCCCCCCCCCACCACCACAAAAAAAAAAAAAAAACACCAAAACCACGCACACGCACACGCACACACACACACACACACACAACAAAACACATCAAAAGACAGTTTCTGGGACTAATCATCGCACCTGCATGCCAGGATATGATCAGGGAGGTGGGAAGAGAGACCTCCCTGATATGATCTTAGGAGGGGGGTGGTTAGTATGCGAGGGAGCGAAGCAACTGAGCGTGAGCAAGCATAGCGAGCAAGGGGGGGGGGAGGGTGTGGGAGGGGGACGTCCCCCCTCCAACGGTGAGAACTCTTTGCATTTTGATGTTGTAAATGGTGCAATTTGATGCATGTTTTTGCGTGTTTTATCGACTTAAAAAGTCCTACTTGTTTAAGGTAGCAGTACATTTTGATGTAGATTATTATTGAACAATTTGCCTATTAAATGGTGTCATTTAAATAAACTTCTTGTATTAATTCTTCCACTGAATGTCATGAACGCGACCGAGCTCGAGCAAGCGGAGTGAGCGAGGGGAGGGGGTTGTCCCCCCCCCCCCCCCCCCCCAAGGTGAAAATTTTTTGCATTTTTATGTTGTAAATGGTGCAATTTGATGCATGTTTTTGCGTGTTTTATCGACTTGAAACAGTCCCACTTGTTTAAGGTAGAAGTACATTTTGATGTAATTATTGACAATTTGCCTATAAAATGATGTCATTTAAATAAACTTCTTGTATTAACTTTTACCCTGAATATCATGTGCAAACACAACTGAGCCCGAGCGAGCAAGGGATGGGGTGGGAGGGGGGTGTCAACCCCCCCCCCCCCCCCACAGTGATAACTTTTTGCATTTTGATATTGTAAATGGTGCAATTTGATGCATGTTTTTGCGCGTTTTATCAACTTGAAGCAGTCGCATTTGTTTAAAAAGTAGCAGTATATTTTGATGTGGATTATCATTTAACAATTTGCCTATAAAATGCTATCATTTAAATAAACTTCTTGTATACCATTATTCTTCTCATGAATATCATGAACGCTGTCTGTTATGCAATCAATCAAAAAAAGCATGCACACGAGGATGTAGAATGATAAGGGGCATTTCTCCTCCCACATGAAGGCGATTTCGCATTGTCAGACCTGAAATTCAGTGATCTGGTGCAAACTTTTGGTGCACTACTTTTTTTCCAGCCCCCCCCCCCCCAAAAAAAAAAGTGATGGAAATAAATAGTTTTTTTTTTTGTTTTTTTTCAGGGAAGTATCAAAATCACAGAATTTAGATCTTATTCCGAGTGTGCATCATGTGTGTGTATGTATTAAATCTAGTGAGGTAGAGCTTAGGGGGACTCGACGTTACGTTTTTAGAATTGAAATAAAGTGATCTGAAGCACACTTTTTTTCTTTTTTCTTTTTAAATTCGGAAATTGTCATCCCTAAAGTGTACTTAGTCTATAAAGGGGACCAAGCAGTGGGAGGGTGGCAAGATATCTCTCCCATATTTGAGGGAGCTTTTTTCAGTTTTAGAACTGATATCCAACGATCTGGTGCACACTTTTGTTGGAATATCTGGAAATTTGTCAATCAGAGAAGTGTAGCAAGTCTGTGGAAGGAGACAAAGCAGGAGGATGTGGGAGGGGATAAGCCCTATTCTCCCTCCTACATGAGGGAGATTCTGTATTTTCTGATTGCAGTTAAACGTTTTGGTGCACACATTTTGTGGCATATTGGGAAAACTGTCTACGTTCAAAGTGTAGCCACAGTCTACTTGTATGAGGGGGGCGGAGGGGGGCTGGTGAGCAGGGTGAAGGCATGGGCGAGTGCTATCACCACCCTTCCCATACAAGGGAGCTTTTGCCTTTTTAAAGTTGAAATTGAGATATCTCATAAACACATATTTGATGGAATATTTGGGAAATTATGAAAAAAAGACTGATCAGGTGGAACTGAGTGAGGAAAGGGTTGATTAAAAGAGGATATTCTCCTTGTATATGAGAGAACTTTTGAATTTTTGGGATATAAGTGATAAGTCTTGAGCACTCAGAATTATTCAGAATTTTTTGTAAATCTGAAAAGTGTGCTAAGGCTAGGGAAAGGGGCACAGAGAGGGAGGGTTTCCAAGCACGAGAGATTTTGCATTTTTTGAATTGAAATTTAATGATCTGGTGCACACTTTGAGTGAAATATTGAAAAAATTATGATCTACTTGATGAAAGGTTGAAAGGGAGACCCGCTTCATGTACATGCATAAAGTATACACGCAATTTTTTTTTCCGCCTTCAAAATCCCCGGTCCAAATCTTAGGGTGGCGACCGCCCCCATCGCCCCCCCTTGGCTACGCCAGTGAATCAGTGCATTGCATCTTGATGACACAATGATGCACCATTTTATATTGATACCGTATCTCATACATCAGTGAGATGTAGTGTATGAATAAATTCCATGGTGCTGGATGCTCAGAGGAGAATTCTCTTGTGGTAAATATAAAACAGAAATTAAGCACTCATGTGAAGGCATCCTTATACTCTCATTTGACCTCCTCTCCAATAACAAAATAACAACAAAACAAAAAAGACAACAAACTATTGTGCAGTTTTTGTCACAAGTTATAAAAACATGTTTTCTGTTTCTATCCCAGAAGTCTGAGTCATACAATGACCACTTTGTCTTTGCCAAATGATGCTGATGATGACTGCACAAACTGATGTGTGACCTCTAACAGTACTTCATCTATGACTTCACTCACGAGTCATAGTTCATCATCATCACTCACTTTCCCCCAAAAAACAATTATTTTTACGAATACTGGTACACGTATATGGCTTCACACAACTACACTCTATAATTTTCAATGGCACTCGTTTAAAGAACCTTCAATCAACATGAAACTTAATTGTTTGTTTCTGGGTTGTTGTGTTTTTTTTATTGGAAAATCTGGATGGAGCTGCAGGGCACAAACAAGTTGTTATTCAATCAGATGCCCTTGATGGAAATACCAAATCATTGGCTGAAGTTTTATGATTTCAAATTGATACTCAAAGTAGTGATATGCAGAAATATTTGTGGGTTGATTTTTCGCTTTTGTCCATATTTGATGTTTTCTTTGTTCGTTTGAAATAGTTGGGTTCTTTGTACACTCTCTTGTTCAAAGTACATGTACATGTACTTCCCATCATTTCTTTTTTCTTGATATCATTGATTAATCCTTTTCTTCGGGAATCAGAAAAGTCTTCTCATTGATGAGATACATTCACCAAAATTTAATATAATTTAATACCAGTATAATAAATTTTGTCACAACTACACTTTGTTGAGTATAAACACAGCATTCCCTTAAATAGGTAAATACTATATCAGGGCTCAACACTCACTATTTTTTTTTTCCCCAGGTGGCTTGGTTGGGTCACTACACCTTTATATCTGAAATTTTTTGGGCCCCAAAAAAGAAATGTAGTGGCCCAAAACAAATGGAAACATAACAATAAATTTTGAATCATATAAAGGCCTGATCAAGCCACTATCAGACAGCCTGTTTTGGAAACTGGGTGGCCCTGGGCCACTGGGCAGCTGGGCCACAGCTAATTTTGAGCCCTGATACCATACACACATGTGTGAGATACCAGTAGGAAACCAGAATAAGAGATGGTTACACACAAAAAAAAAAACAACAACAGCAAGAAAATGATACTGAGGAAATAAAGAGAAAAGACAACCCTATGACATACAACATTATTCAAGGGTGGAGGTAATGGTAGAATAGAAATTGGAGTTGTAGCTGAATGTACCTCCACTATAACCACACCTCCTCCCCCTTTCCCTTGCCCCAATCCCATTCAGCTAGCTTCACTTAGCATTCATCCATTATTCATTTGAAGTACTGGGTGCCAATATTTGGCTGCCAGGCTGATTCACTGGAAAAGCACAAACTGGTCGGCCTCCTTTGTATAAAGGAAGATACAGGAACTACAATGCTCAGAAGGGTCTGTTTTTAGGATTACAATTAAGGAAGAAATGGAAGTTGCGAACGTGAAGCTATACACACTAAACACACAAACAGATGCACACACACAATATTCGTGTGTGTCAAATAGTATACTATACAAATAATGAATGTTTATGAGTGCAATGGACAGTAATATTTCATGAGGTGAAAGATGAAATGCTCCATTCAATGAGGCATATTTTCATCTTCCAATATTCTGTACATTGCACAGATAAAAAAACAATAATATTTGTTTTTTATAACACTTAAAATTAGATCCTTGTCATTGATGTTTTTTTATGAATTTTGAAACGAGAGAGAATGTGCAAGATCTGAGATGGAGAGAGTGCTGGGCACTAGCTAGATGGTAGTGCACTTTCTGGTCAATATGCTGGATCACATGCATACTACAAACACAAGCGTTTTACACACGCAGCGTGCCGGGCTCTTGGGATGTGTGCAATGGAGAAAATCACATGGATCCAAAATTGCACGGTAAATGGAGCCACAATTGCACCAAAACCCACCCCCCCCCAAAAAAAAAAAAAAAAAAATCAATGATGATACAATAGTAAAATAGAACAAAAGACCTATATCAAACAACCAATCAAACTAAAAGGATCTATTTAGGTGTTACATAATAATAACCATTAACTACTCTCTTGTATCAGAAACTCGGTCATTTTGTTGTTTTTTACAATAAATATTGAGTCAACAAATGGAGAAATTCAAACAGAAGGCAAAGTATTGTGGCAAAAGAGTTGCAAAACATACTAACACACATCCCAAGCGACAAGAAAACAAAGAAAAAGCAATAATGAGGTAGAAAAGCACATACAGAGATGGACAAAGACAGGTGCGAATGGACTGATCTTGAGATGAATTAACAGACTGGACGGATGCAGGTAGATGGACAAACAGACAGACAAGATGGCAAGGAAAACAGACAGACAACAAGACGCATTGCAGAGACAGACCAATGATAAGAAGAGACAAGTCACAGATCTTTTAGTTACTAAGATTAGAAAGAGGAATGAAATAGAGAGGGGAGACGGAGAGAGAGAGAGAAGGGAGTGAGGGAGGGAGAGAAAGACACGGGGGAGAGAGAGAGAGAGCGAGGAGGACTAGAGAAATACATGAATTGAGAGGGAACATGAAAGAGAGGCTCAGCTAAATATTAGAAGCATGGCAACCCAACAACAACAACAGCAACGAAATGCCAAGAATGTGAAATATCACTTGCATGCAAGATTCATGAAAAATTCTCTCATGACAGTGCACTAGTGGATGCAAATCGCATCACTTTCAGAGTTCTAACCATTTTCATTTGACTTTGTCAGGCTTTGAAAATCATCGGGAGGAACTATTCTTTGGGAAGAAGTTATGTCTCTCGGGAGGGGGTAGGAATGATTTATGGGTGCTGTTACAACTATGGCCGTTATAAATGCTTCCAGGATTTCGATCAAATTGTGGTGAAAGATATATCGATAGTGCAATTGCAATGCCCTGCTTTTGACAAACCTAGCATGACGTTGAAAGTGAATACAGGAAGAACCAAGGAAATGGGATTCCATTTTATATCACATTCAGGGAGATTGATTTTGGGTGGCATGTACATGAGGTACATTGTACGAGTGAAAAAAAAAATCTTTAAAAGGCTTGAAACATATTGCATTTCATTGCATTTCATTGCATTTTGGTCATTGTTTTTTTGACAGGGTGAAGGTCCAAAATATGATGAGAATTATGAGTTGTACTGCTTTTAACCCCCCTTCAAAAACAACAACAACAAATGACATCTCTCAAAATCTTTTCAAGGCACTACTAACTTGAGGCAAGCACATATAAATTTTCAATGATTAACATATTTCACTTCTGCAACCCAGCGAGGAAATTTTGCTACATTATAAAAGAGGTAAACTTGTCACTGATTGCTTTCCCTCATATTACTTTTTTTTAATGGGAAATGCACCTTTAAAGAAACAATTAGAGTCCAATTTTCCATTTGTTTCAAATAAATGTCAATTGAACGCGTAAGCAATCAATCACAGGCATATTCACATTTGTGTAAATGTTGCTAATAAATGTCCTGTGTTGTCAAGCAGATTGCGGCAGTGCTAAATTGATATATGCACGGCAGAAATTACTCCAGGCAAATTGGCACGTCATAAGCAGCAATCCATCTCGTCGTCGGTTGAGAAGAACTTCTTGATGCCGTAGGAAAGAAGACAAGCAGACAGCTCTTTACTTTTAAAGGGAAATTTCACTCTGATATAATGTTGCTTTGTATGAAAAACAGAAAGATCAGAGAAACAAATTAGCAACTCTGTGTGTCATAGGTGTTGAACACCTCTCCATTTGTTTTGTACACAAAATTTCACTCATTTTTCATTTTTCTCACACATTTTGGCACGGACAGAACTTATCCGCTGAGGGGGACATGCATTACTCTTATCATAAAATTTAAACCAAAAACAAATTTGAACAGAAATTTGTGAATTTTTGTGTTCAGACAAAACAAAGAGCTGCTCAACATCTATGTCACAAAGAGTTGCCAATTTGTCTTGACTCTCTAAATTTCAAAAAAGCATAACTTTTTTTGTGCATCTGATTCCCCTCCCCCTATATTTTCAATAATCTAACTCTCTCATTTTTCTGCTTTCATACAAAACAACATAGTATCAGGGTGGAATTCCCCTTTAATAGCTGTAAATCACTGAGTGGCGCTATTTTGCTGCAAGATATAACTGTTAAAAAACAGGGACAGCACTAAAAAAAGAAAGAAAGAAAAAGTTTGATTGATCACCGGTTGTCCCAAGTGATGCGTATGAGAGATTCTGGTATTTACTTTCGTGGCATTCTTGAAATTTTGTCAGAGCCTGCTGAGTGACATCTTCCCTCTGGCATGATTTAAACTTCTAAGAACCATAAGCCTAATATGCTTTTTGCAATGTACAGTATGTCCCCCCAAATATGCAATCAAATTTCCACATTGATAACTTTCAAAATGATTAAATAATCTGAATGCTATTGTAGGGAAACAAACTAAAACTTTTAACCTACATTTTGCAGAAAAAAAAAATCAATTCAATTTTGTTTAGTGGTCACAGAGAAATGTGGATCATTGTAATGCATGTCATGGGTCCATTTCTTCCCAGTCCAGCACTTGGATGCTCTTGGAACTGTGAACATAATGGACAAAACTTTGAGGGAAGGGATTCCTGACATGCTCTACAAAGATCCTCATTTCTCTTTGACCACTGAAGCAAATCGGATGGGGTTTTCTGTAAGATGTAGGTAATAAGTCATACATGTAGTTTCATACCTTGAAATCTCATTTAGATTGATTCGCTCTTTTTAAACTTATCACTGTGGAAAGTCCAATTGTAATTTTTTGGGGGACATGCAGGACATAAACATGCTGCCAACAAATTGAACTGATTTATGATAAAGTGGACCAAGTAGCATTTGCTTTTAATATATCTAGCTCTTGTCACAGAACAAAAAGTGAAAAAAATCATAGTCACATACTTTCACTCATTTGTGTAATTACGATTATCATTACATATCTTATCAAGGCATGGACCTGTACTTTACAGCACACTATAAATAAAGTACAATTTAAGGTTCATGCAAATTCTTTTTCCATCACACACATACAGACAGCAAAAACTATCAAAATCCTGAGCATTACCAGAAAAGGATGAATTAAAATTTTGAAACAATAAATATCAACCTTCTGTTGTTTCAAGAGCTGCATGTAATGACACTGGCAATGATGACGTATTGATAGCAACAATGAGAATGGTATGAATATGACATAAATGAAAGCACTAATGCTGACTGGTAATGTAATCATATACTGCTGATGGATGAAAAAGATAATGATTACAATGATGAAAGCTGTCTCAGAAATTGTGCACACAATTGGAGAATAGGGGAGAACTTGTGGCTTTATAGTGCTTGATAGCTGCATGCATTTCAGCTTGCTGCTGCAACTAGGGATGCTACAGATTGCTACTAGTCTTCGTGGTAAAATCAGTTTATTTTGCAGCAAAATTTGGCCAAACTTTTTCGTCTCATCACCAAATCTTCTTCATCCAAAATAGATTCAGGTATACCTATATGTTAAAGAACAAATTCACCTTCGTAAACATAAGGATTGAGAGAATGCAACAATATTAGTAGAACACATCAGTGAAAGTTTGAGGAAAATTGGACAATCGATGCAAAAGTTATGAATTTTTAAAATTTTTGTGTTGGAACCGCTGGATGAGGAGACTACTACAGCTTGTGAGTCATATGCGTACAACAGTATAAAGAAAATGTAAAGAAAATTCAACATATTTTCACTTTTTTCGCATAATAAAAGAGCACTTGACTTGCCTCTTTCTAAAGGCACGGGGAATAATATTACCCATAACATATGTCGGTAACGAGTCAGGGGAATGTGTACTTTTTTCAAAAGATGAAATTTTGTGAAATTCTCTTTATATTTTCCTTATATTGTTGTACGCATGTGACATCTAAGTTTAATCATACACTGCAGTAGTCTTCTCATCCAGCGGTTACTGCACAAAAACTTCAAAAATTCATAACTTTTGAACGGATTGTCCGATTTTCCTCAAACTTTCAATGATGTGTTCTTCTAATATTGCTACATTCTCTCAGTCCTTATGTTTATGAAGGTGAACTTGTCCTTTAAAACTACTCATTTCATGAATATAGTGAAAGTAGTCACAGTATGTGGTATCAGAAACCCTTTTATCATACATTTGCCAAATTACACATAATTATCATTATGAATCATTTCAATGTGTTGTAATGTTATTTTTTTTCTTTCTTACATTTTTAGTCAAATTGTGTGGTACTTAAAGTACTTTATCATACCTGCCAATCTTCACTTGATTATCATAGATCATTTCTTTATTTTCATAAATGATTCCATTTTTTAAACTTTTCTTATATTCTTTCAGAAAACAGAAACGTATTGTCAGGTCACCAGAAACTAAAATGTGATGATACTGGTGGCTCAAATGGGCCACAAAAAAAAAAAAAAAATGTAAGTGATGAGCCTTGTTAATATATATTACCATAAAAAACACAAATAAGATAGACATCAGCACTAAAAAAAAAAAAAATACACAGACAAATACCAGCTGAAGGCAAAAATTTGTTTTGCCACCATGCTTTGAGCGCAGCATCGACCTGAATGCAAACTCTGATCTACTTGCACGGCACATCACCTGAAGACAGGTGCTTGGCTCTCCCGCATCTTCAGGCCAGGTGATGTGGGAGGAAAGCCTGAATTGAGTTCTTTGCTGCGATGTAAATTCTTGTTTCTTTGGTGTGATTTTCTCTTTTTTTTTGGTTCTCTTCCTCTGTCTGACTGTCTCTCTTTCTCCCAAAGATGCAAATAGAAAATCCTGTTGAACTACCACCATCTCTTTGAGGCTCTTAACTATTGATTCAAAGTCTTTCGTTTGCTTGTAGCAGGCAACTGGGAAAGGAGACGCATGGGAGGAAGTTAAGACTGCCTCGCCATTTGGGGATTCAACCCTAAAGCTCCACTTAGCAGCGCCACAAGCTGCAAGCTCTAGTTGCAGTTGGAGAATTTTTGGTCCATTTTGAACCGGCCCCCACGGGCCAGGCAGAATTCAGTTTGTTTGTGTGCCCAGAAGGATGCCACTGGAGCAGCATTGAAAAAAATTGCAGCCCCTACAGCTTCTTCATGGAAGACTTGATCTTTTAAGGTATGGCAGGAAACTTGTGAGCACTAGGCCTGAACTTGAAGTGCGTCAAAAGCAGAGAAGGATAATACAGAAAGATATTGTTTGGAGAATTTCAAAACAGGTCATCCACAAATGAGAAGCATGGTATGATATTTAAGTGTGGGGGGAAAACTGGCACATACACTCCAAATAAAGCAAGAAAGAAGAGATTACAACATCCCTGGAGAAAGTATTGTCTGTAGCATCTATCTAAAAAAGCATGACAAACAGACAATTTTTTTTTTCAAGTTTTCATAGAAGCCCTTGGGACATAGCCTTGTTTTGTTTCTGTTTTTATCTTTTTGTCCTTTTTTTCTGAAAGGGGGAAGATTAATCAGAAACCTTTGCTACAGATTGAATGGTTTCATTTATTTGCTGTTTAGTTGTTTTTAGGGGATATATTTAGCAGAAACCTTAAAAGATACCCCATAGTGGAAAGCTTCATACATTTGCTGTATTTGTTGTTGTTATTGTTTGCAGCATTCATTTCTGCCATTCACAGTGTTGATTATCTCAAATTCATAAAACATACTGCATGCCACTCTGTATTCATCAGGGGCGGATCCAGGAACTCCATAAAGGGGTGGCACCTTTGCAAAATTAAAGGGGGCGCATGCACCCCCCCCCCCATTTTCCTTTTGATTTCTTTTGTTTTAGCCAGAAATAAAGAGTGGGTGCGCGCCTGGTGCCCCCCCCCCCCCCCCCCCCCCCTCTGGATCCACCACTGTTCATAAATCTCCAGTTCCATTACTGATGCAAGTCAACAAATATTTGTTGACCTGGATTGAAATAGAACACACACAAAGAAACAATACCAGACATGAAAACAAAAAGACTTAAAATCCCTGGATACAGCCCAAACGTTGTTTCATTCAGATGCAAGTCTTTCTATAACTTCTGCGCAATACAAACACAGGAATGAGCCCAAAGAAGGAGTGAAATAGGACAGCTTGGGGCAATGAATAGACCTTCATTTTTCATCCAACCAATTACCATATACACTTCTATATATCCATTGACTGTATACATTTCTGATTTTGGCAACCTCCATGGTCCCAGAAGAAGGGGACAGAGGGGAATTGCAACCATTGACAGAAGGATTTTGTTCATAAGAGCATGCTCCCCAGACCCCTTGGATAGAAGAGGTCTCTAGTGAAACAACTTTTAGATTCCTTTCCAATTTGGATGATTAAAGGAGAAGTTCACCTTCATATACTGTAAAAGTGGAAATTTTCGCGGTGTTGAAATTTTCACGCGTTTCGCGCAACCCAAAACTAGTGCGAAAATAAAAGCACACGAATACTTTGTTTGCCATTTATATGTTCCAGCAGGTGATGACTTGATTCCGCAGAGTTAAAAACATGCGAAACTCTTCTTACCCCGCCGAGCGTGAAAAATTAGTTGCGCGAAAACATCCACTTTAAAAGTACATGTGGATTGAGATGATGCAGCAACATAAGTAGAACACATCAGTGACAGTTTGAGGAAAATAACTGGACAATCCGTTTAAAAGTTATGAATATTTAAAGTTTCTGTGCAGTCACTGCTGGATAGGAAGACTACTACAATTGATGATGTCACATGCATAGAACAATATAAGGAATATATACAGAGAATTTCACAAGATTTCTTTTTTTTTTTTGAAAGAAAGTACACATTCCCTGAAGTACCATGCTTATTTAATAATTATTGCTTGTCGATTTCTTTTTTATCAAACTTTCATGCCTTGTATACTGAGCAATTAGCTAACTAATGTGTCCCTGCGTAGGAGATTTTCAAATTAGGCTAATCAAATGGTTTGCTGCTGCTCAGAATACTGTATAAGCTGTTATTTTTGCGAGGGTTTATTTTCACGAATTTCGCGAATCACAGTTGAATCGCAAATTTAACAACACGCGAAAATGTCTCTATGCGCTTTGTTAATATAGAGCATTAATGTAAGCATCGGCGTCGATACGCGATAACAACATCTCGCAAAAATGTCTATGATCTCGTCATTCGCGAAAATATCTGAACGCAAAAATAACAGTGTATACAGTAGTAAATTCCAGAAAAGCATAGGTAAAAATGAACATGAAACAAGCCAACAAACAAGTGCTAGCTCTTAGTATGTGTTAAGAAGAAGTACCCGGCAGGTGGAGGAAAATATCATGAATTGAAACCTTTGTGAATAACTATGCCCTACCAGAGAGAGAGGGAAAAAATGGCACAAAAGTGATTGTATATCAGGATGTTATCTTCCGTATTCATCCTATCACATTAACATTTGCACACATTTGCATATTTACACACACACACACACACACACGAACGCATACAAAATAATAAAAGCTGTATGCTTTGTCTTGCAGGTTACACAAGACATGATGGCACAGTTTGCAGCAGAGTGTAATCCTGCACTACAAAGAAAGCACACACAGAAAATGCTGGCTTCCACTGTTCCAGTCTCATGAAAGCACAAACAGACAATTGGACGTTTGAAACATAAAAATGAGAATGAATGATCACTTGAAACTGTTTTCTCAGAGTTTCTGACTCAATATCAAATGTTCTATTCTTGTTTGTTGATTTAGAATAGAGTGTCAGAGCAGGTTCTTCATTGCTGTTTCTTTTAAAGGACAAGTTCACCTTCATAGACATGTGGGTTGAGTGAATGCAGCAATGATAGTAGAAGACATCAGTGAGAGTTTGAGGAAAATCGGACAATCCGTTCAAAAGTTATGAATTTTTGAAGTTTCTGCTCAGTCACGGCTGCATGAAAAGACTAATATAGCTTGTGATGTCACATGAGTACAACGACATAAAGAAAGAATAAAGAAAAATCAACATATTTCCATTTTTCTCGCATAACAAAAGAACACTCGACTTCTCTCTTTCAGAAGGCAGGGGGAATAATATTACCCTTAACATACATCAGTAATAAGTCAAAGAAAATGTGCACTTTATTAAAAAAGTAAAGTTTTGTGAAATTCTCTTTATATTTTCCTTATATCGTTGTATGCATGTGACATCATACACTGTAGTAGTCTTGTCATCCAGCAGTGTCTGCACAGACACTTAAAAAATTCATAACTTTTGAACGGATTGTCCGATTTTCCTCAATTTTTCACTGATGTGTTCTAATAATATTGCTGCATTCTCTCAATCCTTATGTATATGAAGGTGGACTTGTCCTTTAATCCAAATTCAAACTGCAGTTAATCTAGTCTAGATATTAAACGTAAATAAAAACCTAGCGCAGCGGCCCCCATCCTTTAATCAGGAGGGGTTGGGCAACAAGTTTTCTTCCACTTAAATGGTGGCTGGTATAGATCCATGCAAATCACCCCACATGAAACCCAGTCCTGTATATGCCATTTATTTCAAGAGTCTAAATTTTCGCGAATTGGGAATTCCCGACGATTTCGCAAGTGGTTGAATTCGCGATCGTGGAGTCCTGCACTGAACAGAGAGATGTACACGTGTACGTCACATTCACATCGGGATCAGAGTCAATATTTTCGAGTGTCTTTAATTTCGCAAATAGCACCCGACTCGCACAATTCAGGAAAATACACACCTCACGAAATATTCGCCGTATACAGTATTTTTATGTATATTACACTAAACCATGCACAATCACTGTTAAACCAATTGATATCTACCGAGCAACAGGAAAATGTACACACATGCTACGACATTATGTAGACTAAAAGGAATAAGTGCATGTGTGAGGAGGAGATGTTAGTGATCCATAGGCCTATCACTGCCAGCATACCACTCTACTGTGTAGTCCCACAAGCTACACTATGCACTGTGGATTTAGGTATCATTTCTAGATGTCAATAAGGGACAATTAAAGTGCTTCAGCCAAAATATATATTATCCCAATTAAGTGGTGAAAATAACACATAAAAAGTTTGTGATATTGAATTTTGTTGGATGTGCAATAACATGTAAGTGGTGGTGCTCATAAAGCATGTCTCAATTATCACATGAAAACTGCAATTTATATTTTCACATCATAGCTTTGTAAAACAAAAACAAATCAAGACAAGACACACGAAAAAACTCAGAAACTATCATAAACAACAACATGTCCCTGGAAGACAGCAGCAGCATGTGTAGCGATGATATTTACCTAGCACAAGAGATAATTTACTTTAGAATGAAGCACATGCAACCAATGTTATATTGATTCACTTAATAATCATAATTCATTAAAGTTTAAAGGGATGGTACAGTATTGGTGGAGATGAGAATTGGGCTTCTAACTTTTTGCGAGATACCACGAAAACACTTATGATATGGTACAGAGCATACCATTTTAAGAGGAATTCATAGTTTATTCGATGAAAATCCGGTTTGGAATGTCTGAAAAATCCAAAAACAAAGTAAATCAAAGCGATCGTAATAAAGTGTGGGTCCCACACTTTATTAAAATCGATCTTCTTTTGATATCTCAGCCATTTCAAAACCATTTTTTATCAAATAAACATTATAGAATTACATGCTCTTTCATATCATACAAGAGGTTTCTCATTATCTCACCAAAAAATGTTAGAAAGCTGAAATTAGGTCTCAACCAAAATGATACCATCCCTTTAAAAAAAATGTGTGTGTGTGTGTGTGTGTGTTTGAGCGAGTTTTGATCTCTCAAGACACACTGTACATGAACATTAAATGTGCACTCTATGAACTAGAAAGCACACCCTATCAATAGCACAACACTCTAAGCAAAATTTTGAGATTACTGACAGGTACTCTGCCAAATATCATTTGACTACATGTGTCTGCAATCATAGTTTGATATGGGAGGCTAATCAAATATCATAATCAGGTCATACATCATTTCTTGCAACCAAAGTTAGGTGCGATAACCTTGAGGACACCATCACTCAACTCATAAAGTCAGGCAAACATTAAGACTGGAGCATTTATGCCAAACTGGAAAATAGAAATTTCATTTCTATTTCTTTGTTTTATTGTCAGTAACATACAAAAGTATACTTACCACCTGGCTGTATCGTCTTCTGATCTACACCTTTCCTTGTTTCTCTCTGAACTTCCTCTGTCAAAAAAAAAAAATAATAATAATGATAATAATAAAAAAAAAACAGATGTCAAATACACACATGTATTAAGAAGAGAATAAAAATGTCTTCATATTCAAATACGTTCATATGTGGACTATGACAGATGGCAATTACATCTCTTTGAATAGTGCAGGCATGTCCAATATTGTCAAGTGATAAGTAACTGCCAGATGAGAAAACCTTTCATTTTTTGTTGTGAGAGCTTTCATATTTAGGTGTGAGTTGTCTCATTTTTGTTGTGCTTTTATTTTTTGTTTCGTTTTCTTTGTTTCTTGTAGTCTTCTAAAGCCCTTAGTTTTACTGGGCACATTCCATGTTTGTAGCTCACAGACCAACAGTTTTCTTCAACTCCCAATTCGCGAAGCATTTGGCATCTATAAAATATCAAATGTTGTTCTTGATAAAAGGAAGCTCACCAAGGTGGGTTTTCTGACACAGCTACAAAGGGCATTGTGCATACCAAATTCATAGACTGATTCAATCTATAGGCAAATCAAGTACCTTTTATTTGGTCAAAAAAACAATGATCACTGTCATTGAATCGAATGTACCCCTTGATGCCCTTGATGAAGAGTCTACTTTTAAATCTAAAAATCTATAATGGTGATGGGGATTTTTTTTTTTTTTTTGGGGGGGGGGGGGTGCACTTTGATTTGACAGGTAATTGAATAAGGCCATGGATATTGATAGCATTCGAAATGGCACTGCAGTCACTTGACCTTTCACTTTCAAGCACTTGCACGCACATTCACCACCATCACACATCAGAGTTTATTTTCCCCTGCTATCTTCGTGGTAGAATTTGAATTGTTACGAATCTAGTTAGTACATCCCTATCTTTTCTTTGGGCCGGCCATCTTTTCAAGCTATGCTTACAATGGCGGCCCTCTGCATAATCGCTTCTTAACCACAATTGTTGTTATAATCCCCGCCGCATAGACATGCATACTGTATATTATCATTAATTTCCTCTTATAGTGTTGTTCATGCAAGTCAAACGACTCTGTTTTGAATTTACTTTGTATATTTCCCACATGTTCATGATTATGTACCTTATGTATATTGATTTACTGATTGATTTATTGATTTGCAGAAAATAAAGTATCTATTTAACAAACAAAACCTCTGTAGCTACAGAGATTCCTCTAAGACATCAGAGTATATGACATCCTGTCTTTGATACAGATTGAATTTTCTTACTCTTTCTGACAAGTATACCTTCCTCATGCTTTCTTTTTTTTTCTTTTCTTTTTTCTTTTTTTTTTTTTTTTTGGGGGGGGGGTCCTCTGAATGGAAGGCACAGCAGACTGGTGAGAGTGAATACTTACTCCATCCTGATGAGTTGAGCATTGGTGCAAAGACAATTGGGTACAGGGCAAGGCCAATGCAGCTGACGAATCCAGCGATGATTAATGTGTTCCGTTGCCTGAACATGATAGACTCGTATGTACTCAAATCGTGATGTTGAAATAATGATTTGACCTGCACAGCTTAAAGTCTCTGCCTAAGTAGCTTTGTGCACCTTGGGTCCTGTTGCAGTCTTTGACCACAGCCTCTTCCCAAACTGCTGGAAGAAGGAGAAAGAATGCAATACTTGGAAAACAATCTTTACAGGAAATATGCAATATACATGGCACTTTCGTTTGGAAGGCACTAAATTAATTAAAGAGCTGACAACTATCAATACTCGTTTCTGTTATCAATATTCTTCTTCTTGACTTCTTGACTTTAGGATTAGATATGCAACATCTTTCTAAGTCTTGTGACATACAATTCATACAAGCAGGGCATTTCAACCCTTTGTAACACTTCTGGTATAATATATCAATAATGCAATCGTCATCATTACCATTATCATTATCAAGCATTCCTTAATCTTATTTTAGCATGCAAAGACAAGATACAATAGAGGTTGTGAAAAGTTTTGCATTTGTTTTTGCAAGGTGTTTTTTTTTTTGTCCCATTAAAAACAAGTCATGTGATTGTATTCAATTTGTAAGCAAAATATAACTTTACAAAGACAAGAGATTTGCAGGAAAGGCAAAATTCCAGACAGAGATTGAAGTCATGGCCAATTAGCATGTTTATATATTTATACACACTGTGTCCTTGAGTTTGTCCTTGTCCTTGAGCTTAATTCACAGTGCTCAAGATTAACAAATGCTGAAACAGACGACAATGGCAAATGCTTGAAAGAAAATCAAAGATATTAAATTGAGAACTTCAATTTTCTGCAGTTTGGTCTACATCCTAATCAATAAATGGTCATGATGATAATATTGAAACCAAGACTCAAAACTTGGCACATATTCTTCATTTATATTATCGATTTTCACAACTCTGGCACCGGACTAGGCATATCATGTTTCTTGTACCCATTCGTGTTGCAGGGCCTCCATAATGTACTATGTAGTGTACTGTAGCTAATGCAGTGGAACATAATATTTACCTCCACCTCCTCCCAAACCCACAGAAACAGTCGTCAGAAGTTGGGGAGGACTGGTCGAGGGCTATTTAATGATATATCAAATAGATATGATTTCTGGGACCAGTACACGAGTAGGACATACAATGTACATCCGTATAAAAGCAAATCTGCACTTCTAAAAGGTATGCAGTTCCAGTTAATGAGCTCATGCCACATGGATGTGTCGAGCCTAGTCCTCAACCGGACTTCCAGCATCACGGCCATGTTCCAAGATCTACAATTGACTACGCTTGAGCTAAGCAGACATCATTTTTGACTTACCCTACTCTATAATGCAGTATGAAATATTACATGGGGAAAGTGCGATTATCGGTAGACATGCCAGATGCCACCCGACATCATAAAAGCAGACTGTTCAAGAGGAGATGACAACAATAGATTTAGGCCTATAACTTTACATTGTATGGACCTACTATAACCCAAGCATACCATCATGTAGTTTCTGGCCACAAACCATCAAAGACTGGAACACCGGCCCTGCCTACAGTACATCTGTAGGATTGAAACCAAAAATATGCCATCTTCTAAAAACTTGCAATCCTCCTTGGAAGCAAATTAATCTGTGTCCACACCACACTGACATTTAGTCATGTCTGGACGTGATGCTGATGACAGCAATGTCCGGTCAACATTCTGAAGATTCTGAAGATTCCAAATAGAATCTAGATCTAGCTAGTGTGTAGTGTCTATAGGTATGATACTACTGATTACTTTATAGCGGCGCGGTGACCATCATGTTGCGTAAACATCGACAGACAGCATGAAATTACGCGCATGGGACTGGCCGAAACTTGTACTAGATCTAAAACACGGCTGATTATATTTAGGATTCAGCGTACATTGATGAATATCATGCCATATTAAATCTGGGATCGATTCCTCTCTATAATGACCGATAATCTAGCCCGACAATCTTAACTTTTTTTTTGTGAAATAACCATTACAAAATAGTGGTAAAGCTTTATTAGGTCTTACCGTCTGAAGAGTAGATCGTCACATCAATGCATGCGAGTAAATTACGCAACAAGAAGCTATTGCCTGATGAGGAGATGCGGCACTCGTAAACAGTGCCATCTACGACCCTGTGCGAGTGTTAATTCTGTACTGAATCGTAATCGTGATGCTTGCGCCTCGGCTAAACGCTGCGGTCATTTGCATTCTTTTCTTCTTCTTCTTCTTCTTCTTCTTCTTCTTCTTCTTCTTCTTCTTCTTCTTCTTCTTCTTCTTCTTCTTCTTCTTCTTCTTCTTCTTCTTCTTCTTCTTCTTCTTCTTCTTCTTCTTCTTCTTCTTCTTCTTCTTCTTCTTCTTCTTCTTCTTCTTCTTCTTCTTCTTCTTCTTCTTTCTTTCTTTCTTTCTTTTTCTGAATGGCATAGAAACAAATTTCTCCGATGAATAAAGCCTTATAAATTTTGGAAGCAATACCATATCTAAGTTAACATTGATATGAGAGTTGCAGCAAAATAAACAATGATGGTATCTGCATAAAATTCGGACTTAAAACATGAAGAGTTTGTTCGCAAAAACCGATGTCCATTTTTGAAGATTTTGAAGTACGGTCTCTGTCATAAAGTACAAATTAATACCTTTTAAATGATATATTGGTCACTACATATAAAGGTACATTTTTGAAGTTATGGTCAAAAGAAGCACCTTTTTTTATTATTCTCTTTATTTTTCTTGACCTTAAATCGCAAATATCTCCATTTGGCAGATATGGACTTATTGGTTTTTGCAAACAAACTCTTCACATGTTTCAGAAGTGTTCACAAAACAGTAAAAACAGTCATGTTTAATTAATTAAAACATAGATTTACAAAAGTGAGATGATAACAATAAAGGCCCTAGCTAATTTATATGGATTATGCGGATACATTGTTTGATGGTAAGCATTTGGACCGTTCAAGGGCATAACATTCTTATTTAAAGTCAGATTTGACAATAAAAATGACGATTCAGCCATTCTGTTCGTTTCACTTTGTTTGTATGATTTAATTAAAGTTATGGAGGTGGATTGGTGTTGTCTTCGATTCTATTTGTTTACGTTTCTTGTTTGTTTGACATATTTACGGCAGTTCATTCTACGCACTTTAAGATAAATAAATCTATCATGAGGCAAGTCTTCTTTCATCACATTCTGTTATGTTCTTCTATGCTGCGTGTTACTGTCTCATTACAATATTGATATGTCACAAAGAAAACTAACGAATACAGAATTATTTTGTGTGCAAAACACATCAATAAACTGATGCAGATATCATTAACGAGTCCATTGAGTTAGCCATCTGGTCCAGCAAGTCGTGATTGAGGTACAAAATTCGAGGACTAGACAAGCTTACTTGAAAAAAAAAGGAGGGGGATCTTCAAACATAAACATCTTCTTGCATGTGGAAAATCCTGCTTCCTGTGATAAAACAGAGACAATCTGCTATTTGCAACAGAGATGATAATGATGATGATGATGGCGGTGGTGGTGGTGGTGGTGATGGTGGCGGTGATGATCCGACTGTGATGATAATTATGGAAAACGAAATAAACATCCACGACGTTTATGCATCACCACATACCGTAGTTTGTCCGCTGATCATAGAATCGGATCAGATATTTTTACACTGAATATCCCGCATTCTATAGACAAAGTTCGCTAAACGTATTCTCTATAACTATGCAGTCCGCCAATTCGTTTCTCCGAACTCGTCAAGGATGGCACTGGCGTGACTGATGGCTTCCTGCTAGACAGAGTATTAGTTTGCCATTTTCGTGTTATTTATTAATGTTTGTCGGGTATTCCTCCCTCTTTGATAATTACTCTTCCATGTTGACACGCCAGCATGTAATTTCAAATCAAGTTCGACGATCCCTGCCAACAGTCCCATTGGTGAGTTTCGTTGTATGTCGCTGGGTCCTATTGTTTCAGTCAACAGCATCTGCCTGAATTTGTCAAATGCGTTGATGCGATTACAGGGTATGTTTTTAGTTATTCAAACGTGTTCACAGACTTCTTGAAATAAATTTGTTCATTCTCTAGTTTTTACATGTAGGGAGCTTACATCTGTTTTATTGTGACTGCTTATCTGATTCTTACATTTCAGGTTTTCTGGTGTTTTTTTGTTTGTTCGTTTGTCTGAGCGGATCTGAGGACTGACGATATGAAATGTGTACATCTTGATACACATTTTGGAGGCATGCAATAATTTGCACAATCAAAGAGGTGCGTAATCAAGATAGTCGATTCAATCTGTATATTCGATGAGTTTCGCACGTGATGGAGATCTTGAGAATTTATGCCCCAGGTGTTTATTTATTTTTTTTTTTGCAATTGATTAATAGTAACAGTCATCGAGGAGAGCATGTTAGAAAATGTTGACTCAAAAAAACAAATGTTGACTCATGTCCACGATTTGGCGTAACGGATTCATTTCTATCATGTTTCGATAGGCCTACTTGCCGTTCTTAGTTCCTTATCTGGCCCCTTCATCTTTCGATCAGTGATACATGTATTTCTAAACGCGCTCTTCAGCCTGCTTTCACCTTCCATGTCAGTATGTTTCAGGGGCCGCGTAACCGGCCCACCCCCACACTTTTTTTTTTAATTGGGAGGGGGGGGGGGGGTCTTAAAAAAAGCGAGAAAAATCTGGGGTAAAAATCACAAAGAAAATCACAACAATGGGGAGGGGTACCACTGCCCCTTGAACCCCGCCCTGTAGTCCCCCCCCCCCCCCCCCTTTCGCTGCCCCTTTGAGTCTGTCTGCACCAGGGGAGGCGCATCTCCCGTGCATCTCCTTATGGTTTCACTCTGTCTTCTCTATCCCCCGCCCCTCCCCTCTTCCCTTCTCTCCCCCCCCCCCTCCTCCTCTGTCTCTCTATCTCTCTAAGAAAAAGAAAAATCAGGGGCCTCTGAATATAGCCATTAAGCGGTGCTGATCTTCAGCCGGGTCTCGACATCGCTTCCATTATGGTGATCAATATCGGTCAGTTGATCGGACGGAGGCGGACGTTTGTAGGCCGATCATGTACGCCCCAGAACAGACCTGGGCGTCGCCTCTACGATAAGACCCATTCCTTGGATCTGAGGGCAAGATAAAGGGAAATGAACATTTCGTGTGGTCTGAAAATGTTTCCTGCATGAAGTGTACATCTATATCCCTTTTTTAACGATCACCACTATTTCCCGCCGCTTCACATATACATGATACTTGAGAAGTGATACGAGCGTTCTGGTTTGTGATGAAGGGTCTGTCATTATACTCGTTGTATCCTGGTTCTATGTTATGTCTTACAATCTAATGCATGTTAAAGGGATTGTATAGTTTTGGTTGAGACCTAATTTCAGGTTTCAAACATTTTTTGGTGAGATAATAAGAAACCTCTTCTGAAATATGAAAGAGCATGTAATTCTATGAGGAATTCAACATTTATTTGATGAAAATTGGTTATGAAATGGCTGAGATATCCAAAACAGAGCGATTCTAATAAGTGTGGGACCCACACTTTATTACAATCGCTTTGTTTTACTTTGTTTTTGGATGTTTCAGTCATTCCAAACTCGATTTTCATCAAATAAACTTTGAATTCCTCTTAAAATGGTAGGCTCTGTATTATTTCGTATAACTGTTTTCTTGGTATCTCGCAAAAAGTTAAAAGTCCAATTTTCATCTTCACCAATACTGTACTATCCCTTTAAAGCAATCAATCCAAATCTACCTTCAGCCCCCTCCACCTCCGGTCGCTCCCATCCCATCTCCTATCACCTCATGATGACAACAACATATCGCAAATCGAGCCTAAATGAAATGATGATCAATACCGCGTCCACCGTATGGAGTTTACGGAACCTCGAAAACTGAATCTTTAGGCAGGCCACGTCTCAGGAGGTACCCAATTAATCACACTCTGCAGCCTAAAGTCCAGATCACGTATTTTCGTAGACAGTATTCTTTCTTATATTCATTTTTTTTAATAGATGATGATTGTTGGTAATTTCAAATAATTATTCCAAAAGCTGCCAACATGAGGAGAAGTGGCATAATAGATCGAGCATTAAACCAGAAAGTGACAAAGCGGCATTTCTCGTCATTTCAAACTGGGTTTACACATTGTCATGATTGCCCAAGTTTGCTGTCCGAATCACCTCAATTCTCTCTTCCGCTTCCCGTGTTCAGCGGGTAGGCATTCTCCTTCTTTCCTTTCTTTCCATTTATTCTCTTGTGCCCCATTTCTTTCAATGGTATACCGTTCAGTCTAGTCACGTTTTTGTTGTTGTGTTAATCCTGTCTTGTTCCGTCCTGTTTTAAACTATCTTCATGTTAAGTATTTGTAAACAGTATGTTTCATATAGATTAAAGAATCCTTTAAGTGGTTCACAGTAGACAAGTATGCTTTTTAGTGGACCTCTCATTTTTTTTCCCTCTAAGCATAAAAAACTTTGTATTTCGCCAGTTGCATGTATATCTTTATTTATTAACTGTCATTGCTGCACAGTTGAATGTATACTTTATAACTCCTGATTTATTCAATTCAATTTAATTCAATTCAATTCAATTCAATTAATTCTATGTCATTCTGTGTTATGTTTTTATCGAAAAAAAAAAGAATTCAAATAAATGAACTGAACTGAACATAATTGTCCGCTTTACGATTACACGCCTCTTTGCTTGGATCGACTCACTTTCCGCCCCCCCCCCCTTTTTTTTTTGAAGGGGGTGGGGTTGATTTATGGATGAGATGAAGTTGCCGAACGTACCGTTCTCGTTGTCTGGTTTATGTTACAGCAGGGAGGTGGCCCACCTCCCTGGTTACAGTCATGGTGTTGTAGTCAACATTTTGATGGTGATGCGGGCAACGGCTGTATTCAGTACAGACACCAATCAGACGATTCGGTGAGAATCGGACACTTACTTTGTTGAACACGCGATGTGCTGTCATAGATTTAGAGCACCTAAATGACGAGCTTCTTTCGAAATTGCGGATGTTCTTCATTTCTATAAATAAAAGATCTAGACATAACAAACACGGCAAAGACTGATTATAAAAATCAAGTGGGCATATTGCATATGAAGATGATGATGACGATGGTGGTGGTGGTGATGATGATGATGATGATGACGTCAAACACACCAAATGGAGCTGGGTATTCTTTGGCTGTTATGGAGAGTGGAAATTTACTATTTGCGCCCTCGCTTGTATATGCGTTATCAATTGTAAGTGTGGTTCATCGGTACACCTGTATTGATTGCAGTGTGGCAATTAGTGAACTCGCAAGAAAGCGCGTATTGAGAGCTGTCTATAATTGTGATGGGATGTGCAAATGTGTTTCGCATACCAGCATTCGCAACACGATCAGGTTGATGAATACTCTTTCGATACTCATTGCACGAGAGTTGATCAAAATATCGCCCGACCTACTCCTTTCAGTCTCAAGGGCAGCATGGTTGCATGCAATGTCAACGGGATTTTAGGATGGCGGTCGTGAGTGAGCATTGCTACTTCCCTTAGCTGTTTAAAAGACCTATGCAATGCAAAATAGCATGTTGACTTATATGACACGACGTGGCATAGTACCTCCTTGGTGGCATGATATGACATGTTGATTTATATTCAGCGCTAGGGTAATAATTACGACAGAGTCCTCTGGCAGAGTCATGACAATTCCGAAGAGGCTATTATCAAGGAGGTACTATACCTCCTTGCTATTATATACCCTTGAACAAGAAGACCGTATTATTATTTTGTTATTATTATTATCATCATTATTGATCATGTCATGATATGATATATATATATGGCCTAGACACACGGGGTGCATATATAGATTGATGATGTTATTATACTGCATTATACATGCAATTATATTATCATTATTGATCAGTACTGATCATTACTTTTGTGGCCAAATGAATATCTAAATACGTGTCATTTATTTTGTTGATATATCAGCAATGGACATTGTATGGAAACATGCAAGTTATGCTAATTTATGGGGAAGGTGCATGTCTTTTCTTAATCATATTATAGTACTTTAGCAGTGATTGACAGAAGATGTCATAAACAAAATCTTGGTTTGGAAGGTTGTGTGTGCAATTTGGTGTGTGTGTGTGTGTGCGTGTGTGCGTTTGTGTGGGGGGCGTATCCAAATAATCTCCTTGAAAAAAATATATCAAAAATATTTTAATGTATAACACGTATTTTAGATATTCTTTTGTCCACATTAAGTGACGATCATGGTATTGCGATTCAACGCAAGTCAACATGCATTAGCATTATTTTACGTCCTTTACATCTATAAACAAGGAAGAGTATTGCATGATTGGGAACGAGGTTTTCTTTTTCACTGACATAATGAAACATTTAAAGAGTTACAGTACGAATACAATATTTGTTGCTTTTGCTTTTTTTTTCAGGAGCTCCCATTAATGGAGGAACGTGTCCTTGAATACTTGATGCGTTTTGCAGGTTCTAATTGTAGGACATATCCAGCAACTACAAAATAATCTTCGAATCTTCGAAGAGAGTGCTAACGGTTTTACCAAAATCAAACCTCTGAAAGAAGAAGTAAATTAAGTTCAAAATGTTTTCACAGAATTGGGATGTGGTTATCAGTTGCAGCCACACGTTCACATATGGAGTGATGAGAAATGATGACGTCATTGCCTCGCAAATCTCCCACTGAAGGATAAATTAATTTTCGCTAAATTTTCTTCTTTTGACTGGAAATCGCTAACGTGTATCCTTGTCATCTAATCGTATTATTATTGACATAAGCATGCAACCATTAGGTACCTAGTTGAAGGAGGAAAGGGGTGCAGTTGAAAATCATCGAAAAAATGTACTGAAATAAAAATTCTGTACAATGGAATTTCGTCAGGAAATAACAGCATCACCGGTCTTCTTCATGTGATTTTACGCAAGACGTTCTGAAGATACTAAACCAGGAATAGATGAATTTTAGATTTGGATGCCATGGAGTAGGCAAGTGTTTATTCTATCATTTACGTAATTACTTTCAATGACATTACTTGGTTCATTACCGTACCAATGATATTTTTCTTCTAGGATTTTTTGAATGAATTCTTAACTTTTAGTGTCGTTTATTCATTGTCCTATCAGAGATATTTTTCTTCCACAATATTTGTGAATGAAGTCTTCTAACTGAGGCATTCGTTATAATTATAAAGCATAAATGAGATAAATTGGTCGTTTAAAAAATGTCACTAGCTCACGACGCCTATCATTCAAGTATTAGTAAACAGTGTCCTTCTGCCTGCATAGATCTGTGTCTATTTTGGTCATTTTTTAGCCAAGCAGGTTTTCTTCTGACTTGAAGGTCCTTCTGTTTTTCTATCAGTCTGATTTGGGTCTTATTGAGTAAAATGTCCAATCGGCTTGCACTGAAACGGCATATGAAGCACACCTCTCATTATCCCCATGACATTCGATCGTTTTCTTGCAGTCACGTTCCTCCAAAACTCGTTACGCTTACCACGCGCAATGCATTTTGTTTGTCGAACGTGCTCACAATTCCTTGTCAATATCTTGCCGTATTTATCCCTTAAGTCGCCTGGTTCGTAAGAAGCAGGGATAAATCCATGCAGACATATACGCACCGCATGTTAATATAATTACTTGATAATCTCTTTTAGTGTCAGTCGTCGAAGAGCAAGCAGTCTTATTACGGCTGATTTGTCTTTCCCGAACAAGTCAATATTGGCATACACACACTAAAGACATTTTTTTTTTCCCCAGCAGGCCCCTACCGGTTATTTGTCTCCGTCTGAGAACTATCGTCTCGAAATAACAGTGAACGGGTGAGAAATCCAATCATTCGTCCCACATATATATGGTTCGTAATAATTCAGCGCAAGTATAACGTTACCTTTCCTTGACACAGATTCTTAACAAAAAGATGATGACGCAGTTTGGGAAGATTGAAGCAGCTGATAGCAACAACAACAAGGAGGGTCCGTATTAAGTGTTCATATTCTTCATAACTCCCACGAAGTTATTAGTAATCATATAAGAGTGCCTCCCATTCGAGAAACATATGTTTATATAAAACCAAGCCCATTGCGCACATTTCATTTGGGCTTAATCCTTTGTGCCAAATAAACAGGCGGTCATTGCGTCATTGCTAATCCGTAAAAAATTAAGAAACTCGACGGCAATCCAACAATAGAAACTAATTTAGCGGTATGACAGCAACTCCTTACGAGTGACAGCGATAGTATACACTGGTTTGTCCAGATTTGTCTTTTCCAGTTTCCATCTTAATCTGTCATTTAAAGATCATTTATTGCTTATGACCTAAATGAATTCAGCCTATATCACAACAGTGAGATTGTCGATTACCTCTGCCTGCAGAGTGTTATACTCGTACATAATACTCTTTAAAAGGATGGAGACATTTTGTGAGTGGTTTCTTATACAACACATAGTGAATCACAATGTATTCTCATACATTTTTGTAAATTGTCTTGATAGACCGAGTCCACATTATGGAACATTAGGAAACATAATCTCAATGTCAATACAATAGAAATTGACAAATAGAAATAATTTAGATAATTTAGATGAATGAACTACTGAAACTGCACCGGTCTTACCGTCGAGACTCGGTGGATATTTCCTGCACATTTATTTTCATATTTCACTTCACATTGATGTAACACATATGCGAAACAAAAAAATACAGACAATCAAAATACAAGTAAAGTAATATATACTGGATCATGTCTATATGCTAAACAAACAAAAACAAACAATCAAGATACAAGTAATGTAATATATACTGGATCATGACTATACTAAACAAACAAAGACAAACAATCAAGATACAAGTAATGTAATATACTTGGATCATGTCTATGCTAAACAAAGACAAACAATCAAGATACAAATTATGTGATATATACTGGATCATGTCTATGCTAAACAAACAAAGACAAACAATCAAGATACAAGTAATGTAATATATACTGGATCATGTCTATGCTAAACAAACAAAGACAAACAATCAAGATACAAGTAATGCAATATATACTGGATCATGACTAGAAAGTGCGTCAGCGTATACGACATCTACATAAAAGACTATTCTCAATAAGATGTGAAATATGAAGGAACCGCAAAAGCAAAGCTTGTGGTAACTGCGGGTTCCAGGAAACAATTTATACCAATGTGAATACCTCTCGCAATGGAGATAGGACACAATGATAACACAACCATTTGAAAGCTAAAATAGCAAGGTACATCTGTAATAGAGGAATATTATATTCATTTGTCTACCTGTTCATCAACATACATCAAATAGGTAGTGATCAGATTCAAATATTCCTCAGTTGATAATAATAGGGCTTCACGTTTATAACAAAACGGTTATCAATAAGTTTCTAATCCACAGGCTTCCTAGACATCACAATAACATAGTAACTTCTCTTTTCATTTCCCTGAATGAATAAACGGAACTTCATGATTGCTTTTGAATGTGCATAATCCTTTCTTATTTGCAACTTTGCTATTTTGTTTGATGTCTTTCCTTTCCATAGTCATGATAGTAAGTCTTGTGATCCATGATAAACTTCTGCATTTTCAGTCTATTAGTTGAGAGGAAATATGATTAAAAAAACAGATTGCCATACGGAGTTGATAAATCATCACTGCTATATGATACATTTTAATCACATGAGAATTTTGGAGAAAGTAGAAAGCCTAGAGATATTAGAGGCGTATGGAAATCGTAAGGTATATTCAATGTGTATGATGCCTTCTTGGTGTTGGCTAACAACCAATATAAAAACGACGACAAATACATTTTTTTTTACTGTTTCATTATAAACATTTCATGACTTAGAATGGTTTCAACATACTCCTCTCAGTGGAAAACTGCAAGCATTGAAAACGCCTGAGACAATCAGACTTCGATGTGCAGATGCCCAGGGCTGACAACTTTGCATTGATAGTCAGTTTACTTACAGGTTATTGAAATACATGTACTAGGTCATAGATGCGACCACACACACACACATCCAAATAATTATGTTTTCGCCACGCCCACAACAAAAACACTTCAAGACCAGTGGCATTCATTGCAAAACTGTTGTCATGGTATCGTCATTCATTGTTTTTACACATCAGTAGAAGTCTTCAACAGTTCATTTTGTTTTGTTTTGACATCAATGTCAAGTTCAAGTTGATTTATTTCACTTCCAACAAACAAATGATAAGAAATACAAAGAAACGCTCATATACATAGACGTCATGAATTTGAATCAGTACCACAATGCGATGAACAGATTAACATTGTAAAAGAGATACGGTAAATTATCAACAGAGATACAAATAACTGTTACGTCACTGTGGTAAATGCATAAACAATATTGCCGGAAATGGAGGGGACTGTTAAAAAGCAGAGCTTGTAGAATGCAGTTCCCTCATAGAGAAAAAACATAATTGCAAAAGACAACAGCAACAACAACAACAACAAATTTCTTTAAGCGGTAGCAAAAAAAAAAGAGACAGACAGAGTAATACACACATACATGCACACATACGGACGCACATTAACTAACACATGGCGGCTCTCTTGTAAGGAAAAATTGATGAGAGGATAGAAAGATATAGTAGTGAAGAAGGTATAAATAGTAAGTCCGAGGTGGACAAGGGGGGGGGGGGGGAGGGGAGAGGAGAGGGAAATGGTGGGTCATAACCGGGGCACTGGAGGCACAGAAGCACGGGCTTGCTGATGAACAAAGAGTAGTGAGAATAACGAAGCAATAACAACTTTGAAAATCAAAAGTCCAAAAAAAAGTCCAAAAAAAAGTCAAAATAAAGCCTATATACACAAAATCACCTCGACGTGTTCAAATTAGGTTTGTTTTTTTTTTACGACGATTAACTTTAACACACTTAGAAATAGTGCGAGAACGAGACTCACAAGAAGTACGCCATCATTGCCAAGGACGTTAAATAATCCTGCTAAAAAAATAACAACAGCAAAACATTTTGAATTCGCTGTGTCTTCCCTCTTTGTGTTACCGTCCGCTTCAGCAGCTGGTAGCAAATATCGGTCAACATCCGAGCGAAAAATTTGGAAATGGAAGAGGGTTCCAGTGACTTGAGAGAATCTTGATTGATGCTCCCTCATGTGACCGTTACCCCTTTGTGATATCGTGCGCCACCAGAAAAATAATGAGAAATCGTTCGTCTTGTTCCACCTTCATAAACGTTGCTCCAGTGAGCGTCACTGAACTGCCAGTGCCTGGATAGGAGAAAGAAGATGGAGAGGCGCCAAGAGCGGGAAAAATTAGATCAAAAGAGAGGGAGAGGGAGAGAGAAGGATTGGGGGAGAGATAACTCGTCTTCTGAATGAATATGAAGGGTGAATCCTTTTCAACATGGCCGCCTGCAAGCCACGTATCAAGGAATAGCAAAATTCCGCCGTTTTCCCTTTTTGAATGGTTCACACAGTTTTGCGCGCATCATCAGTGAAAAGGGTTACCCCTGAAATCATCAACACAAAGAGTGTGGCAATGGTTACTTTCGCGTCGACCAACTCACGGGCTTGTTTGGATGTAAAAGCTCTGTTTAAAATGCAAATCATGCTGTATTGCCAGACAGGCTGTTAAATCGAGATACCAGAACGACATCAACAGGAACAAAACTGTGTCTCCGCATAATATCCAATCGCGCCGGGAGCTCCAGAAAGAGATTCCACTCCATTATTCGAGTTGCAGTATTAAAGTCATCGAACCAATATCACACAAACGATACAGCGAAATTTCTATTGAATCTGCAAAATTACTCACAGAAAGTGTAAAACTCGCAGAATTCTTCAGTTTATCTATACAGTTATCACAAAATAGTGATAATCGTTACACACAATTACATTATGCAAATGAGACGTGGTAATTACGTCAGTGCTTACAATCTTCCCTTGAGGACTTTCAAACAAAATTCTTTTATAACATATTTTGCTTCATGGAAAGGATAGAAAGGAAGCTGTGCCCTTCTAAAGTTAGCTATTCCAGAGTTGTAACGATTTGGCAGTCATGGCAATGGTGACTCTCTAAATACATACCTGTTCTGATTGCTTATTTACGAAAACTATCATTCACTTGTTATTGTCACCATCAAATTTCTGGGAGGCGACAACTCTACTTGTGTTTGTCTTCTGTCCTTCAGTTTGAAAATTCAGTGGGTGCCCATGAAGGCAGGGGCATCATACTGCTCTTAATTTTTGATGAGATATGCCTCTATGTTCTCACCATAAAGAAATGACACTTTTGAATGGGATCTTAGTATCCTGCTTGCCTCAAGTTATATATGGACTCTTCCGTGCGGGCGCTTCTCTTTGCAGAATTTCTAAAGTAAATGTGCATTTAGGGCATAAATCATGTCTCCGGAGAGGATGATCATTTCATTTCAGTTGGTAGTTTTGTCTTCTCTTTCGCTGACATGCAGTGTTTTCGTCACGCACCATAGCTCCGTGACCTTCAGTCTCGCCATATTGAGGAGCCGGCAATAGGTCCACGATACATGCCCTGTCTCGAAGGAATATTGTGTACGTGAGAATATTTTCTAATCAACAGTGAAGGTATAGGTACTATAACATGGGTTCCCTCGCGTTGCAAGCGCAGAGGAGGCCACTGCGTCACTTTCTACCCATGGCGTCAGTAATGTATTCCGGAAGAGGGAACGTTTTATTTTCTTGCTGACCACGAATGATCCCGTACTCTTCAAGCTATAACTCGAGGTGAAAACTTCCCGACTACCAGTAGGACCTATGTACCGGTGTGAAATTACATGGACATGCAATGTGGGAAAGACAAGGGTCGCAGTATACCTCTCAGCTTTGGCAGAATGTATAACAGCAGGTGACACATCATCAAAATCAGACTTATCATTGTTTGGCGGTTTTAAACTTGAACTTAGCATGAGCAGAAACACACAGTGTCCAGAGAGAATTCTGGAGTCATAACACTGTGCCTGTGAGTGTGATACAGATTCAATTTTGCTCACCAAAAATGACACTTCTGGTGTAACTTTCTTCCTTTTGTATGCATTACGTAGTGCAGAAAATCCGTCGCAGTAGTGGCTACTCAAAATGTTGGTGGTATTTTTTTAAGGCAAAAATAGACATTTGCACTCGTATTGAATATATGCCATTTCATATTCCCAAACGGGCATTATGAATTTGTGAAATTTGTCGTTTTGCTATTTAGTTCAAGACAGCTTTTAGTCGGTATTTGAGATCTAGACCGATTATGATTAGATGTATAGTTTGATGTGTTTGCACGGTGCATTCATCCTCAGGGCCCCAGGGACTTTGCACTGCATGACTAGTTCCCGTGCTCAAAAATAAAACAGTAGGCCCCAATATTTTGCAGTTCAGTGCGGTTGTATTACATTGTTGTGAAGATGAAATTCTCGTGATTTCGTATTCCGTAACCATACCGTAAGCGTCTCCGAAGGCGGGAGGGACAAAAATAGGGGGAGGGGGTTGGTTGATGTGGGCAGCCTTTATCGATTATCAGCAGGATTCCCCTCCAGAAAAGAAAAAAAAAATGTGTGCGCGATCTGACCGGAATATCCAACAGTAAAAGTCTAGGCAGCTTGAGCTTCACAATAACGTTTTACGTGTTCTGCATTTCGCGATTAACCCAACGAAGAAATTCGATCAAACTTCATTCTGCGTCCATCTCTCTCGAGATCGTTGTCTCAAGTTGCGGGATTTGGTGGCGCTGTGTCACTAATTGATAAAACACCAACGACGCCAGGAGAGTAGCCCCAGAGAGGTGGTGTCCTGATACCGCGGGTGGACGGCGTAACCTGGTACTTAGATAGCATGTTGTTACAGAATGAGAATGAGCGAAGAGATGATATGCAAGCATCAAGGCTGGATGGAATTCGGGTATCAAAACATGCATAATTCAGACGGCGTAAGAGCAAGCGCATAACAAGTGAATGAATTGGAAAAAAGGACAGGAGCAGGCGAAACCACAGGGCGATTTCCACGTAGAGTCCAAAGATCCATACTGGAAGACGTAGTATGCTTTTCCAACCCATGGCAAAATGATGTCCAGCATAATACCAAGGAATTAAGAATGCATTTGGAAGAGGTAGAATGCTCGCCAACCCATGGCAAAATGATGTCCAACATAATACCAAAGAATTAAGAATGTATTTGGAAGAGGTAGAATGCTGGCCAACCCATGGCAAAATGATGTCCAACATAATACCAAAGAATTAAGAATGTATTTGGAAGAGGTAGAATGCTCGCCAACCCATGGCAAAATGATGTCCAGCATAATACCAAGGAATTAAGAATGCATTTGGAAGAGGTAGAATGCTGGCCAACCCATGGCAAAATGATGTCCAACATAATACCAAAGAATTAAGAATGCATTTGGAAGAGGTAGAATGCTGGCCAACCCATGGCAAAATGATGTCCAACATAATACCAAAGAATTAAGAATGTATTTGGAAGAGGTAGAATGCTGGCCAACCCATGGCAAAATGATGTACAGCATAATACCAAAGAATTAAGAATGTATTTGGAAGAGGTAGAATGCTGGCCAACCCATGGTAAAATGATGTCCAGCATAATACCAAAGAATTAAGAATGCATTTGGAAGAGGTAGAATGCTGGCCAACCCATGGCAAAATGATGTCCAACATAATACCAAGGAATTAAGAATGTATTTGGAAGAGGTAGAATGCTGGCCAACCCATGGTAAAATGATGTCCAGCATAATACCAAAGAATTAAGAATGCATTTGGAAGAGGTAGAATGCTGGCCAACCCATGGCAAAATGATGTCCAACATAATACCAAGGAATTAAGAATGCATTTGGAAGAGGTAGAATGCTGGCCAACCCATGGCAAAATGATGCCCAGCATAATATCCAAGAATTGAAAATGCATTTGGAAGAGGTAGAATGCTGGCCAACCCATGGCAAAATGATGTCCAGCATAATACCAAGGAATTAAGAATGCATTTGGAAGAGGTAGAATGCTGGCCAACCCATGGCAAAATGATGTCCAACATAATACCAAAGAATTAAGAATGCATTTGGAAGAGGTAGAATGCTGGCCAACCCATGGCAAAATGATGCCCAGCATAATATCCAAGAATTAAGAATGCATTTGGAAGAGGTAGAATGCTGGCCAACCCATGGCAAAATGATGTCCAACATAATACCAAAGAATTAAGAATGTATTTGGAAGAGGTAGAATGCTGGCCAACCCATGGTAAAATGATGTCCAGCATAATACCAAAGAATTAAGAATGCATTTGGAAGAGGTAGAATGCTGGCCAACCCATGGCAAAATGATGCCCAGCATAATATCCAAGAATTGAAAATGCATTTGGAAGAGGTAGAATGCTCGTCATCTCATGGCAAAAAAAAAAAATTATGTTTAGCATGATAACAAAGAATTAAAATGCATTTTCAAAGTCAAACAGCATTTGTTTTTTTGTTATTCAAACGTTCGTGCTTAAACTGCAGTGCTCATTGTGACCAAAATTTGGAGGCAGGGTCATATTGTCATGGAAACGATGAAGACAGTGCTTTCGCACCCTGTGTCATCCCCTATGGATGCGTAGTGCACACCATAAGTACCCGAAAGCCACCGATGCCTCGGCACTTTGGAAACCATTTCATAGACAGTGGCGTGCACGTTTAGTTGATGATTGTTTCCTACGAGTCTCGACAGAACGGGCCGAATCGATAGATTAACTCTTACGGTTTGATCTGATTACAGGCCTGAGTAATCTTGTCTTTACAGCTGAAGTACGATTTAATCACGGCTACTCTCTCCTTTCTTTCACTCGCCCTCTTCTCGCCGTCTCCCTCTACTTCTCTTTGAAACGTAGTCTCTTCTGTCTTCCTCTCTCTCCATCTCTCTCTCTCTTACTCTTTCTCTCTTCTCTCTCATTCCTTCCATCTCAAGAACTTCCTCAGCTTTCTTTCTTTTTTTACGGTCACTCCTTTGATCCTCTGTATTTATATAAAGAAAGAAGAAATCCTCTTGTCTCCATTAAATTTCTCTTTTATTTTTCGTTTTGCGCGTCTTCTGTTAGCCAAACATAATTATCTTTGTACAAGGCACCTGGGATTTTGATTTGTGGTTTTATTTTTATTCTGAGACAAGATTGTGGAGTCACAAACCAAGCAATATCTTTATTTTGAAACTGAGATGAAGTATCTGATTGAACATCTAACATTGTCTTTAGGAAAACAAACATATATAATATGTCGATGGTATTTTGTACTCTATATCCTCACGGGGATACTCCGGAATCTGTGCCAAGAAGGGTATCCAATCATGATATTATGACCACACTACAGATTGTGTGGACGACTTTCTGTACATTATTACAACAGTTTATTTCAGTGATGCACACTCCATGGTATTCAG
This sequence comes from Diadema antillarum, assembly GCF_040938485.1. Lineage (NCBI taxonomy): Eukaryota > Metazoa > Echinodermata > Echinoidea > Diadematoida > Diadematidae > Diadema > Diadema antillarum. Next base: position 479,766 of record NW_027271564.1, on the reverse strand, counting down.
TGTTTCATCATTATTCTTTCGATTGATTTCTTCCACACCACGCGTCGTTATCTATTTTTGTTACATTATTCGGTACTGCTCTCGTAAGGAAAAGGCGCCAGGTTAATAAAAAATTTTTCTGCAGTTTTGTCATTTTTGTCAGAGGAACATACATCACATTATTATAACAATGATCAAAGAATAAAACTTATCTATGTCACTCGAAAAAAGTTATTGATATACAAGACGCAGTATTATAACTCAAAACACACTATGAGCATTTCAGCTTTACTTACAGTCACGTACAGTCTTGTAATGCGTTATTAGATAGCGGGAGCTACTGCTATTTCGGTTGACCATGTAAGTACATTGGCATGCCAATGGTGGCCTTCAGTCACTTTTTGACAAGAGTGTGCCCTCTTTAAATGCACTGAATACTGCTGTCATTTTCATTTAAGCAGATTAGTGGCAGTTATATACAACCGTAGATTGTAATATATTGTGGTATCATCATAGGCTCTGGTGTCAATCTGGCACAGCATCAACACATGATATCCAACCCATTACAATGAATTTTCCATATACAGCACTCTTCTACAGTCTGGACTCAGAAAAACTAACGTACTTGAGAGAAAAGGATCTAATGCAGGGTTTGAAATGCCGTCAACAGAGCAGTTCATGACGTAATACCAGATAGTCCAGCGTGTTGGGCAGCTGAGACCAAGTTAATTCCTCGTCTCGACTTTTTTTCTCTCATTTCACTTCTCACTCAAGTTCCCTATCGTTTGATCTTCAGACGTTTAGATTTAGCATGTGTCGTACTTCTTGTGCGCACACGATCCATGAATGCTTTCATTACAATGCATCGTATCGTAAGGAAAATTATTTGAATGGAGGCATGAACGAATGAATGAACTCACCAACTCAGATTACATAGAAATAGAAACAAAAACTTATCAATATGAAACGAAAGGCAAGATATACAAACATGCTTAAGGTACATACAATTGGCAAATGGGAAACTAACAATTGCGCAGCTAGTAAATCAATAAATGTTAGTGCCTTTTAGAACATTTGTCACAAGAAAAAGATTTACTGCTCAAATTTTACATTGCAAACTTAAGATAGTCAAAAAAATAAGTACGTATAATACTATTCATAAAGCTGCTTAGCTTATGAAGTATAATCTTATGTAACACGGTATACTCAGCATTTTATGTACTGGCATACTAAATGTCATCTAAAAATTCTTCATTTGTTTGATTATGTTCTAAAGGTATGTTTTAACCTGTATATTACTGCTGTTCTCCATCAATTTTAATTTATTGTGAGGACACTAGTGTACATGTATGCAATGCGCAATATTACATTTTACTGCAAAGTAGGCTATACGTGTTGAACGCAACGATTTCTACCATATAGAGATAGACTTGGGACTTCTGAAATTATTATATGGGTTTGTCAACGTACGTCGAGAACACTTAACTTTTCTCCGACATGAATTTCCAGGGTAACCGTTTTCGCAGAATCCTCTACAGTTTTTGCCCCTCATGCGGGCATACCCGATAGGCCTATTCTATTACGCGCTGCTTTCTTTCATCACATCGTCTTGTCTAGCATACGAAAGTGGTTTCGTCTCCTCGTCGTTTTCCTCTGATATTTTCTGATATGAGAACGTACCACAATGTTCTCCCTGCCAATGCCCGAACATAATGAATGCTCCTCTACATGTCTATCATATCCCGTGATGGTACTTGTGTCACAATGCGACCAGTTTACCCCCCCCCCCCCTCCTCTCATTTGTATTAGGATCATGCATGCTCGCATCTTAGTTTTATTTTGAACACATTAGGTAGGGATTATTATAAGGAACAGGATAAGGTACCAGTCTGACTAGCAGGTCAATAACACATAGCCCAGGATTTTAGCATAGTTAAAGGGACATTCCAGACGATTTTCATAATTTCACATCAAGTATTATATAAATCAACAACTCCATGTATAGATTTGTGGAATTTATTGTGGTTCTTGAGCAGAGAAACAATACTTTGGAAAATCTTAAACAAATTACAGTGAACAAGGATGATGACATAGGAGGTTCACATATTTCAGAAATGTAGCAGTGTACAATACGGCTTCCTTGCGAGTTCACCTGTGTATAATCTATGCATGCCTTCTTCTTTTGTTCTGCTTCCTTGAGGACCAACTCATGAATTCTTATGGTGACTCTGCCATGTCATCATCCTTGTTCATTGCAATTTGTTCTAAATTTTGAAAATATTCTTATTTTTCATCCCAATTATCACAAATTCTGAAACTCTGTCCTCGGTATAACTGATTTATAGTTGTTCAAATGTAAAGATCTGAAAATCCTCTGGAGGTTTCCTTTAACACAGGTGGGTTTAATTGGGCAGGATGCAAAATCTTTTGTGTTTGTGTATGCAAGTGCGTATGAGAGTGGCTAGTTATGAGAGAGAGTTTGTGAGAGTAGACAGAAGATACCAAGAGCTCCTTGCAGAAGGATGAAGAGCTGAGGAGCTGCAACCCAGGCTCCTATGTGTGTGTGTGTAGCTATGGGGAATTGGGAAGGCACTGAGGCTGAGGCACGCCCTAGGTGGTTTTAGCATGGCTGGCAAAACCACAGATTTGCAGGCAGCGTGACTTTTGGAAGCACGGGCCAGGAGAAACCTCAACTCCCCGAGCTCGACTCACCCCTTTCATGAACTGTATAGTTACATTAATTGTATTTTGTTAGATATTTTTGTATCTCCTACTCAACATGGGGGAAAATTTTAATTGCCTATGTTATTAGAGTAAAAGTAATTTTTTGCTTCCGGAGAGTTTGAAGAATTGTAATGTCTAGAAGGCAGATGTGTAATAAATTTCCACGCATATTATTTTACATAGAAATTGAATTCCAAGAAGGAAGACATTTATAATGTAAAGAATATAATTGGTATACAATGAGAAAGATATGTTTTGCTCATTGCATCAAAAAGTTTGATGAGGTTTAATTTTCAAGTTATAACGCGGCAGAAGAAATGAACATTATGGTGAGCTATTGCCATTAATTTTGTTTATACGCAATTATTTGATGTTTCGAGAGATTATGTATCATTTCTGAGTAAGAATAATAACAGTAAGAGACGGTTTGAATGTGAGGAAATCATTTATTTAACAGAGTACTTATATATATTTATTATTTTATGAAGTTGCAGTGTATAGAAGTCATATCATGTATAATTAAGATGGTGATTTGTTATAATAGATGAGAATGTATTTGAACAGATTAGATATACATGTATATACCTTTTGGCAATAACTAAGATGAATGTAGCAGACAAGTGGCAGACAATAATGGCAGAGGGAAGTTTAAAGGCAGGTCCGGTGATAGAATTACCCCCTCATTTTTGTAACCCAATGACTTAATTACTTCAGGGATGAGCTGGGCTCACGACAAAGTTTCAGCCCTCATCGCTATAACGCGACACTCCCAGCACTCAGCATTACGTCACTCGCCAAACACTCGTCATTATTCGGCATCGTTCGCCGCCGGTCGGACTTCGGAGTCCCGCTATCGGAACTGCTCGCCGTCCTCGTCCTACAGGGTGACGCGTCTGCCCGTCGTTCATCCGCGCATACGACCCGGGGACACAGCAATGTTGTGGACGTCACGAGCGTGAACTGAAGGACTCGATAGAGCGATCTGCGCCCCCCCCCCCCCTTTCAAGGTGCTACCTATCCATTTAAAGCCCTTGCTTATGTTTTCGTCTGCCACAATGTGAAATTGGTAGGATGACATCTCTTGCAGCAATACTGTTTATGTAATTCCTTGAAGTGTCAATTTTTGTACTATTTGATTTCTATTTCATTTTGACGAGCCGGAAAGCACCGAGCTTCGTCAATAATAAAGAATTTTGTAAAGAAAGCACTGTGGACCCTTGGTTGCCATTGCTTGATGGTTTATTTCTGCCCGCAGGCAATGCTTGAATGTAACTCACATAGTATACACAAATTGTCATGTTTGACAATAAACGCTAACAATATGTTTGAACACATAAGTTGGACTAAACAATATGCTCACTAAACAATGTTTGAGCACTAAACCATATGCTCATTGCTCACTCAATAATATGCTGTAATGATCAACATTTTATCTTTGGCTCACTGCTGATGACACGGCCAGTTAGATTTAAAACATCATCTATGGACGGGCATTTCAAGCTCAGCACTAATGTAACCATTTTGCACTTCTCATCAATGTTATCAAAACTACCATTAAAGGTAGAGCTTAAACCAGTTGGAGCATTTGAATAAATGAATAATTGTTGACACCATAGTAAAACGTATTTGTCTCGGTTTTGGGTTGTGTAGTCACTTGCTGGGCGATCGTACCTCGTCCCAGCACATCGAACAATGGCGGTACGAAGGCTAACGTGGCCCGGTTGCTATAGTAACTTTGCCGGGGGCCGAGCATATCATTAAAAATTGCCAATTTGGCGTGTAAACGCCTTACAAATTGAATGAAACTGGAGGGATCCCCCTTGCTTCTCCCAAAATTTACTGATCAGCCTATTGTGATCAGGTAATTTATTTCACGGTATACATTTGTGCAACGCCGCCTTTCTTTGTAGTTCATATCGTCAGCCAGACTACTCAGAGCCAAGAGCTGACACTTTACCAACTCATAATCTTTCAGATGAATAATGCTTGATCTGCACTATAAGAGTGTGCTGGAGTTACAGCTTTAGTATACAGCATATTTACTTCAATTAGTGTTTAGGCTATATCACCTAGCGAAGACCGAGATGAAACAGAATAGTGCTTGAAGTTCGTGTAGTTTAAAATGGTGCTCACAAAATCATGCATCATTAGTTGCACAAGTACAACAACAGCGAACATTGATTTTGCATTCACATGATATCGCTCGAGCGTTCACTTTGACTAAATCAATTATGAATGTATAACGTAAAGTCACTTCAGGCAATCGCAAATCATGCTTTAAATACATTTTCTATAACAAACTGATGAAACGTTCTCTTGCATGTGACTGTGTCTTCCTGTGAGCTCCTAGTAAAACTCTCCTGAAATGAGAATGGGGCTCACGAAGATGACGTCACATAAAAACAAAACTATTCAAGTCAAACACAGTGGGAGGGGAGAGCGATAACGACTTTTAAGGCGAAACACGAAATAAACGAATAAAGTATGATAACCACTGAATCTGGCCTGCTCTAGCGATTTGATCCATTGCTCAATTGATTCAGTGCGAGTCCGTGAATGGATAAACGCTTCGTGAGAAGTAGCTCTTCAATCACCGTCACTTTTATCCTTCCTTCCTGATTGTTCCCCTCCGTCAGTCTCCAACCCTGGGTCATCGACCAGTGGGCCCTCCATTGGTGAAGAGATGGACTTTTAAGTCTCACAGTCCGTGCAGAAGAGTGCCGCCGTACCCGCGTTTGCCCCTCAGACGTCCCACTTAGTTGGCAGTCCGCATAGTAAACGTCAATGAATTATGGAATATGTCTCCAATTTCCTCACGGAAGAACTACGAGCAAGTATAGGAATTAAGGAAAGAAGAAGGCAAGGGAAGACACGGGGTTTATCTTCTACTTCAAGGTTGAAAAAATTTGGATACATATTTTGCATATAAAGAGTGTTCATTGAAATGAAATGAAATGTTAAGGTTTAAAAAAAAGAACACTAAAAAACCCAAAAGGACAGTTAACGATCCAAGATCAAAGTTGCATTTTTTTTTGCCTTTGTTGTTGTTGTTTTGGTAGTGGTGGTTATGACTTTAGAAAGAACGCTTCCGCCTTCACATTCGGGAAGTATACAATCCCATGAGTAGTAGTAGTAGTAGTAGTAGTAGTAGTAGTAGTATACAGCAGTAGTAGTATATAGTAGTTGTAATCGTAAGAGTAGTAGTAGAAGTCGTCGTCGTCGTAGTAGTAGTAGATAGTAGTAGTAGTAGATAGTAGTAGTAGTAGTAGTATACAGTAGTAGTAGTATATAGTGTGTGTTGCTAAACATCGAGTTTCGAGTTTCGAGTTTCGAGTTTCGAGTTTAGAGTATCGAGTTTCGAGTTTCGAGTTTCGAGTATCGAGTTTCGAGTTTCGAGTATCGAGTATCGAGTTTCGAGTTTCGAGTATCGAGTTTCGAGTATCGAGTTTCGAGTTTCGAGTATCGAGTATCGAGTTTCGAGTTTCGAGTATCGAGTTTCGAGTTTCGAGTATCGAGTTTCGAGTTTCGAGTTTCGAGTATCGAGTATCGAGTATCGAGTATCGAGTTTCGAGTTTCGAGTTTCGAGTTTGGAGTCTCAATTTCAAATTTCAAGTTGCAGATTTTCGTTAATTGGTAATTGTAAAGCCAGCGATAAATCGGGAGCCTGTGTCTCCTTCTTTGTCATTGAATACTTCAAGCCTTTCAGCAATAGCTTTGGAATCTGCGCTATTTTGTTATTGAATTGCACTTTTACTGCAATTCCATATCAATTTGTGTGATTGAGTTACGCAACAAGTGTACTGTACAGCCCTTAACATTTGCAGCAAAAAAAGAAAAGAAAAAAAGAATAGGGTCCATGTCATTATAACGAGATCATCGGTCCGACTAATTTACTTCATTATGTTGAGACAATTGTATCCTGACACATGGAATACAACCACAATTGTTCATTTATTAAAATGCCCTGGTGCAAACTGGTTACATGCATAGACGGATAATATGACGCGATATTGATGAACAGAAAAAGTACATGTGACGGGGAAGTGCTGACCGTAGGGAATTTACTCGCGAAAAACAAAGCAAACTGTTATTTTCTAGGCTTGTTATCAAATGTTTTAGATTTGACGATGCCGTAATGATATCGCAGACGGGACCTGCCTTTCGTTACACGATTACATAGCTGCTATACCTTGACCGCCGCGTATAAAGCACCCGACTTTAAAAAGAAAAGGAAAAGAAGAGGATAAAAGAAGATGAAAAAGAATGGTGAAACTAACAGAGCTGTATCGCGCTAACCCTCCCGAAGCCGGTTGGAAGAATACTCTTTATGTTCGGCAATTTGCTCAAATGTCTTTGGAGTTCAGGTCTTTGTCAGACAGCTTCATTTATTCTGAGTATATTATAATTATATTTATGATCGCCCTGCTCTTCCTGCTGTTATTATTGTCAGCGACAAAGTATTTGCAATCCAGCAAGAAAGAGGTACAGTAATTAATTTTTTTTTCCTCATCGTCGATTCAGGAGATTCAAGCATGGCACAAATTCGAGTTCAAACTTTGTCAGCGAATTGCTGCTTTCCTAAAATACCAATGTGACATTTTGTGATTGAATTATAAGTATGTAGCCCTTGTCTGGTGCAACATTAAATAACATGTCTTTGTACTGTACTATAATCACATTGTGTAGGATAATCAGGACATCGTGACAAAGTAAAATTGGGCACTAGACCACACATTCCTGAGCACTGTGGTCACTACTGGTCATTCAAGGACTCCTCCAAGCACACGCCTGTGTTCTGACAGGTTCCGAAGTCCAGACTGTGTGGTTGTCATGACAATGCACATGATATATGTATGTACCAACTTCTGGTAGGAACCTGCGTCATCACCCTTCTCTCTCACTCTCTCTCTCTCTCCTTTTTTTTTTCTCTCTCTCTCTCACCTCCCCCATGCTTTATTCACTCCCGCTGTTGGTTCCAATCTCCCTCTGTCCCTGTCTCCCTTATTGTTTTAACCTAGACCACTTTCTCTCCCTACCTCTATCGTCTTTTCTTAGAAGAGATAGGGTTATTCATTTCATGCGAAATGGACTCTTCCATCTGATAAAGCAAAGTTATGCAAGTATTAACAATATGATATTTGAAATAATTAGTTTTAGAAAATGTTTCGTGTATTATGTGTATGAAAGTGTATTACATTGTGGTAAAACCAACCAAAAAATACGCTTCAACTGAAGACTCCACAAAACCCTCAAACTGCGGTATACCGTCCATTTAATTTAGCAAGATGGTACGTCTACCTCATGTTGCATCATTTTGGCTCAAACTTTCTCTTCTTTTGCTTCTGCTCTTCAAGGTGCGAGGATATGTTGAGCATCCAAATTTTTGACAGTCTTCACAACTTTTGGTATTTCAGGTCAACCCAACTACATTGCCGTGACACAATGGCACGACGAGAAAAAATGTCTGCAATGAAATCAATTTCTTGTAAGGGCTCAACTAATGCAGAGGATGTACAAATTTCGACTTTATTAGGAATTCCTTTGGCAAAACTGAACCATATTGTAAATAATGTATGATATTTTTTATTAGTACCATTAAAGCAAGATATACATTTCCTTTCAAGACAGTTGTCTACGTAATTCAGCAGTCATGATTGGGAAGTTATTTAACCACTCCTTGTCAGCATTCTGTGTGGTGAATGTTGATGTTACACCCATGTATTTTCTCTGTAGACCGAAAGGTTTGGATTGTGCTAAGTCGGTGTAAAAGTTAATTCTGTCTTGCAATGTAAGTTTGTTTTTGTCATTGAATTGCAGCTTTCCTACTATAGCAATGTAACATTTTGTGATTGAATTGTGAATAGATTGTCCTGATCTTTATATTGACAGCAAAAAAGAATTTGATATCGGGCAAGAAAGACTTGACTCGAATTTTGGCCATTTTCGAGTCTAAACTCGAAAATGGCAAAAGTTCGAGTTTCAACTTTGTCATTGAATTGCAGCTTTCCTACTATACCAATGTAACGTTTTGTGATTGAATTGTGAATGGATTGTCCTGATCTTTATATTGACAGCAAAAAAGAATTTGATATCGGGCAAGAAAGACTTGACTCGAATTTTGGCCATTTTCGAGTCTAAACTCGAAAATGGCAAAAGTTCGAGTTTCAACTTTGTCATTGAATCGCAGCTTTCCTACTATAGCAATGTAATATTTTGTGATTGAATTGTGAATAGATTGCCCTGATCTTTATATTGACAGCGAAAAAAGATTTGGAATTGGGCAAGAAAGACTTAACTCGAATTTTGGCCATTTTCGAGTCTAGACTCGAAAATGGCCAAAATTCGAGTTAAGTCTTTCTTGCCCGATATCAAATCCGTTTTCGGTGCCAATATAAAGATTGGGACAATCTATTCACAATTCAATCACAAAATGTTGCATTGTTATAGTAGGAAAGCTGCAATTCAATGACAAAGTTGAAACTCGAACTTTTGCCATTTTCGAGTCTAGACTCGAAAATGGCCAAAATTCGAGTCAAGTCTTTCTTGCCCGATATCAAATCCGTTTTTGCTGCCATTATAAAGATCAGGACAATCTATTTACAATTCAATCACAAAATGTTACATTGGTATTGTAGGAAATCTGCAATTCAATGACAAAGTTGAAACTCGAACTTTTGCCATTTTCGAGTCTAGACTCGAAAATGGCCAAAATTCGAGTCAAGTCTTTCTTGCCCGATATCAAATCCGTTTTCGATGCCAATATAAAGATCAGGACAATCTATTCACAATTCAATCACAAAATGTTACATTGCTATAGTAGGAAAGCTGCAATTCAATGACAAAGTTGAAACTCGAATTTTTGCCATTTTCGAGTTTAGACTCGAAAATGGCCAAAATTCGAGTCAAGTCTTTCTTGCCCAATATCAAATCCGTTTTCGATGCCAATATAAAGATCAGGACAATCTATTCACAATTCAATCACAAAAGGTTACATTGCTATAGTAGGAAAGCTGCAATTCAATGACAAAGTTGAAACTCGAACTTTTGTCATTTTCGAGTCTATACTCGAAAATGGCCAAAATTCGAGTTAAGTCTTTCTTGCCCAATATCAAATCCGTTTTCGATGCCAATATAAAGATCAGGACAATCTATTCACAATTCAATCACAAAATGTTTCATTTCTATAGTAGGAAAGCTGCAATGCAATGACAAAGTTGAAACTCGAACTTTTGCCATTATCGAGTCTAGACTCGAAAGTGGCCAAAATTCGAGTTAAGTCTTTCTTGCCCGATATCGAATCCTTTTTCCCTGTCAATATAAAGATCAGGACAATCTATTCACAATTCAATCACAAAATGTTGCAATATTATAGTAGGAAAGCTACAATTCAATGACAAAGACAAACTTACAATACAAGACACGCATGAATTTTTACACTCAACACAATTCCAACCTTTTTGTTTACAGAGAAACTACATGCATGTAATATCAACATTCACACACACAGCATGTCGACACGGAGTGGTTAAATAACTTCCCTACTATGACTGCTGATCAAAGAATTACGTAGGCAACTGTCTCCGAAGGAAATATATATAGTGGTATATATAATGGTACTAATAAAAGATATTACACATTATTTACAATATGGTTCATTTGTGCCAAATGAATTTCTATTAAAGCCTACATTTTGTACATCTCTGCCTTAGTTGAGCCATTACAAGAAATGAGTTTTCATTGCAGACGTTTTACTCGTCGTGCCATGAAACCACGTCAATGTAGTTAAGTTGACCTGAAATATCAAAAGTTGTGAAGACTGTAAAAAGTTGGGATGCCCTACACATCCTTGCTCTTTGAAGAGCAGGAGCAAAAGAAGAGAAAGTTTGGGCCAAAATGATGCAAGATGAGGTAGACGTACCATCTTGCTAAATTAGAGGGACGGCATACTGCAGTTTAAGCGGTTGTAGAGTCTTCAGTTGAAGCGTATTCGTTTTGGTTGGTTTTCCACATGTGTAATAAGCACTTTCATACACATAACACACGAAATATTTTCTTAAACTAATTACTTTCAAATATCATAATGTTAATACTTGCATGACTTTGCTTCATCAGATGGAAGAGTCCATTTCGCATGAAATGAATAACCCTATATCTTCTAAGAAAAGAAGATAGAGAGGGGTAGGGAGAGAAAGTGGTCTACGTTAAAAGAATAGGGGGAGACAGGGACAGAAGAAGATTGGAACCAAGAGCGGGAGTGAATAAAGCATGGGGGGGGGGGGGGGGGTGAGAGAGAGAGAGGGGTAGAGAGTGAGAGAGAAGGGTGATGACGTAGGTTCCTACCAGAAGTTGGTATTTACATAATATATCATGTGCATTGTCATGACAACCACACAGTCTGGACTTCGGAACCTGTCAGAACACAGGCGTGTGCTTGGAGGAGTCCTTGAATGGCCAGTAGTGACCACAGTGCTCAGAAATGTATGGTCTATTGCCCAATTTTACTTTGTCACGATGTCCTGATTATCCTACACAATGTGATTATAGTACAGTACAAAGACTATTCAAACTATAACACAGCACAAAGACATGTTATTTAATGTTGCACCAGACAAGGGCTACATACTTATAATTCAATCACAAAATGTCACATTGGTATTTTAGGAAAGCAGCAATTCGCTGACAAAGTTTGAACTCGAATTTGTGCCATGCTTGAATCTCCTGAATCGACGATGAGGAAAAAAAAATTAATTACCTCTTTCTTGCTCGATTGCAAATACTTTCTCGCTGACAAACAGCAGGAAGAGCAGGGTGATCATAAACATAATGATGTTATACTCAGAATAAATGAAGCTGTCTGACAAAGACCTGCACTCCAAAGACATAAGCAAACTGCCGAACATAAAGAGTATTCTTCCAACCGGCTTCGGGAGGGTTAGCGCGATACAGCTCTGTTAGTTTCACCATTCTTTTTCATCTTCTTTTATCCTCTTCTTTTCCTTTTCTTTGTAAAGTCGGGTGCTTTATACGCGGCGGTCAAGGTATAGCAGCTATGTAATCGTGTAACGAAAGGCAGGTCCCGTCTGCGATATCATTACGGCATCGTCAAATCTAAAACATTTGATAACAAGCCTAGAAAATAACAGTTTTGCTTTGTTTTTCGCGAGTAAATTCCCTATGATCAGCACTTCCCCGTCACATGTATACTTAATTTCTGTTCATCAATATCGCGTCATATCATCCGTCTATACATGTAACCAGTTTGCACCAGGGCATTTTAATAACTGCACAATTGTGGTTGTATTCCATGTGTCAGGATATTATGTCTCGACATAATGAAGTAAATTAGTAGGATCGATGATCTCGTTATAATGACATGGGCCCTATTCTTTTTTTTTTTTTTGCTGCAAATGTTAAGGGCTGTACAGTACACTTGTTACGTAACTTAATCACACAAATTTGATATGGAATTGCAGTAAAAGTGTAATTCAATAACAAAATAGCGCAGATTCCAAAGCTATTGCTGTAAGGCTTGAAGTATTCAATGAGAAAGAAGGAGACACAGGCTCCCGATTTATCGCTGGCTTTTCAATTACCAATTAACGAAAATCTGCAACTTGAAATTTGAAATTGAGACTCCAAACTCGAAACTCGAAACTCGAAACTCGATACTCGAAACTCGAAACTCGATACTCGAAACTCGAAACTCGAAACTCGAAACTCGAAACTCGAAACTCGATACTCGAAACTCGAAACTCGATACTCGAAACTCGATACTCGATACTCGATACTCGAAACTCGAAACTCGAAACTCGAAACTCGAAACTCGAAACTCGAAACTCGAAACTCGAAACTCGATGTTTAGCAACACACGTATATAGTAGTTGTAATCGTAATAGTAGTAGTAGTCGTCGTCGTAGTAGTAATAGTAGTAATAGTAGTAATAGCAGTAGTAGTAGTAGTAGTGTATAGTAGTAGTAGTAGTAGTAGTAGTAGTAGTAGTAGTAGTAGTAGTAATGGTAGTAGTAGTCAGTGGCGGATCCAGAGGGGCGCAACCGGCGCACCCCCCTTATTTTTCTTTAAAAACAAAAGAAATGAAAAGAAAAAATGAAATGAAACCCGGAAGTGACACCAGAAATATTAGTTGCGCCCCCTCCCCCTTTACAGAATTCCTGGATCCGCCCCTGGTAGTAGTAGTAGTAGTAGTAGTAGTAGTAGTAGTAGTAGTAGTGGTAGTAGTAGTAGTAATGGTAGTAGCAGTAGTATGTAGTAGTAGTATCAAGATAGCGGTAGAAGGAGTAATGTGAATAGTTATGGCGACAGTTAAAGTAGTAATAATATAGTGTTTCGAACGGACATCATTGCAGCCGGATGAGGAAGCAATAACAGTATAATCTGCATAGCACGAGGAAAAGGAATTAGGTTGTAGAATAGAAAAAAAATAAACAAGTAGGAGAAATAGTAGAGTATAACATATAGCAATTGAAGTTGTTCTAATTAATTACTGCGGTAGTAATCATGTGGTGGGTGAAGAAAATATTAGAGGAAAGAATGAAAAGGTAGCAAAGAAAGTAAGAGGAGGAGGAATGTTAAACATAAAGAAGCTGAAGAAGAAGAAAAAAGATGGACGAGATTTGGGGTTTATAACAACACAGACAAAAGTAGACCTGTGGCAAACAAAGTATACGGTCAAGTTCCAAAATTCGGAAAAGTTAAATATATCCTTACTTTAAAAGAAAAAGTGTCACAGATTGATGACGTGATTATTTCATAAAGACAGAAAATGGACGGGGGGGGGGGGGAGGTGGGTATTTCCCAGCTGTAACAGTTGCAGTAGTTTCGTTTGTTAAACTCACCGGGTTAAATGTTCACACACACAAAAAAAAAACACGCACGCACACACACACACACACACACACACACATACCAGTGATACAAGTGATAAATGAGGAAAGGATATTGTTATACGTTACCTTCGGGCCACTTCCGGCCATAAAGCACTGGCAGCTAAACAGCCATGATAAATTGCTGCTGTCTTTCATGTCGTATTTTCTTCTTTTTTTTTTCAGACGCAGCTTTTGGTTGGGAATCATAACGACCATGAATGAGAAGAAGAGGAAAGAGAGGAAGAGAATATAAATACATCAGGACGTTTGAATAATAATAACAAAAATAATAATAATTATGATAATGATATCAGCAATACTACTATTATTATTATTATCAGTAGTAGTAGTAGTAGTATTGGTATCATTGTTATCATTATCATCATCATCATTATTATTACCATTATTATTATTATTATTACTACTACTACTACTACTATCTACTACTACTACTACTACTACTTTTATAAAGCGCTTAATATCGTATTTCTAAGCCCCAGGAAAGTGAAAACAAAATAGAAAGGACAAGTGAAGTAGAAAACAGAATTAACATGTACATCAGATAACTACATCAGACAATTATTGTATTTTAATGTAACAAAACTAACAACTAATACTACTATTACTAACACTTATAAAACTGCCCCAAAAGATTGTCGGATGCTGATGGGGAGATTGTTCCATAGTTTAGGGGCAAGAGAGGAAAAGGCACGATCACCATAACGTGTGTTGGTACGAGGTCCGGAGGATAACTGAAGATTGGCAGTGGTGGCGGAACGAAGACGTCTGGTTGTGTAGGATGTAGATGCAGAGCAAGTAGAAACAAGATCTTAAAGTAGGTTGAAGCAAAGTTATGATTGATTTTGAAAATGAATGGGAAAACTTTTAAGGTGATTCCGTCTTGAGTCTGTAGCCAGTGAAGGGGCTGTATTTGGGTGATATAATCTGACTTTTTAGTTCGAGTGACTATATATATATATATATATATATACAGTCTAGCTGCAGTGTTTTGTATTCGGTGAAGGGGTGCTATTTGGGAGTACAAGAGATCAGCAAGAAGACCATTGCAGTAATCCAATGCTATAACTTTTGCAAGGCAAAGTTCAGATTCAGATAGAACTTCCGATAACATTCCCATGCGATGGTAGCCACCTTCTTGAAGACTGTGAACAGTATCAATCTTTGGAGTCTGACTTTATATGAAAATAGATATGGCATCCAAGAAATTTGCGACAGTAATGTTAACGGCAGATCAACTGGAAATCGGCACTCATGTCAAGTCACGCTTGATGAAGAAAGGAAAATCTCCTCTCATCTCGACTTTGCTGTGATAACAGGGCATTAAAATGTCGGCTTTATTGAACACACGTTTTCTGCGATGCCAACATCTTTATCACTCTGTGTTGTTTCTCAAAACAAATGGGTAAATGAATATAAATGGCGTGAACTGCAATTACTCGCACTTGACATAGCCACGTGGCGAAGGAGAACTTATGACTAATGGAAAAACCTCTCATCGATAGACTTGGCGGAAGATCAAATTGTAAAGATAAGGTAAATCTTTTGTTGTTGTGGTTTTGCAAGTGTGTCATTTCCCCTTTTATGAGATCTTTTCCAAATAATTGGTAATAATAAATACTGCTAAATCATCGTAGCTTTTATATTGTAAACGAACATTTCGCTGTTGGCATGTCTCTTGATTTATCATTGAACATTCTCAACGCTGACAGGAGCGTGTTAGTGATTATTCATTTGTTGTGTTATTCATACAAATTGTCTCCTAAGCTCAATCTTTATGGTGGCAGTGTCAACTTTAATGGTTGTGATGAACGTGGTGTTTTAAGATGAGCCTTATACTCTCGCTGAAAGTGTAATTTTTGTCAGTTTAAAAGGATAGAGTTATATATCAATCGACCAAATTGAGCTGACATACAGCGAGTGATTCTATGTGCATTTAAGTCCTCAATGTTTGGTACCATGTTTTGGTTCCGTATATCTGTACGGATAGAGATACCTCTGCTGTCTTGAATATTGTAGACGGCTATTGTCACAGACGACTCAAGATGATATGAAAATATTGATTGTCTACTTATCAAACAAAATGAGGACTCGAAATCGAAGTTTGTCTCAGTCACGTGACTAAGAAGGAAAAGGGTGGCAAGAGGGTGCTATATGACATGGTGTGATACTGTTTGGTGATCCGTTCGTACTCTCCGAGCTCTCATATGTGATCTTTTTTCTTTTTCTTTTTTTTTTTTTTTTGGAGAGAGAGATAGACGACATCGAATACACAGTGGTGCGTTGCTGTATTTACTTTTGTTTTTGCAACCAAAACTGCATACTATATTACCTTTTACGTTCTCGTTTAGAATGGCTAAAGTTTTGTAGAATTCTCCGACTTTGAATCCTCATTACATAAAAGACCAATTAATTGATTAATGATAAACCGGTGACGATAAAACAACAAGAAAAAAATGTTTACAGATGAACAATATAAATAACATTATGAAATGACTGTACTTGAAAGATATCTAAGAAATGTGAGTTGATGTTTGTTAAAATGTACAGATGTATGTTGTGTGCGTTTCAATTAGGATGGCAAATTTAATCATGTTTTATTTTGTGTGTGAGAATTTGCAGTCGCGTGCATTATTTTGAAATTTGCCGTAGAGTATTCATTAATTTTACCTTAACTACCCCTGATATCAACGTATCGTGAGTGATTCTCTGCAGTTCCCTAAACAATGATAAACTGCATTGCTGAATTTTCAACAGAATTAATCGTTCAACAGAATTACTCGTTTAACAGTGTGGTTTCACTGTTTCGCTCCAACTCTTTCAACGAATTGTGATAAACTTTGCCTAAACAAGAACAGAACTCCACTGTGAAATTTCTTCATCTGGTCTTGAGCTAAAACATATACCCACTTATAAAACATATGAAACTTCAACCCCAGCGCTCAATTTGAAGCACACACATACACACAAAGATGACTTCAACTAACTTACGAGGAACATCATTCCATCAGCGGTTTAAAGAGATTAGCGGTCCAAAAAGACTGAATTCAAAGAAGGAAACCCAACTTACGCTTGATGGTATGATCGGCATGAGCTATACAGTACTTAGCAGTAATAAAGGCACACTAAACATGGCTTTATATCCTCACGTATAAGACAATAAAAAATGCTTCCGCCATACCCCAAACAGCTTTCTACCTGATGTTTCATAACCGTTCTTGTCATAGCAATGCATCTGTCAGCCCGCCTCCATCCGGATGATGCTCGTGTTCGTGTTCTCCTCCGAGACGCTCTCACGTTTCATCCTCTCCATATCCCTTCCATTTTCTGGCCATGAGATCGATCGAGTGACTCCGAGGCATTTCGCATTTTCGTCTAGAAATAGCTGTGGTCGAAGCCCGGGATCGACGCGGAATGATTCTCGGCGATCCGATCTATCACTGTAATGCTGCAGAATTGAATAAGGAAAAAAAAAAGGTCCATGTGAAAAATCTCAGCAATTTCGTCAACTCCCCATCGTCGGCCCTGAGGGGCAAACGGAGATTTCCGTTTGTCTGTCTGGCTGTTCCCACATAGAAACAGAAACGCACATCAGAATTAAACATGTATCATTGACTTTAGTATTCCATTCAGATTCTTATACGTGTATCTACCTTTTACGGGTTTTATGCGAGACCTTCCACCACAAGACTGTCTGAGAAACTTGCCGAACTCTGATTTTCGAATTTGACATTTTTAATCTACATGGTTTACATCCCTAATCAATTACAATTTATTAATTGCAATTTGTTCCGACATGTCTACAACAGAAACAAATAAAGAAAACACACACACACGCACACGCACACATAATATATATATATATATATATATATATATATATATATATATATATATATATATATATATACATATACATATGCCACACAAGATGACCACCAGATGAAAACAGCTTTTGGGAGAAAGCTGGCTGTATTGTAGTTAACACCTACGAGACATTGTAATTCCCTAAAGCATAATGTATTGATAAACCGTCTAGATTTATGGTCAAAGAAGAAGCAAATTTGCTATTTCAGAACAATTATAATATCACTGATAACTCGACACCATGGGATCATAGATTTGCAGACACTAAAAAGAAAAATTCTATTTTGATTTCAAGAATTTTACGTCCAAAATGCCAACGTTAGTAATTTGTAAAAATAATCGTTTCATTACTTTTTTTTCCCAAAAATGCTGAAGATATACTCATACGCCTTCTTACTTTTTCTGTGCCATGTTATTGAAAATAGATGAGACAAATTACGTAATATCATCATCATTGTAAGGCGTAGAGTAATGAGAAATGGCCTTATGAGAGGTGTTGTGGGTGTGTGTGTGTAAGCTTTATAGTCAATCCGGTGGTGACGAAAGACTAAATGCTCGTTTAGCGGACTAACGAGATTGTAACCATAACGAGAAAAAAAAAAAGCGGGATACGATTGCCGTGTCCATGAGTGCCAGGGGCAGTCACTTGCTTCCATTTTCTTTTCTCTCGACCCAATCGACTCGACTTCGAGCAGAGGACATCCCGAGGACACCTCTAAACACTGACGCACGCGGCTGGCAAGACGGAACAGAAAGAAGTGGCACATGGTGCACCGGGTACGTACGAGGTGGTGAAAATCTCGTAGTTGACGTCAGTGTCGTAGATGAAGGCCGAGTTTTAGATATGACTTCAGGTCTGTAAAGGCAGACGTTTTGATACAGTCGACTCCGGTGACGACGACTGGTTAATATTGTTAATGATTTCTATTATACCAGGTCTCGCTGCTGAAGTATAGCAAAGAGGGAGCTGATACCTCAGACATGGTACATATCGTTCATTTTCTTGCTAATGGCGGATTACTTGTGGACAATTGTTGACAATATGCTTGTTTCTTACACTCGTTTCATTCAACTCCCCCTGTGTTTTTCTTTCTCTGCTAGACGACGAAAACTCCCGGGGAGCTCCTAGATTCGATTTCTTCATCGTTATCATCAAACTCTCCAAAAGATTCTTGCTGCCACTCCTGCCAGGAACACTTAGCGGAACGAGTTTTAGGTTTTTGATCAGTACGAGACGAGGCGGAGATTGAGTGGACCTAGTTTCTCAGTGGCTGGACCTTTGTATGTCCAGTAACAGCCACTACTACAGGAGTCATACATCTGTCAATTTGCTTGATATCATTAGAAACATCAGTTTCATCCTTCAGAAGATTGTCATACTCTTTATTCCCTTTGTAAATATCATAGAGCATGATTTAAAGCGGAATATAACATCATAAGAGGATTTGTATGTGTGTGTGTGTGTGGTGTGTGTGTGTGTCTGTACTCGTCTGTTATCTCCTTTATTATGATGAGACACATTACGTTATAATCAATACAGTATGTATCTTTATTTGTTTGATCTATTTTATCTTATTCTATTTTCCTCGACATAATTTCATTCATATATCGATTCCTTTCGGTAAAATCATAGAAAACATCATTATACCAATAACAATGCACATGATCCGAAGAAAGAAAATATCATTTCTCTTTGACTAATAGTTATATGAATCAATCTTTTAGGCACATTCTTCAAATACTTGACAGGGCAACAGATTTGTGATCATTTTGTGAACACAACTAATAAAGTACTTTTAAGTTATCTTCATATACCACCTCAGCGAATACGGATTCAAATATTAGGCTATAGCACGAGCAATTTTTTAGCATTCATAAGTTGTCATAATTTTCATTTCAACGTAATAATCTACTCTTTTTAATGTTCATTGTTGAATATTTTGTTTGCATTATTCTTAAATTACAAGCGCACGTCTCTTTAAACGTGACTTCAATATTTTGTAAGTTATTGTGATTCATCTTTGTTTCAACTCACGTACATGGATGTCGACCTTTTTAAACGTATGCACGAGGCCGAGGAAGTGCTGGCAGTATAGATTAGCAATGTAAGTGCCTGGAAGCCTGAGAATGCACTGCCAATTTCCTGCTTATGTTCAACAATAAATTGAACAAGCCGATAACAGTAGCAAAATGTTTCCAAATTTATTTAATATTGTTCTCATTGTGCTTTAGTTCCATCAAGCAATCTGACTTTTTTAAAAATCTTCTTTTCTTCAGGTGCATGTGTTAAGTATAAGGGTTAAAGGGTATATCAGACGTGGACAAAAAGAAAAAAGAGCAGAGAGAGAGAGAGAGAGGCACTCTAAAATTATATATATATATATATATATATATATATTGCGAAATTGATGTCTTATGTAACATGTTTTGTAGGTTTTTTTTAGGTATAGTGTGATGGTATATAGAGACAAATCAGTTGTCACAGTATTTTTCTTTATAGTTCTGTTTGTTTTGACAAATGTGGAATACGTCTTTATTGTGTATGTTATATATATGTATCGGATATTGCTCAACCTATTGATTTGTGTAATTACAATATTTTCTCACTCATTTTTATCATACGTGTAAATGCTTTATTTTGAAACTGTTCAAAGTTTGAATTTTTCTGTACATAGTATTTGTAATGTTATACGCAATTTAGCCCCTGGGCTACGAGATGTGATACGAATAAATAAACCTATATATATATATATATATATATATATATATATATATTGCACACCGGATAGAAGATAAATCAAAAAGAATAGAAGATATGAGATTGCACAATTGAAAATGAGTTTCAAAGCAACCCCCTCAAAAAAAAATATCAAAATAATTTCATTCGAAGTGATGTTACCCTAAAAATCCTGACGTTTGGACATTTTTACACTAAAATGCATTTGGTTTTGGCACCTTTCTTGTTGAGTGATGTTGGAAAAGGTATATGATAAAGTGGGAAAGGGTAACGTTTTATTAATTCAAAATAGCAATCAGTGCTCAGCGACTCCATCACGCTTTCATGGTGAAGTGTCACGATTACTCCTGTAGTTCTGCAATGGGGTCAAAATCATGTTACTTGATTGTAATTCTTGCTAAGATGGTTATTGTCATTGTCACTGGTATCATTAGTAGGACATAATCATTTCTGCCTGTCTCCAGTGAGAACTTAGGTCGTCAAAGTAGCAGTTGAAATATAGCTGTACTTAGATATATATTTCAAACAATATACATCGTAGAATTGAATTGAATTGAAAATGGTAATTTGAACTACGAAAAAAAAAACCCACTTCAATTCTTTAACATTGTTCCTACATGTAAAAGAAGACAGAAACGCAATGTCGTATTCCAACATTATGATATACCTCTGATAATACTAACCATCACACCTGATATATATTCTATGAGGATGTCACAAATCTAATAAAATGAAGCACTGGAATTGAAATGTTGAGGGACACATTATAATCTCTGTATCACAGAGAGTTCGAGATTCCGAAAGGTTCAGTACTCTTATATTGGGCATTATATCTTTAGTCTTTTTTTTTTTTGTGTGTGTGTGTGTTTGTTAGCACCTGCAAAGTTGGAGGGCGCAACTAATTGACATCTGAGGTGTGGATTTTGTCCAATTTGATGATTCACATTGAAAGGGAAAATGTTTCACGCATTTATAATTATCTCATGTAGGCTAATTTTCGAAATTTTCCTCACTTTCACAGTATAATGGTCATGATAATATTTGAACAAAATGCAATAAGATTAAATTGTAACGAAACCAATTATCGTCTGGGTACAGAATTGTTTCGTCTTCTTATTCTCCATGCCATGTATTTTCTTCCTGAAACAGACAATGACACGGCAGGGAAAGTACGAGAAGAACAGAAAAGCAGGACAGCCATGATAACGAGGAAAAAATGCAAAGTCCGAGAGGGCTAAATCGAAAGTAGACGAATAAACCGTGGAAAACTGGTAATAAAGTGTGCATGTATGTCGGGCGGTAAAAGAGTGATGCATTTTAAGCTTCCTTGCGAGAGGCAAGACGGGTTACCAATCCTTAAGTGGTGATCAATTGCGCCGTTGCGCAGTGACAGCCTGAAAATCCCGGATGGAGTTTTTTTTTTTCAACTCTCTCAGGATCTCTGTGGCAACATAACATTGAGCTTTTGTATATTTTGTAAGTTAAGATAGGAATGAAATGATAAATTAGGACAACCGACAGTCTTGGTGGACAATAAAAAAATAGTGAATTGATTTGAGTCTATGTAACTTTTCTCATCATTGACATGACGTCATCATAAAGAGGTTTTTTTTAGAAAGAAATTTCCTACGAGTCCTCGTGAATTTATTTGCAGTACACATACATTTACATACAATACACATACACTCACGCCTACATAATACATATATATATATATATATATATATATATATATATATTATATTAATACGACAAAATTAATGTTTTACTAATAATATCATTCGCAAAGTAATCATTGACTTACAAGCACAAATAAAGGTTGATAAAAACACCCTATCTCTCGAATCATCTGACCTTAACACTGCCTGTCTTGAATTGTAGAAAACAGAAATTATCGTAACTTACGAACATACATCTATAATATTGTGGGCAAATATATTTTTGCAATGCATTAGATCTTTTCCTCAACGTGTTCATTTCAGTCTTCAAGTTAAGACTGCATAAACTCCATAAGCTGCAAATGCGTGCATTTCCAAACACAACTCATCAATGTACAACTATGAAAAAAAAATATTTACCTGGTGTAATCAAGTATTTTAAACTCGATTCCGATTCGAAAATTATGTTTTTATGTCCACAAAAATCACTTCAACGAAGCATTTTGGCAGATTATTGCCGCCATGAGAAATCTTCCAGTAGTGAAGGGAGGGGTGGGGTGCCCAGGAGTAGCAGCGAAGGAAAGGGGTCGTTGAAAAAGCTGGATCCACTCACCCCTCTCTCTCTCTCCGTCCATTATCCCGACAGTGACTCTTTGCGTCCATAATCTGTCCGATGGCTATCTCCCTTTTAAGGCCAAAGTAATCCGCAATATCCGGATTTTCGCTTACTTCCCACTGCCTGTTTGCGGACATCCGAAAGCGCCTTTCGATATTATCAAATACACGGATCGAAGAACACGAAGAAAAAAAAAGTACTTTCCTTTCATCGAAAGTTTTCTCTCTACACAGACAAATGCAAGGCGCCATATTTTTTTTCTGTTCTTTCAGTCTCCCTTTGTATTTTTGTTGTTGTTTTATTTCAATTTGCTAGAAAATTCAAAGGAAACTCCTGATTCTATTCAGTTTCTTTAGGATTTTGGTTAAATACGAGTGTAAGAGAAATGAAAAAAAAAATTGTATCACTTTGGATTATGTCAACTTTTCTTTCCTTTTCTTTGTGATGATGGAAATAAATAAACTATTGAATTGAAATTGAAAGACTATGAAGTGTGTGGGTACCATAAGGAGTGGGATAGCTGGCCCGACTCGGATATGTTCGAGAATCCCCGTAACTGATTGTGTATACAGCTTTATCATTGATTTCTATGTGAGTACACACACAGCCGAAGAATCTCGACTGGAGTCGCCCAATACCGATGTGCCTGCGCTCAGATGCACATTCGCTGACCGGTGCTACGCATGGTTTTCGAATGTACCCCGGTGGGCAGCGAATGAATCGGGCCA
Organism: Diadema antillarum; assembly: GCF_040938485.1. Taxonomy (NCBI): domain Eukaryota; kingdom Metazoa; phylum Echinodermata; class Echinoidea; order Diadematoida; family Diadematidae; genus Diadema; species Diadema antillarum. The sequence continues at coordinate 456,556 of NW_027271564.1, read as the reverse complement.
TTAGTGAATCCCCGCGCTTTAACTATCCACAGAACCGATGGCGTGACCTTCGATTACTATCTCGCCTATTCTTTGAAATTTATCAATAAACTCTTTACATATTCTTAGTCTATTTGTGTGGGTTTCTTTTTTTGTCAAGTTTTGCTTCCGCGCATGCAATTTTTGCTTTTTGGGGTTATCCAAGAGGCTTATTGCAATTATCAAAGAGGCTGCAATTTGAGAGAAAACAAGGGGAACTGACGATTTGGTAATGAACATCTGGTTTGAATTTCATAACACCAAGCCACAATACATGTAAGTACTATACTAGTAGCTATCATCATAATCTAACTTTGTTTGATGTTTCCCCCAACCCTGATCTCATTTTCCAAGTGATTCAAATGACAAAATTAGTACGCTCCCATATCAATAATATGTTCGATAAAAGTGGATGTTTATAATCATGGATGCAAAAATAGACACATGGCGTAGGGGTATGAATGATGTTTTGCGCGCATAGACACGGTCATGTACGAAGACGGCTACCCACCAACAACCTTACCCTTAAAGATTGCAGGAGGTATGCATGAAAACGTCACGGGAAAAAAAAAAGAAGAAACGACTTTAATGTCATAATATCTAGAGGCTGAAATCCCTCGCCGCTCTGACGGGGATTGAGTTTACAAGACAATGGATATCGGTTTCACGCAGACGAGCCATTATACAAATGACAACTGGTGGGGGAGGGAACGTACAGAATGATTTATCAAAAGGACTTGAAATGCTTCTTGGCGAGGTAATAACCTCCCTAAAATAGCACTTAAACCCAGAGGTTAGAACATTCTCTATCTATCTCCGACAAGAAAAGTTATCATTTGTTATTCTACATGGATTAGTCAAAGTACCATGAAAGTAAAGCAAGTGTAGGCCCTTACCCTAAGCTTGAAATTTGCGTAAAAGCCATTTTGAATAATCACCACCAACAGGACAGAGCCCACAGCTATATGGAATAGGCCTACCCGTGGGAGAACATCTTCTTGTGAAAGAAACAATGACAAGCGATACAAAATGATCGAAGGATGATCTCCTTATCACGATCGATAGAATAAATTCATGTATTCAATGCAATGTGAACACCTGCCCATTTTTTGTGTCGCCCACTAAATTCTTGATAAGGACTTTGTGTGCATTAGCTATGTACGTTTAATCACGCTGCGCTGTGCATACACTCTAAAAATTGCGGGGTTGGATTTTGCGGGGTCAAAATAATTTGACCCCGTTCGGGGTTGTTTCGTCTGATAAAATTTTCGATCGATTCACTAGTGACCAGAAAAAACGGGGTTATTGCGACCCCGCAAAATCTCTGGTCGAATATTCGGATATTGATAAACAGGGTCACAATGCTTGCGAATCTAATTGCAGTTAGGAAGTAACAAGATGATAAAAAGTACAACATAAAGTTGTTTCATTCAGTAATTCAGAGAAGCAATATGTCAAAATTATGATTTCTCTTGGGACTATTTAATTTCGCGTCAGTCATGGAATTCTATATGCAGCGCGCAGTGATACATAATGTATGTGTGCTGCACGGAAAGATGAGGGGCCGCGACGCGACGCGCCTCGCGCAGTACATGACGGTATGCAGTTGATGTACTGTATTGGCCGGCCGAGTGGGCCGGTGGGGCATGGTTTGGGGATGAGGATCGTGTGATAAGAAGAGCAAAGCGAAAGGTAAGCCTGGATCTGGAGTGAATCTTTTAGTTTTTTAATGACTACTATGTGTTTAGAAAAGTAATTATCGGTACTATTTTCCTCTTATATCTCTTTCTATGTTGTTCATTCACATTAACTGGCGTGTAATGCCTAGACCCCTTGTCTAGATTACTTATTTTGCAGCGTTGGTGTTAGGGTTTTTATGCTATGTATGAAACTGTAATGGTAGCTAGGGCCTATAGCTATATACATTACTAGTGGTAACACGTTTCTATAGCATATCGCGTGACCGAATTCTGATCGCGATGACCGTATTCTGGGGGATTTTCAAGGTGATATCTTATGGGATTTTGTGAAATTCTGTGAGATATTTAAAAAATGAAAATTGAGATTAAAAAAATTGATATATTTCACATACATTGCTGTAGATATGATGTATGTATGTATTATTTTAGTTTATAAAATATTGCAGAAAAGCTTAAATGACCGAATAGTAATACTGGGGGGTTTTAACGTTACCCCCGTAATGTGACTGACTCTAACTTGTTAGAGAACCTGAGTTTGAGATACTAGTACATTGTACTAATAGGTCTACATGACCTTTGTTATTTGTTCAATGTAGCCGGCCTACATAAATGACTTGGAAGATCTATGCCCCGGCAAATAAGCAGAGATTGGTGCTTTCTTGATTTTGTTTGTAGGTATTCTTTTTGGCCTAGCCAGGCAGACCAACACTGCAAAAGTTCAGATGTAGAATATATCTAACGTTAGGGCCTAGATAACTAGGCCCACGAAGAAAAGAAATTCTAGAAACTCTCTAACTGTAAGGTAGGCCTATGGCTATACGCAACGTAGCAAAAATTCCCTCTATATTCGCATTGCGCTGTACACCATTGCGCATTTCTAATTCTAACGTTAACATTATAGTTCCAGTGCTGGAATGCGTGAATGAAAATTGGTGCTTAAAAAAATTAGAGTTCTAACATTAGATCTTTTTAGATCTGGAAAATCATGAAACAGCTCTATTTACAAAGTGCAGATAACTCAACTTTGGTTTTACGGAACTATTGGGCTCCTATTCTGATTTGGAGTCCTATTAAACGTTAGACCTATACCATACACATTTGTGAAAATAATTCGTTATTTTTGGCTGCCCATAAAAGGTCGGATTAATGACCCCGCAGGTCATGCGGGGTTATTTTTTAAATGACCCCGCAGGTCATGCGGGGTTATTTTTTAAATGACCCCGCAATCATGCGGGGTCATTTTGAAATGACCCCGAAATCGTTCGGGGTCATCTAGAAATGACCCCGCAACGGGGTTGAATTTCAACCCCGGCGGGGTTAAATTTTAACCCCGCTGCAGGGTCATTTTGGGTGACCCCACAATGCGGGGTTAAAGTGACCCCGCACGGGGTTAGTGCATAGTTGACCAAGTATGCGGGGTCATTTTCAACCCCGTTCGGGGTCATTTTTAACCCCGCATTTTTTAGAGTGTATATTGCAGAATGTTCTGCTCATGCGGGGAAAGTATCACAAACGTTCTGATGTCACATAATCTTGTACTAGTCGGCGTTTGGTGTTTGACTAACCCATATTATATTACTCGATAAGGACAGGAAAACGGCAGAGACTTGTACTTTTGACAGGGACAGAGCAGATGAAATAACATCTTGGCTTCTCCGTTTGTCCGTTTGGTGCGGAGTTGACCGTCACATTATAAAAAGCTGTGGTGCAACTATGAACTACTAGTATGATACTGTCTGACAAGACTCCGTAAGAGGGCACATGAAAAAGTTGTGTTCACCGTGACCTTGATTTTTAATGGTCTCTCTATCCTTTCTCAATGGAGAGAGTGACCAAATTGTATTAGAAGTGCTACTGGGTTTACGGCTGCTTTCGCCGTGTCTCAACATTGTTAATTTCATTTTCATTTACACATCGGTTCACAAAGGCCTCTCAGTGGCCACTGGAACTTGTGACCCAGTCTGTCAAGGAAATGTAGGCCTACTTATTATTCTATTACAAATCTTACCAGTGGCTTTTCATGACACACACACACACACACACACACACACACAAAGCGCTCGATCACAACACCCAAACGCATGCATGCACGGGGTGTTTCGGCATGATTTAAACATGGGCAATTAGAAATCCGCATTTTAAAGCAACACAGAGCAGATTGGGGTGAGAAGAAATTTTCAGGGGCTCTTGAGGGGACAAAATTACTCTAAAATTCCTTGTTTAGGGACGGAAAGAAATCCTTCTTACGTGAAATATATGGCACTATTCTTGCTTTCAGCATAACCAGCTACTGATAAGTAATAACAGTAAAACGGTTTAATTCTTGTCATCCTCCGACTTACGTAATTCTCAGAAGGCCACTGGCTGTGCAGACAGATTACGGGCAGGCGAAGATCGACGCCTGGGGAAAAGCAATCTCAAGTGTGATTCGAGAGCGCTTGATTGTATGGAGTGTGCGCGCACGGGTATGTGTGCGTGCTATTGATGAGTGTTTAATGGTAACTAAAATGACCAGTGTACTATAGTATAATCATATTTTTTACCAGTTATGTTCGAATTCAGTTCGAAAACAAACTGAAAGGATTTTTTTTTTTTTTGTAATGGATTGGGATGGTACGGATACGAGTAAAAGAAATATATCCCTTTCTGGAATCATTCCAGAAAGCTGAAAAACGTCATATCCCTTTGGGTGCATTTATTCAAGTCCGATAGACATATACCGCAGAAATAAATGAAACACGTGCATGTACGCTCGTCTGTTAGATTGAGACTAAAATGAGGCAACACAGGCGGTACATCGACATACATGATAGCAAAGGAATGATATTTTCTTCGAATCATGATGAAACTTTTTGTTTGTTTTTCGTTTAGTTATCAAAGTCAGAGTGAATATAAACAGACGTCTCGTGTAACCTTTCTTACCATTGGGATGCCATACATTTGTCATTCTTTCTAATGTTTATTTTTTTTATACTTTTTTATCAAGAACAAGGTTGCTTGCAGACGATATTCTTTGTACCCGACAAAAAATAGCTATTTCTTGCCAATGAACACATGATAGCTTCGGCTGCATGACTCGAACGAAAATGGTAAAAGATTGGAAACCATATAGTCAGTGTGTCCTCCAGACATCAGACTGTGACATTTCGTTGGTCTGCTTCGAATTCGTCATAACGGTATAATCTGTGGCTTTTACCCATACATGAAACACTGATGAAGGCTCATCATTAGGCAAACCACTCTTTTAATCGTTAATTTGCACACTGTAAAAACATCGGTGTTAGATTTAACACCATGGGTGTTAAATCTAACGCCGATCAAACTTCAATAGAGGACCACGCCCACAGGTGTAGAAAATGCACTGTGATGGTGTTGAAAAGTGTTCACCTGACACTTCGTGGTGTTAATTTGACACTGTACCTGGTGTTATTTTGACACTGTACTGGTGTTTTACATACATGCCACTTCATATCTGCCCACGATTTCTTTTATTTGTGAACAGCAAGCTTCTTTACTATTCTGCTTTCTTTATTATGATTAAAAGTATACTTCTTAAATCTGCATCTTTATCTCTATTCATTGATTATATCTCAATTGGTTTTGCTTGGGTTGTCGATGATTTCCCAAGTACAACAACACAATCCTTAAGTTTACAGTAACTGTTGCTCTATAATGATTTGCTGACAAAGGCACAAGTCAATCTTTTAGACTTCATATTTAGAACGGATATGTCCAGAGGACAATTTTATGCTGGTTAATCGAGAATCCTGAAAGGCGTTGACGCTCACCAATACCACCGTTTTTTAAACATATACTATCATAATCCTGTACGTCCAACTTCAATGGAAATCTGGCTTTGTTAGTTTATATTAGCTCATACTTTTTGATAAACACGAACGTATACTAATGGAAAGCAATTTACTCTGCGCTTTTTACGATTCTTTGGTGGTAAATTGGACTCTAATATCTGTTTCGCTATAAGTGACACGATTTATGGTTCCATAATAAAAGTAGACCCTTCTTCGTATTATTTTTTTTTTTGATAAGCTATCCATTAAATTAACAATTAAAAGATTTAAAAAACTACCTCAAAAAATGACAAACGATTATTTGCACCTTCACGTAGATTTATTTTTCTGTAAAATGTTATATGTGTCTAAAGGTTTCTGGAATTTTTTTTCTTCTTTATAGTTAAACCGAATTGATCTCTGTAACCAGGTAACCAGTCAATGTCATTTCGGACGCAATTATTTGAACTTCATGATTGGGAAGAAACGAAAGGATTAGAAGAAAACACACGTCAATGTGTCCTCTAATTAGACTGTGGCATGATTAATGTCTGATAATGTGTGGTTTCTACCAGACATGAGCAAAGGTCCTCTCATAAAACAACAACAACAACAACAACAACAACAACAACAACAACAACAACAACAACAACAACAACAACAACAACAAGAAAAATGATGTTGGAATCACTTCCTGTTTGGCCTTGGCTACATATAAGTGCACAGAAAGAACTATTCATTTCTTTCATGCCTGTTTTTTTTTTTTTCATTTCTTGTCATTCTACTTGTTCCTGTCCGTCTCATAACGTGTCATTAATTCTCATTACGAGTGAGTAGAACACGAAAGAGAGTAAGGGGTAGGTTAAGAGAGGGGAAAATAAAGGAGAGAATAGTTGAGAGGTGTATGGTGATAGTCGCAAAAGCAAATGGAGTCATACAACCTCCATCTTTTAAATGCATATTTGCCAATGAAGTTATTTGTTTTTCATTGCGAATTTCGGGGACCTCCCCCTTCTTCCTGGACTGAGTTCCTCCTCCTTCTTCTGGACTTCTCCAAGGCCTCCGACACTATAAACCATGATATCTTACTCTACAAGTTGTCTCATTATGGTATACGTGGGACGGCCTTGGAGTGGTTCAGGAGTTATCTAACTGATCGCAAACAATATGTTTTTCAGTCTGAACAATCATAACTGATATGAGAGAACTCAAGTGTGGCGTGCCACAAGGTATTTTGTTGGGCCCGCTGTTGGTTATTGTTTACATTCATGATTTTGTGCTTCGTCCGATGTGTTATCGTTCATACTTTGTGCCGACGATTCAAATGTATTTTATTCACATGAAAACCCAAATACTCTTGTGCAGACAGTTAATTCTGAATTACAAAATGTATGTGAGTGGATACGAGCAAATAAGTTGTCTTTGAATATCCAAAAAACAAAATATATGCTTTATAGTAACACTTTAGATGATTTGAATATGGCCATCTGTTTTGGTGACGCTGTCTTAGAAAGTGTTTCCCATATAAAGTTTCTCGGAATTACAGATGATAATAAACTTTCTTGAAAATTTCATATTGATAATGTCTGTAAGAAAATTTCACGTAACATAGGTGTTATTAATAGACTAAAATTGTCTATTCCTCAACATTCGTTGTTTACATTGTATTCATCTTTGATATTCCCTATTTATATTATGGAATTTTAGTATGGGGAAACGTGCATCATTTATTATTGGATAGGGTTCTACTGTTACAAAAGAAGGCTCTTTGCATTATTTGTAATACCGTTCCATATTCTCATACAGCTCCTTTGTTCTTTGATAATAAGATTCTAAAAATTAAAGATTTGTTTTTACTTCAATTAGGGCAATTTATGTATACTTATAATAATAACTGCCTCCCGTTTATTTTTAACTCCATGTTTATGCGTAACCGGACATACCATAGATATCCAACTAGACAGTCAAATGAATTTCATTTACCTCTGTTAAGAACCTTGCTAGCTCAGCAGACTTTTATTCATGCAGGTCCAAGATTCTGGAACTCCCTTCCTATGGATATAAAAAATGCGCCTTCATTGAATTCCTTTTATTTAAAAAGAGATTGAAAATGTTTCTTTTGAAGTTTTATCATGTAACCGAATGAATTTAATTTTGTAATGTATTTCGTAAGCACGACATTATCTTCTCTTCTTTCACTATCGATCATTTTTATTGCTTGCTAATATTCCATATGTGCTCTCGTCCTCACAGTTACAATCTCTTCCGCTGGAAAGCAGCTCGACACTATCACTTTCGAAGACGCTTGGCTAATTGTCTCTGTGAGCTTTCGCCTTTGGTGTATGCATCAAAATGTTTTAGGTTTTTCTTTCTCTCTCTCTCTCTCTCTCTCTCTTCCTCTTCCACCTTTTTTGTTCCTTTTTTCACACTTTGCTTTCTTTTCTTTTTTTCTATTCCCGACTTTCCAAGTTTCCCGCACTCTTTGTAGTTGTAAGCTTTTCACACCACCCCCTTACTTCCCCCTTTCCCTCAGAGGTACCCACATGATACAAGCGTAGTCTTTTGAGTGGGTACCTCCACTTTTTTTTTTTTGCGCAGAGTGTATATAGAGTGTATGTATCTTTTTTGTACTGATCATGTAGACATGAACATGCTGTTAATCCTGTCTGGCTATGTATATTTTCAACGACTTGCATGTCAAATTTATCATATTGTTTCTTGTACATTCTGTTGAAAAAAAAAAGTGAAAATAAAGTTTGAATTTGAATTTGAATTTGAATTCAAGCCTTGATTAGCAATACACAGACATAATCAATGTGTGCATAGGTACCTACCGCGTCACTTCAGACCACGACATACCGTCTTTGCGTTTTTCCCTGTGTTGTCTCTTTGTTTTTCTTCTCTTAACTGTCATTTAGTGTTTTTTATCTTGATTTTTGGATGAACTTCTCCAGCCTTTTGAAGAAAGTCACTGGGCTCGTCGCAAATGCTATGTAAAAGCAAAAATATTAGATTTTTTTAATTTCTTACTGTAAATCCATTCCATTATACCCTACAGATTAATTCATTCAACCCAACACAACCAGGGGGTGTTTCACAAAGCTATTCTTAAAGTTAAGAAGGACTTAAGAACGACTGGTGATCAATTCTTGTGCTGAATTATTGAGATTCTGATAAGTATAGCACATCAGAACTGATCACCAGTCGTTCTTAAGTCCTTCTTAACTTTAAGAACAGCTTTGTGAAACACCCCCATAACTCATACTCTCGCTATATATGCTGGTGATACGATAAAATTCGAAGAGTTTGTAAAATACGTCAACTACAATATATTTCTCGCGGGGCAATCTCTCGTGACTCGTGTGCAAGGCGTCCGGTGTGCATTGACGTTCGCCCAAACACAGCAGGCATCAATGTATACAGGTTTTGGACGATAATAATGGGGGATATTCAGCGCCAATAATATGACAGCCACAGTAAGTACCCAAAACAGCAACGCCGTCCACGATGCTGGTCCTAGCCTAATCTAGGCGGAGGATGCAGCTATCGTCTTCGATGTAAACGCTAAAACGTCGCTGATGCGGCGAGACTATTGCCTTTGCTAAGCGATACGACTGATGCGGCTTCAGTCGTCGTTTTCTTATCATCGACTTTGAATCGGCGGCAGGTTTCCATACGAAAACTGGCACCGATTCATGGCCACCTACAGGCGACGATGTGGAAACGTCGCAGAGACGTGCGGAGACGTCTCCGCGACTCGGAAGACGTCCCGGAGATGTAGAGACGAGACGTCCCCCGCGACTTACGGGCAAAGAAGTTGTCACCTTTTTTTGGAGATGCATCGGACGCCACCCTGGGACCGCCTTCTTGGTGAGTCGCACGAGTCGCGGCAGTCGAGGAGACGTCTCCTCCAGGGAGATAGGTACTTTATACTTTAGTTTGTTTGTTTGTTTAATTTCCGTCATAAACATACATATAGATATAAAAGACCACATGAGGTACAAGGAAATTGATACATCATGCGAGATAAGCTATACGTAGGATCTAAGATTGGTCGCTTATGGTCTTCATCCTTGAAACTGGGGAATCTAAAATCAAAACGGAGCATCTTAAGGTGCTCTTACACTTTGACGGTCAGTGTCGGTTTTTCACACTGTGTTTCACACTATTGCGCTTTCTTTCCATCAGAATATGTTACCGTCTCGTGGAACATGACGTTGCTGTTGGCAGGCTGCTGTAGAATGAGAACGACTCTTAGTAAAGCACAGTAGTAACGGCCGTACTGTAGTAACTGGCGCTTGGGGAAATAAAAGCTTCGAGCAATTATCTCAGTTCAAAACTTCAAAAGCATTTGCAAAAAGCATTCAGCATCTGCCCTGTTCATAAAACATCATAGGTCAAATTCGGATTAACTCATCTTGTGACTTTCATTGTCTAGTCATGTGCATATCATCCCAAGCCAAACTTGGGAAAATTGTACCGTACTGGAGGACACAGGACACTGGTGTTCAACCGTGGCTTATATGGTTCGGTGTGAGAGCATTGAAATTCAACTCGAGGCTCCCTCATTTGGGCTCGCTCCAGAGCGCCCTTGACATTGAACTCGCCCTCGGATTAACTCTGCATTCATCTCAACATCCATGGAGCTCCATAATATACATCCATCACCTTAATCTGTCGTTTGCTCACACCAGTATGAATAATTTAACGAATTCAGTGCATCTTCACCATACTCTTCGCGCTATCGCACTGTTGCAATAGCTAGGCTGTGCTTCGAGGTATATGTACCTGTGGCTGAGAGCGTGCACAGGCACTGACAGGGTGTGTGTGTATGTGTATGTAGTGGTGGATGGTTTCGCGCTACACCATGCATTCTTTCTTGGATGTGGGTGTGGTACTGAAAAGAATACAGGATGTACCTTAAATACACACACCACGAAACGCTCTACCACCGTGGAAACCTATTCTGTCCACTTAAGTTGAATACCATGACGAGGTCATCCTTAATTTGCAATAAGAAATATCAGTTTGTCATTGCATTCCATTAAAAGTATGACCATTTGCGGATGAAACAAAAACCCAGCTATAGTGCTTCAAAATAGTTCAAAATACTTCAAAATTAAAACAACCAAAAAACAAACTCGCCTGACTATGTGTGTCTGTTTGATACTCTATCTTCCTAGTGGGCTTCCAGACTTTTTTTCTTTTTTACTTTATTCCCAGTCTTTCTTCCCCTTTTTGCATCAGTTCAATTTCTATTGACATTCTGTACTTGAGGGGCCCACATTCTACAAGCATTGTCTTTTTAGTGGGTCCCTCCATTTTTCGATGTCTTACGTATTATATCGTCTTTATCACTTCAGTCAATTTTCATTACAACGTATTTCTTATCTCAAGGTTCCTCGATTATATTTTTCTCAATTTACTTTGTTTTGACTATGCAACCTTATTCTCTGTTACCAAAGAAAGTGAAATGTTTATGTTCTTTTCTAAAAATGAAATAAAGCATGAATTGAATTGAATGTAGAAATGTTAATCAGTATAATCAAAGTATTGTTGAATATACAAAATGTGAACAATAGTTATGTTTTGCGATATATCTGACCTACATATATTCATCAAATATGATAACTCGAACAGTTTTTGTATCACTGTTCTCAATGGTAAACAGTACCTTTAAAGCGAACTAGAGAAGCATCGAGAAATGGTGTTTCAAATTTCCTGAAATCAAATTTGTATCAAATGATATGAAGCGACCCAGAAGGGAAAACATGCATTGTGATCAAATAGCAATCAAAATGATACGTCTTCATTGAGTGATTAAACTTTTGTTACGGAGAAATGAGGGAGAAATAGATGAATTCGTGCTGTGAGGCCTGAATTCAGAGAGAGGAAATTAGACTGGAAAAAATCAAGCATGGAAAGGAAAATGTGTTATATGACATTAAGTGTTTTAGTTAGTGGGATATAAAAACCCAGATACTAAGTGTGGAAGACAAGTGGAAAATAGTATCAATATTACATTAACGAAAACAGGATCGTTGTGGACACAACACACGCACTCACACACACACACACACACACACAAAGATATGATAAGCATGTTGGAAACTCTTTGGCATGATATTGAACCGACACCACGGAGTCCATTATGAACATTTTATTGGCACACTGGTGGCCTTATTGCAAGTGGAGAAGCATCAGTGGTAGCCATCTTGACTTTGTTTGATTGCACTGGTGTCAGTGCAAAATGATCGATATGATACAGCAGGACTAACACCTATGAGCCTGCAGAATACTTGAGCAGACACTACCATGATTTAATGGCACATTATAGTGGACTCATTGTTAATGCGTGTTGTCAAACGCCCCCCCCCCCCCCCCCCCAGCATAGTTTACCTCTATCCTATACCCGCAGGTAAGACTAAATGATATAAATTACGCTGTGTGCATTAGGTACTGAATCCAGAGGGTTAAAGTAATGTTCCTCTGCGAATGATAGACGATAGAGGGCAAGTGAGTACACCAGTCGCATATTGTCTTATAGAAGATGTTGCACTTCACACGCGCCAAATTGGCCACCTTGAAAATCAATTATCCACAACGTATAATTGGCACGTGCAGATCTAGTTGAACATCGCAAAAATGTTAAAAACATTCGGTAAGCTTCTTACGTCTTGAATCCGTTCCCACATCTCCCTAAAGGTCACATGATCCTTATTTCAACAACTTAGATTCTCCTTTCGTGAGGATAATTCCTACTCTGAATTCCGTCTGCTCATTTTTACAGAGAAGATAAAAATAGGGGTATTTATAGAAGGCAAGAAAATCGCATCAGCAGCTTCAACAGCTGTTGAACCTTGAACCTCATTTGCGCTGAAGCGTAAACATTTATAGTGGGCCTAAAATGTGGCTATTTTTTTGCATTCATTTCTATGTATGCTGTGTTCTTATGTCCTTGCCCTTTTCCAGTGCCAAGGTATACAAACGAATGGATATGTGAGACATTATTTGTTCAGAGTCTAACTCAATTCATCTTACTTCATAATGAATAGAATAAAAACTAAATCGTGTCTCATGAAGAAAATTTGATAGTGTTCGTCAATACTCTGTGGAGTAGTACTTGGCTTTCTGTTTTGTTTGGTTGTTTTCAGTAGTTGCAGCTTGTAGATATATTGAGTGATATGCGACAAAAAGAGGATGCGAAAAATATAACGATTGAACAGCTAAATAAACAACCATTTTGACCTAGCTTAAGTTTACACTCCTGAAAGTGACTTGTAGAGAAAAAAGTTCTTTCCTCATAAGAAATGTTTGGATATCTGAGGCATTCTCTGCTTCTCCTGTCCTCCTATCGAATTACTTGCCTTCGTTCTTTGATCTTCTGCAGAAACGTGGAAACAGAATCCGGCGATAAGATCAAAAGCAGTAGATAGACCGACGAAAATGAAACAAAATACTTATCAAGGCTTACCTCGCTCACAGCATACACACTGTATCCCACTATTATAGTTAAAATAGTTTGGGCATAGTCTCCCAGAAACTGATTAACTTTGGCCTTTCTATAGGCGCATGGGCGTAGTCCGTGCACTGTGGTTTTGAGTTTCAAGTTTCAAGTTTGAAGTCGATTTATTTCATTTCCAACAAACAAATTATAGGAATACAATAAATGTTCGTATGTACAGATGTCAGGAAATCAGTACAACAATGCGATGAAAATAATAACATGTGATAAAGACACAGGTAAATAATCAACGAAGATATGAATAAATGTTATATCATTATGGTAAAGGCAGAAACAAAATTCCTGGATATGGAGGGGACTGCTAAAAAGCAGAGCTTGTAATATACAGTCCCCTCATGAGAAAAAGATAATGGGAAAAAATCAAATTGCAAAAAGAAGGCAATTTGCCTTTAAGGCAATTTGCCTAAGTATGATACACACATACATGCACACACGAGGACGCACATTAACAAACACAAGACAGCTATCTTGTAAAGGAAGAAATGAGGAGAGGATAGAAGGATTAGTGAGGAAGGTAGTAAGTCCTAGGTGGACAATAAAGGGGGGGGGGGGGGGAGGGAGGGAAGGAAATGGTGGGTCATAACGAGGGCACTTGAGGCACAGAAGCTCGGGCTCGCCGAGGTACAAAAAGTAGCAGAATTAAAACGGAGCAACAATTTTGAAAATCAAAAGTAAAGAAAACAAAAGAGTAACTTACTATGTTGCATACGAGTTCTTTAAATAATTCTTTAACTTCAAGGAAAAGGTATAAAAAGGAGTTTTTGTTGTCACTTTCACAGTTACTAAACACTATTCGCAGCTGTTACAATTACAATGTTCCGGAAATCATGGTAACGGAATTAGTGACCATGACATGAGTTCCATTCACTATGCGGGACAGAAAAAAAAATCCTATGTTTCAGAATGAATAAAACTACGGGGTAATAATATCATGATGTGTACCATCATAGTATCAGGATAGTTACTCGAAAGGGAACACTAGAGGATCCATGTCTTGCTGCTGATTGTTTGTTTGTTTTGTTTGTTTGTTTGTATTTTGGGGGCTTTTGTCATAGCCTTCGTATGATCTGATGAAATAGAATAGATTTAATTCGCAAATGAATACAGAAAAATTAGAAGAAAAATTAGACATGATAGGTTAGAGTTAAATGCAAAAAAAAAAATATGCTTTGACTTCCAAGTCTCTCAAGTAATTTTAACCATTATCAGAGAGAACACTCGAGCTGGTATTCAACAACGAGTCACATCTTTCCTCGTAGCGCATTTCCCTTTCCGTGAATAAAACAGAAGAAATATTGAATGAGTAACCACATGAAATGGCATTGATGCGTATCAACATCTCCACAAAAACCTCATGAATTCGTCGAAACAGGGATTTTCTGACTATTGGGTTTTCACTATGCGTTTTTTTCCCCCACTGACACTGTGACTGACTCACTGCTTTCCATTGACATGATTAATGAAAACATTCGTCTCGCTCTATCAACTTGAAATGCCTACCACAGATATGGTTTATAAAGCGGGCCTCCACATTTATAACGGTTCTGAGAAAATCGACCTTGAATCCATATCTAGTCAGGCGTGAGGAAGACTACACATTAAACAAAATAGGTCTATCAAAACTCGTGTTTCAAAAGGAAAAGAGGAAGTTTCCAGATTAAAAACATTCTTAGAGTTACTGAACTTTCGACTTTTAACAATAATATGAAATCATAGACCGAATACTAGAATTGGTTGTCAATATTTTGCGCTAATGTAGCAAACTCTTCAGGAAATCACCTTCGCTTGTAGCGTATTCGGCTTTAATGTCTGCGGCATTGCTATAGGGTACAGCAGTGATGGGGCACACATTTCCCCCGACAAAACAGAAGATTTGTTATTAGCCACAGAAAGGACCTTGCATGTTGTGAATAGAAATAAATAAATGAAAATGAATAGAAAAAAGAAATAAGTTCATACATTCAGCCGATGAACATAGTTATTGTAGTAAACAGAGCAAAGTAATACTAACGTTAATGGCAATGATAGCAATCCAAACAATAACAACGATAACAATAGTAGTTACTGCACTTATAAAATACTCATTTATCCAATAAGCTGTGGCAAGATATTGAAATGGCTCGGAATTCCGCCATTTTAAAATCCAGTTCATTTATCATGTTTGCAGAATCCATTGTTTCGTGAATTAACTAGGGGATTGTGAATTTGGCAAAGGAGGGCAGCGCGATGAAATAGGCCCATGAGTTCGGGGGTATGCTTTCATACTATAAGCAGAAAGCGTTTTTAATAAGACTTTTTGATGAAGAGCTCACGCGGCAAAGCTGTCTATACGAAGGTGTATGATTATGTCTTAAACTACATTATTATTTTGTAGATTTAAAATTCTTGGGTTTTGGAAGGGCTAAAGAAGCTTGGGTTACATAGGGTTTAGAAAAATGATATATTGTATATAGACTGTGTAATAGATTTGTAGGGTGTTGTTTGTGTTCATTGTGCCTGTCACTGAGATATGTAATTGTGATGTGAGATGTGTTTGTATTGTCACGATTTATTTTGGTATAGTGTAATGTCACTGGAACAAAATGTCTATGTCTGACATAGACCAATAACGATGAATGAATGAATGAATGAATGAATGAATGAATGAATGAATGAATGAATGAATGAATGAATGAATGAATGAATGAATGGTAAGTGGATGTGATAGGTTCGAGGGAAATCTTCGAGCATGGATACATGACAGCATGGATCTGTTATCCGCAGTCAATCGATATCATGAATTTATTTCTCCCAGGTATATAAGTTACCGCCTGATCGTGTTCTTTCCTGTGCTTACCAAACACTTCCATCAGCACCCAGCGCTCGCCTCCGCACGAAATCAAGCTAATTACGTACATACGGTCAAAAGTACGTTTAGCCGTCACGCCAAATTTTACGTGTCCTCTTAACGTCACTCTAAATTATGAATGCCCGATATGTGCCTGATGGGAAATACTGCTTCGTGTGTGAAACTGCCGCCTCTGCGCGTTACGTCTTGAATGTCAATAGAAGTGAATGACTCGGGTAATATGACTGTGAGTTGATTTGCTATATAACACTTGCTTCAACTTTATTACCGTGAATCATGTCATGTTCAATTATATCATTGTAATGTTAATGTCGATTGCATTAATGTTACATTAAGCCGAGAGAGCGCCAAGCAGGTTCTGTTGAACAGGATTAAAAAACAAGCGCGTTTTCCCTGAAGGGCCCTGAAGGCGCTTCTTTCTCTCTCTCTCTCTCTCTCCATATATATCGTACAAACTTGCCTTTTTAGTGGGACCCTCCATTTCCATTCCCATCCTTGTACTAAGCATATGTATATCGCCTTAAAAATGCAATAATGTTGTTACTCATGATCACATGTACAAATTTTGTTAATGTACGCTTTTGAAATTATGACAAATATGTTCTGTTAAAGCATTGTATGTAATTGAAATGAAAATAAAGTTGAATTTGAAGTTGAAGTTGAAGTTACATATCTTATACATACACACCACATATATATATATATATATATGTATGTAATATATACATATAATTATATACACTTGAGTGTATATAAAGTATTTACTTAGTAGTTTGCTTTCAATATTTTCACAGGTTTCCACGTTATTCAGAAGGCTAGGTAATCCGACAATGATGGTTGGTTACTCCGAAAATGTAAAGACGACGCGTACTAACAAAAATCGGAATTACGAGCTTATTTCTTCTTCTTTTTTTAAAGTGCGATAGGGTCGTTTGGCACCACAGTGGCAGTTGGGCACTGTGATGCTGCGGGCAATTATTGCATATTTCCCCTCAATTTCAACCACTCGATATCGAAGACTGATCAAAATAATAAGGTATATAAACATTAAGCATGTATCGAGCTTTGGATGCTAACTATGAATCATCAGCATTACCAGGCAATGTCATAGGTCTGAGAAAGGCTCTATTTGGATCAACAAGGTTATTTTCTGATAATGGTCATAACTTGCTTGCTACACCGTGTCATTTCATTGAAGACCCGGCAATTGCAAATCACTTACGAAGGATATAAATTGTCTTGAATCATTCCTGTGCACTCTATCAAGGAGGTGACCTATGAGGGATTGTCAGATTACAGAGTATCGGTCACTTTATGTCTCAGCTCTAATTTATCCTGCATTCTATTTGTATCTACGTATCAAATTATTTAGAAATCATCCCTCAGTGATAATAAATGATTTCAAGGGAATTTTATGTCTACATCAATTTGGTGCTTCTTAATCCGATGTTAACATCATGTCGAGTGGTTTTTTTCGATCTTTCCTCCCATAAGAACAAAATCTCCCAACGGCAAAATATTGTCTGCATATGATATCTTCATATTAGTCAGCTGACAGCTGTTAGTTACACAACAGCCACTCAGTGCCCAGACTCCCATTCTGAGGGCTTATTTCGTAAAACGATGAAATGCAAACTTGGGCGGAAAAGAAAACAAGTAAGCAAGGACTCCTATATCCCTATTTTGTCTAGACAAATATTCTTTACAAGATTTTTGGAATGCACTCAACAATATTTTTTTATACCCAATGGAAGAATATTCACTATGACCATAGTTATCAAACTTTCAGCATATTGAGGGCTGACTATATTGATAAGTTTCTGATTGGAAACCAAATTATAGATTCAGTAGGAACCTAAGCACTTCTAGCAAGACAATGGCTGATTTTTTTTTTACATTACTATCTAGATCATGCTCAAGACTTCAATCAAGTGTAAATGGTTTTCTGCGTCTGTGTCTGTGCAAATGTGCATGTCTACACATCATTTGAGTGTCTGTCTGGTTTTCATGTGTACATTTTGTGTGTTTCGTCATCTGATATCATGCATGTTCGTGTGTGTAAGTGTGTGTGTGTGTGTGTGTGTGTGTGTGTGTGTGTGTGTGTGTGCGTGCGTTTTCCGATGATGACGAGCTCTTAGCTTCGCGTGTCCCCCTGTACTCGTTATTCTGTTAGCTCTTCTTAGGTCGCAGGAGACACCGCCAAAGTGGAGGGGATATTTTGTTTCGCAAATGCTCGCATCTTAAGTACTCATGAGGGAACGGTCCCCCTTGTTGGCATTATCGGCGACTTCAGTTTGGGAGAAAAACCGTTTACTGGAGAGAGAGAGGGCCCTTTGAGTCGTTACACCTATTGAATTTGTGACCTATGCCCATGTAATGGATGTGAACTTTGGGAAGATGGGGATGTGAAGTATGACCGTTGAATACCAATGAGGTAAACTAAGTTTCCTCAATTTTGTCTCTTATATCCTTATTGCCTTGAATGGGTAGTTTGTGAAAAGAGCGTTACTCTTGTGTGTATGTATGTGTGTGTGTGTCTGCGTGAAGGTCTGTGTGTATGTGTGTGTGCTTGTATGTATGTGTATATGTATTTCTTAATTCTTTTTCTCTGTGTGTGTGTCTGTTTGTCCGTCTGTCCCCGACGTAGCGGCGCGCGACTTCCCATAAATTTCCACCGATATGCGAGTTTTGCCTCTCCCTTGTTCAGAAAGGTAAAGAGCACTGTCACAAGAGGATAACATTTTAATAGGCCGAAGTTGTTGTGGTTTTTTTTTTTTTGTTTCAAACCTTCTATGGTCTTCCTTTCTCTGTTCCCAAAGCGAGCCAGTCTTCAAAATTGCCATAATATTACGTCGAGTCAAGTTTCCTGCAGTATCAAGTTGAGCAGGGACAGAAGGAGATCCAGACTCCATTACGAAGTGCTGCACAACGCGAAAGACGCCGACCCTAAGTCCTTTTTTTTTTCACATAACAAAAGTACAATGCTTGGATACGGTTTTATTCAATCTACACGAAGAAAACAGAAATGTTTGTTTAGAACACTTGATTACATGGCATGATGTTCTTTATTCCGAAGACTGGTTATTCCGAAACACGCAAATTCCCTATACACATATAAGATGTTCGTTAAGGTAAAAACGAAAAGGGGTTCGTTAATCCGAAAATGAAATAAGGTTCGTTACTCCGAAAGATTCGTTAATCAGAAAATTGATGAAAGGTTCTTTATTCCGAAGGTAATTGCAATCCTTGTCACCTCAGGTCTACCACACGTACTGTACTTACAACTCCAAGAGCCCGAACAACAGCCAGACGTCGTGCCTTCAGTGTTGCAGCACCGTGGTCCTAGCACAGTCTCCCCCAGACATCCAGTCAGCAGTCAACACGAATCAATTAAAAAAAAAACTTTTGAAAATCTATTCATAAAAAAATAAGACTTTCCAACAGATCTGACTTATTCCAGTGCAAACTATCTGACAAGTTTGATGTCTGTACAAACAATTTTTCCTGAAATTCTGACACAAATTTAAGCTGTTGACTCTATAATAATGTACTAGATGTGTATCATCAATTTGAGCCAAATGTTAACGCAACTTCCTAACTTACAAGATTAAACCCTTTCTTGCCTAATTCCACCTTCGTCCAAATTGATCTCTCTCTTCTACAGTCACTTGTCTTGTATGCATCTGAAACGACTAATATGTAATCTAGCTCGGTTTAATCTCAGTTCGTTCGAAAATATTTATAATATATTACTTGACCATAGCCTACAAAATCATTACCGCACATATAATGTGCATCCTTGCTGAGCTGAATAAAATCTTTCTTGGTTAAATGCCACACCATGCTATCAAAAAATGAACAAAATACAATGTAGCTGAATTGACTGCAACTATCATTCTCTTATTATACTAGTTCTTAATTACCTGAATCTGCCTAACATCGCTATTGCAGGTGTGAAGCTTCACATTAAACAATAATGCGTTCGACACCAAATTTATATCAACAAAGAAATATCTGTAATGTACTTTGTCACCCAAAATCAATTTTATTTTATGTAGTCAATATCTATAATTTTCGTTCTATTTACTCTTTGGTTGATTTTAGACTTATATCTAGAGTACAACCGTGAACCCTGTACAAACCATTGTATTTTCTCTCACATCAGCTCCAGGTTTTAACAAGTCATGGCTGTAACAAAAAAAAAAAACTCTGGAAACTATGGTTTGTTTGAGTCAGGAACTAAAATTTGCAATAGGTGCATTTTGAAAGAGTCAAACGAAGTTTCCTCTTGTTTCAAAACACGTGCAAGAAGCATGACAGTATGTGTTCTTTCTAATAATAAAGTTAATGGAATCTCATGATATTTCCTTGATTTAATGTGACTGACATGCCCAAAATTTTACCTATAATAATCATGACTATAATCTAAACTGATTTAAAGGTATGGTACAGTATTGGTGGAGATGAGAATTGGGCTTTTAACTTTTTGCGAGATACCAAGAAAACACTTGTGAAATAGTACAGACGTGACAGAGCATACCATTTTAAGAGGAATTCAAAGTTTGTTTGATGAAAAATCGAGTTTGGAATGACTGAAACATCCAAAAACAAAGTAAAACAAAGCGATCGTAATAAAAGCTGGGTTCCACACTTTATTAGAATTACTCTGGTTTGGATATCTCAGCCATTTCAAAACAAATTTTCATTAAATAAACGTTGAATTCCTCGTGGAATTACATGCTCATTCATATTTCATAAAAAGGCTTCTCATTATCTCCCCCAAAAATGTTAGAAACCTGAAATGAGGTCTCAACCAAAACTATACGATCCCTTTAAGATGTTCAATGTGAAAGCAAGAACCATTAACAATAATTTCATTTCACCAATCGCTTCCCATTCATAGTAGACATGTCAATGAAGCAGAAGTGTACTAGAATGAAGCAGAAATATACTAGAATGAAGCAGAAATAAATACAAATCTCCTCCAGGCGATTTCAAAGAGCTTTAGAAGAGAACGTGCTCCTCACGCCAATATTCTGTGGTGTATCGATTTTGTGGGTTCAAACAAATCGGGTTGCCTTTTCTTTTTTTGTTAGTATTCATTTCTGTGTGGGACGGGGGTAGTAGTGGGTAGTTTTTCAGCAGAATTCCAGGTTACTTTTCCATATATTCATTGAAAATCACGCTACACCTAACCCCCAAAAGGAGATGCTTTATACACTGAAATTCTTCAATAACCATTATCATAGCCGCAGATTACGTGAGAAAATATCGGCTTTGGTTTATTGTGTGTTTCTGTATACAGATCTGACTTCATCACCACATGACATGAGTATTCTAAGACAAAGAAAGTTTCACATATCCAGCGACAACCAAGTGATGCCAATTTTTCTTGAATTCCTGTTTCTGAAATCTTTAACTTAAGATTGGCGAAGCCCGTCTTTGTAGTACCCCTGGGATGTTATGTACGAGAAGGGCTGCAGAAATCCTTTACGGCTGTGGTAACTGGAACTAAAAAAAATGGCTTAGCAATGTCGTATATCTTGATGCCCATCAGTAAATATGATAAGTACAATGAAATGTAAAAAAAAAAACCCTCTTCATACACTTACCTTTATTGGTAAAGGTAGCAGTAGCAGTTGTTGAAAGTGTAACGTTACTTCTAATTCTACTTCTACTTCTACTACTACTATTACTACTACTACTACTGTTAATGATACTACTACTACTACTACCACTACTACTACTACTACTACTTTTGTAGTAGTTATCGTATAATAGCATTAACTGTGGTAGTTGTGGCATTATCATTAGAAATAATTCTTATAACTTTTGTGTTTGCTGTTGTTGCTACTATTTTTGTGCCAGAAACATCGCTTTTAATGCAGGTATCTGAAACTTTTCTCACTTACATCTCTATGACAGCTTCGAAATGGAATGTTACTAAAGAGCAAGGAGTTGTGATAATTCTTAGATATGAAGAAGAAAGGATTGCGGACCCCGGTGTTATGTGGATCAAGAGCGTATAGATCAGTATAGCGTCGTCCTTTGCCGCAAGCGAGACTTCGTAATGCTGCATTTATGCTGCGTTTACTCCATGTTCCCGGCAGCCATGGCAGCCCCGTTTGCCCAAGATGTAGTGCGCCGTGGGAGACATTCTCTTGTTTGTCCTCTTTCATACAATATTCTTGTCTTCTTCGTTCCAATCTTCGCCCCGGTGAAAAATGACTATCACACGCTGCTCTCAGGGCGTCGGATCTTACACAGTCAATATTTTCCGTCGCATCCCGCTATGGATCGCCTCCAAGTTTTGTTACGGCCCACTCCGTGCCGTCACGTTTTGTTGTGCTCACCCCGTTTTATTACGGCATTCCTCATTAGCACCGGGACTGCCATGGCAATCTTTGTTTTGACAGTTTAAACATCTGACACCGGCATCCACGACAATCATGGCCTGTCACGTTTGCCTATCCCGTCACACCGCATTGTCTCAGGCACGTCCATCCCGTTTTGTCCACGGTGTCCTGAAACGTGACTGCCATGGATGCCGGGAGCATGGTGTATGTGCAGCATAACTTTGACCATGGCGCTGTCCCGGGGTCTGGGACCAGCCTCATTCCCGTCATAAGACCACAGACTTCGCACACACTTCACAAAGTAGCTACACCGGTATTACGGTATGTATTTTTAAAAACATTTTTACAATCTATCATAACCAGATCTGACGAAGCATCTATGCTGAATAGTGCCTGGGTACGTTTTTCTTAAATTCGTATAACATCATGCATCACCTCTAAAATTTCTCCTCTTGAAATTTTATACGATTTAGAATTCAGCCTTGAATGGCAAGTGTGGTGTGTGCCGCGATTTGATATGGTAATTAGTCCATTTCTGTTTCAATCATCAATATGGTAATGCGTCCGATAATGTCCTTTTCTAGGAGGCAAAATGTCGTTCACTTGCTGTATCATTGCATTGCAAATGAGTCATTATTTTAAGACAACGTAAGAATCGAAAAGATCCCGCTATTCCAATAATCATTAGGATAAGAATAATTACCCATAATGGTAGCCCGGAAGAAGGTTAAAAGTTTCAGCGGGAACACAAAATGTTAAAAAGAGTGCCGTGAGGACATTTTACTATGATTTCGGTAACTATTTATAGTAGTGTGTTATGGCGCACTAAAAGGAGGGAAAAGGTGAGTATATAGGTCGGAGCAAAAAAGGGCACGTTTGGAAGCAGACGGACTTTCTGGAATTTTTCCTTATTCTTCTTTCAGGAGACTTTCCGACCTTGTTGCTTTCTCTTTTTCTTTTTCTGTTTTTGCAGCAGTTCTTTTCTGCTCCTCTGCTTCGCATTTCTGTGTGATGGAAGGTGTGTGTGTATTGATATGCGTGTGTGTGGATGTGTGTGGCTGTTTAATTTACCATTTGCAGATGAAACAAAAACCCAGCTTTAGTGCTTCAAAATAGTTCCAAGACGTGAGTTAGGCATAGAAACAACCACTGTAGATATTGTAATCAGGATAATCGTTAAATATACAAAATATGAACAATAGTTATAGTAAAATTGTTTCTGGAATAAACCGTCTACAGTTATGGTTTAATGAGAAACACAGTGATATATCCCTATATTTGAGGTTTTATTGCAAAATTTTAGATGATGGGATGATTTGTGATACAACTGACCTGCATATGCATTAAATGTGATAACTCGAAAATTTTGAAAATCACTGCTCCCAAACGTAAACTGTGCCTTTGAATGTGTGTGTCAGTGAAAGGTAGTGGCTGATACTGGTGCGACAAAAGGAAAGACACATTCCGGGTCTATCCTCTGAGTGCTGCATTAAAGGGGAAATCCAGTCCAAATATAAGTTTTGTCTCATAAGAAAGAGTAAAATATTACGAGTTCAACGGTACAATGTTGATCGAAATCGGATGAAAAATAAGAAAGTTATGACATTTTTCGCGTTTCGCTAATTGAGGGGGAAACAGTTCTTGAACAGTCAATATGAATATGCAAATGGAAAAATGAGCATGTCATCCCCTCACAACTTACCATATAGTTTGTACATAAAATATAGAAATTTCCAGTTTTTCATTCAAACGCAATTATGCCCGAGGCTCAAATCCCCGTATATCTTAATGCTCACTATTCTGAAGTTATTCAACCAGAAATAACATCATGCTTCAGACTTTAATGATAGAAACATTGAATTTTTGTCATTTTTTTGTACACAATCAATGGAAAATTGTGAGGGGATGACATGGTAAGCTCACTCATTTGCATATTCATATCCACTGTACAAGAACTGTTTTGCAGAAATTAGCAAAACGTCAAAATGTCATAACTTCCTTATTTTTCATCAGATTTCAGTCAATTTTTTACCGTTGAACTCGTAAGACTTTACTCTTTTTTATCAGATTAACTTATATTTGGACTAGATTTCCCCTTTAACTGCCTGTTCATAGATGTGTGTATGAAAATTTGCACATTTGACTCACTGGCATAGAAAGGATTGTTTTAATGTCGTACACCTGTCACATGTCAATTCACTACATGGGAACGTTGTGAAAATAGTGCATGTGATCTGTTTCATGTTCCCTCTGTTTCACAAGCAATATGTCTATCGTTTCGTTTGATTATTACTACAAATTACTAATCACGAGGGGACTGCATTCTACAAGCTAGGCTTTTTAGCAGCCCCCTCCATTTCAGACATTTTTCTTTATTACGATTCAGTTACAGTTTGCCGAAGCATTTCTTTATCTAAAAGTATATTTTGTTTCATTGTAAAAAAGAAAAAGAAAAAATGGCCTGCATTTAAGTCTCACTTGAATATGCAAAAGTCACATTGTACTTTACTTTGTTTCGATTATGCAAATGTCATGATTGTATACTTTCGTTGGAAATGAAATAAAATGAAATGAATGAAATAAAGAAATGGTCCCACAATCCACCATGTTATACAGCTGGAATAATTATTTGTCGAACTCTAGTGGCAGTGATCATCAGTCGTTCTAATAGATATTTACCAATGCGTCATGTAGACCTCAATAGTTGAGCAAGAAGATATGCGACTTCGATTGGCGGAGTGTCCTTACCGTTAATGTCATGATATAAGCGCCTGTTTGGCAGGATGGGTTAGAATACCTGAAATGCTCCAGATGCACTGTTTTATAATTTAAAATCTGTTTTTTTTTTAAATGGTTACAAGCTAGTCATACTACAAAAGCCACTATCATCTGGCCCAGCTGCATACTAACAATATGTTCCAAGGCAAGGCAGGGCAAAACATGGAGCGGCAGAGAGTATATACAGATAAGAAACAAACGAACGAAAAGTATTGAAGCAAATGTGGAAGGAGCGCCGCTGTAATCCATCCCGGTTTCTGCACCGCGCTTTTCTGCTCTGGTGATCGACCGGCGGAGTATTGTTCCAAACGCACGTTTCGCTTTCAAAAGTCCTTCGCACGCCTCACAAAACTAGGACACTAAAATGGAAGCCGAGAACCCTGGTAGGTTCAGGGTTTGGAGTTTTGTTGACCGCGTGTTATCTTTCACACATCTTGCATTTTTCAAATGGTTTTGCAACGTTTTTAAAAAATGCTAGTGTTCTTATGGCGAAGTTGTCTATAATGCTAAAAGAACAAGACCAAACTGGTCATTGTCAGGATGGAGTCATTCTCCTGTACTCTCTGATACATGAGTTTGAGTACTACATATAAAAGGAGCTTAGGTATATACTATCTTATATACGTATATATTATATATATATATATATATATATATATATATATATATATATATATATATATATATATATATATATATTAGCATACAACCTCATTTCAATTTTGGATTAAGAGATATCTAGGTGTAAGGGATTCGTGTACTTCGAAATAACGAACATCACCTATGGCATTGACATATTGTTATCTGTTCCACACGCATCAACAGCATGGAACCTTTTTGGAAATGCATAGGAGTTGCCAAAAAGGGCCTCCACCTTCAAAAATTCAACACTATTTATTCCTACCTCATTCAACACCGGGGAGGCAAATCAATACAGGTGCCCAGAGGCAAACCTAGTGGTTTTTAGCAAAGGAAGGGTGCGACGCTTTCCAACATTCCTGTAGATACCCCCCCCCCCCCCCATGCAGCCCTCTACAGATATTGGCATGGTCAACGTAATGAAACAGTTTTGTTCTCTCAGCCAAGGAGGCATGAACACCCGTTTCTGATCGTCACTATAGGGCCTCGTTAGCATGGCGAACGGAAGGCATGACATTGTGAAGGTATCGCCTGGGGTTTGGGCTTGTCCCGTCAAGAATGTCGCGTGCTAATGAACGTGAAGGTAAACCACAAACACGGGGATTTCAAGGGAGAAACACTTAAAAGTCAATCAAGTCCTTGAATGAGATGTACACTCTTGGAAGTAGAAGGTCCCTCTTCCCGCGAGAAAATTTACTAGTATTATGTTATGAAATAATGACATCACATCCGTGAATCTGTAGGCAAAATCACACATCCGTATAAGCATTTTAAAATGTCATCCCGAATGGCTTCTATATTTTTAGTGAGTTGAATATAACTATATATACCTGGTGGGATGACAAATGATATTCATTTTGATGCCTTTGTCGACGTATCTTTGCAGTTTATTAAGATGCAAGAAATTAATTGTTCATTGCCAGTGAGATAATGACATCGTATCAAACGATTTGCCAGTTGTAAATACAATGCATTAAGGTGGATGTTTGAACTCAGTAATTTACTTTACCCTCATTAACTGTGGTTACCTTTCTCACTCATTGTCATTACCAGTTTCAATAGATATCGTCATTATGATTGTTACGTAATATTACCATTGTCACTTTCTTTAGTTCATTGGAGCAAGACTCATGGTATAGTCTGTACAAGGTCAACATAATGTTCTAATTTAAACTTCTTCATTGTTCTTACTGGAGTATATAAACCATATTCTCTTTAAGCCACTAATCAATATGCAGCGAGTGTTGTAATTTTGTTCCTGAAACGAAACACATCGACTGCGTAATCGACCGTATCTGAGGCACGTGTCTTTCGAAACGGCAGTGGGTGCCTCCTCTGTCTGTCTGTCTGTCTGTCTGTCTGTCTGTCTGTCTGTCTGTCTGTCTGTCTGTCTCTCTTTCTCTCCATCCCCCATCCCCCTTCCGGCCCCATGAGTTCTGTTTTTGGCCGGAATTTCGTCGGATTGACGCAGGTAATTCCTCAGATCCATAGCAGAAATATTCTTTTTCTCTTTTTTTGGGGGGTGCGGCCCATTACACAAGCCATCCACTTGACGCTGAAGAATAAATTCGTGATATCACTTATGACGGATGGCGTCTGTTCCATAATTCAGGAGTGTTTCAGTCGGTGTCTTCTGGGTATTCATTCTCAATGATTAAAATAAACATTCAATGTTCGGGTCCGGTTAATACGGAATGTCTGTTGAGAGAGAGAGGGGGGAGGGGGAGAGAGGGAGAGGGAGAGATAGAGATAGAGAGATGGGAGATAGAAGGAGAGAAGGATCAATATCATTGATTTTACATCATACTCTTTAGAGGTTTTCCTGGCAAGCTTTGTGGCAGTTAGACATTAAAAACCAGAGTAAGATATTTCGACCAATACTTTAGAGTGTTTTCATATCTTCAGAAGAAGAGACACGACAGTGAACACGTGTCTTGATCACTGGGGACCTACCTACTCACAAGCATCTGCTTCTATGTCTGTTCCCACCGCACACAATTTTATTCATCCATCATAAATGTAATGTCCTTTAGATTGATTTCAATTGACTTTGTGCCATGTTAATATCATCATAGCCTTTATATACAGAACTAATAATTTATGTGGTACTTTACATTGTCATGGATGGATATTGCAAATACAACACTGTATAATTTGTGTGGGAACTTAAAAAATAAAATGAAATGAAATAATGTAGAGGAGATCCAGCTCTACATTGTGATACCATTAACGAAATACCCCCCCCCCCCATCGCCCTTCTTTATATAAGATGTGTGTACATTTATATACATATATATATATATATATATATATATGTATATATATATATATATATATATATATATAAATATATATATATATATATATATATATATATATATATATAAATATATATATATATATATATATATATATATATATATATATATATATATATATATATATAGCTCGTAATAAAGCTCGAACACAGACTAAAGGAAATAGGAAGAAGAAGCTACGTCTCCCGTGGAATA
The DNA here is from genome assembly GCF_040938485.1 of Diadema antillarum. NCBI lineage: Eukaryota > Metazoa > Echinodermata > Echinoidea > Diadematoida > Diadematidae > Diadema > Diadema antillarum. The sequence continues at coordinate 428,391 of NW_027271564.1, read as the reverse complement.
CTAATTATACTGCCTTACGCTTATATAATGTCTCCACAACCTGGAAGTTTAAACGTTGGCACATTTCTTGCATCTATATATGCATATATATATGTAGATATATATTTGTGTGTGTGTGTGTGTGTGTGTGTGTGTGTGTGTGTGTGTGCGTGTGTATCTGCATTCAGTTATCTTTCTCGTGTACTCAGGGGAATGTCAGCAAGCCCTTGACTACACAAAAAGACAGCTGAAAGCAGATCATGAGTCTGTACGTAGTACATTTCTGCATACTGCTGTGATGCAAGACGTCTTACAACCAAACCACTTATTGTCTAGATCCTGATGAAGGCCATAACATGCTGAAAGCTTGATGAAAGGGAAAAGTAGAGAGCAACGTCCGCCTCAAATTTGATTTCTTCCACATATTATATCTACATAATTATGATATGTGTATGTGTATATAACGTGAAATATATGTAATCATATTGAACGTCCGCCTCAAACTTGATTTCTTCCACATATCATTATTATCTACATATACGTGTATGTGTATATTTATGTATGTTACATGTGAAAATATATATAATCATATAAATGTATATGTATGAATATGTATGTTTATCTATATGTTTATAAATATATATATATATATATATATGTGTGTGTGTATGTTTATACGTACATGTATATAAAAGCATATGTGTGTGTATGCGTGTTTGTGCGTATTGTTCTTGTTTATTTTTCTGCTACTCAGTCCTCGACATCATAGGCTGGAGCCACGGAATTCGATCAAAATGGCCCGGAGTGTCTTAAGGACCGGTCGGTGCTTGCTGCGTGCCACAGTGAAGCCAATCTAACAAATTGGTTCAGTCTCGTAGTGACAGGCAAGTCGTCGACCCTGTCGTCATGTGTGAACTGATCAGATGGTCAGAGCTCTCATTTCGCTGGTGTCAGAGGAGTCATGCCACTAAATACGTGTGTGTAAAAACAAAATGCCCCGCAGAGGTTCAGCGGACACCGATTTGGAAAAGCAAAGCTTTGACACTGTGGGATCATGCAAAGGCCACGAACAGAATACTGCTTTCTGGCCTCTGCCATTCCACTGTTAATTAATGCTAGAATTTTAGAGTGAGGTCTTTTCTTAAATGAATAGTTTCGATTCCACTTTACATGTTTTCATTTTGTCTGCTTTCTTGGTATAGCACAACAACGATTTCAATCTCAGGACATGGAGGTAATACTGATTTTTTATCTTTATCTATATAAATATATGTAATTTTCAGTCCTTCCGTGGCTGGGCGCGCATCATTTCGTCCGAAATCCATCGATAAGGGTAATTAATTATCAAGTGAGACTATTTTTTGCTCTTATACTGATTGCTTCTCTCGCCACCATTTCTTTTTTTTTTCATCTAAGAGTCCTCCTGCATGCTCTGTAAATTTTTCACGTTCTCCTCTTTTTTTCAGTTTTCATCCAACCAGCACCATATTGATGTCTTCACACCTCATCCACTCAAGATATGAACCTCCTCTTGCGAGTTAGATATGCATTAGATTTGAACTCTTTAATCGCGTCACGTTTCAACGGCAATCAATACTAATTTGACACGTAGAGCGAACGAGTCTTTCTTTTTTGTTATAGCTAGATAACGTATTTCCCAAATCTGACACTTACTGCACGTAATGACGTCAGAGACAATACGTGATCACCCATTAGTGTAATCTTTAAACCACCCCCCCCCCCCCCTTCCCTATTGCAGAAGTGTGACGAAGGTGCAGTTTAGCACATTATATCCTTTTTTAAGTTCCAGGCGTTGGAAAAATTATGAAGAAACTTATCGGTGCTTGGTATGAAACTTTTTTTCTTCATGCTCATTCGAGATTGAAATCGAAAACCGTTTCACAAAATTTGAGTTTAGTTTACTGGCAAGTGACTGGGGAAATGATCTCCTTTGCTATGAGACTTATGGCATGATTCTAGATCACGAGAAAGAAAAATATAAACAAAAATGAAGCAATACTCCAAAGCTTTGTGAGCCCAGGCAAAAAAGAAAGAAAAAAATCTGTTCTCTGAAAGATTACATCTCTTCTCTGAAACTCGTCGATTGAGTTGCGAAATGAAATATTTTGTTTATTGCGTTTTCAACATAAAAAAGGAAACCCAATAACCATCAGAAAATTTGATGATTAAAAAGAAACATAACTTCGTCCACAAAAACATAAGGAGTTCGGCTGGTTAAGGAAAAAGGTGGGAGTGGTATTTCTGTAATTTTTTTTCTTCATTTTCTCTGAGATTGTTCCAAAGAAACAAATATAAATTCTTATTAACTTTCATCTTTGGAGTAACGAACTTTCGGAATTCATTCTCTTCAATTCGCCTTCTCGGGAATGAGTCTTCTGGAAGCACAATAGTGCCTTCGTTGCCCGAAGGAAATGTACGCCTGCAGTGCAAGCGAGATGAATCTGTAACAGGATAGATTGAGCAGGCGACTTCTGATTACGCGCTCCGGAGACGATGCATTTCGATTGCAGCCTAGCGCAGTAAAATCACTTCTTGGCGATGCATATGCCTCACGCAGAGAATGGGCGAACATATTGCACCGCCCTCACCGATGGATAACAAGAAGAATGGCGTCTATACAGACTCACCCCTGTATACAGTGCGTATCAAAAAAAAGGTAATCCAACTTTGGAGGGCTACTATCTTATAATTATCTGCTATGGAGAGTGCAATGTTGGTTGAGAGAAAAGGGAACTCTTCCTCTTTCCATTGATACCTATTTATGTTGACAAATGTCATGCATGACTGAGCACATGAACTTTAAAGACAACAATGACAAATTGCACGTTTTCCAAGTTTGCATGTTACTGTGAAGGAACAATGCATATCTCACTGCATGGATGAGATCTGTCAATGGAGGTGGTCGAATCATCAGGCCAGCCTGCATGACTGCAGATTCGTGTTAAGGGTTTCTTCTAACCATTTATGGTTCATAGCCTTCAATATGGCCACGTTGTTGTAAACTTGGTCCTTCCCATAAAGGCTAAACCATTATCCATTTTTCTCTCTTCACATTTAAGACATGATTTGTCGCTGCGAGCTATGGGTTGAATATGAACAGAGAAAATGGATTGTGTGGGTTGACCTCTTTGGGAGTGACTTCAGTTATCCAACAGGTGGCCATCTTAAAGGTTATGAACCATAAAAGGTTAGGAAAAAACCCTAAACACAAACCCTAAACACAAATCTGCATTCGTACAGGCTGGCCTCTTTGGCCACTTTCATTGACAGATCTCATCCATGCAGTGAGACATGCATTGTTCCTTCACAATAACACGCAAACTTGGAAAAAGTGCAATTTGTCATTGTTGTCTTTAAAGTTCATGTGCTCAGTCATGCATGACATCTATCAACATAAATAGGTATCAATGGAAAGAGGAAGAGTTCCCCCTTCCTCACAACTAACAGTGAGCTCTCAATAGCTGATAATTATGAAATAGTAGCCCACCAAAGTTGGATTACCTTTTTTTTTGATACGCATTGTACAACAAACCCTCTCGCACCTCACAGAAGCCTATTCACCAAAGATATACAGTATAAATTGATAAGGAAAATGACATTCAGCGAGGAATACTCGTTTGATTATAAGTCTTTAGAGTGTATCCAGGCTTATGATAATCCCTTTATCATCCCTCCAAAAACAAACCAACAAACAAGAGAACAAACAAGCAAAGGAGAAAGAAAAAGAAAGGAAGAAAGAAAGAAACAAACAAACACAAACAACTCAGATAGACTGATCAGGCCTTGTCGGAAAAACAGACAGAAAGATATGTATCAGCCTGTCCATGACTACACGTCTCACAACAGTGATCTCTTCACCTTGACATCTCGTCATGTACACTCACACTCTAAACGCACTGTGAGGTATTTACGGTCACAACCCAAATCTCAATCTGGATCATGTGAAGGAAAAACCCGCCAAGAGTGCTTTCTCACTTTCGCCCAATCTTAGTAGGAAAGGTGATTGAAAGCAACTCTGACTTTCTGCTTTGACAAGGACAATTTTTCTTTCTCAAGTTCTTTTTTTTTCTCCAAACTTACCGTCCTCATAGTCGTTTTAGCATAGATCCACAAAACGCAACCAATTTCTGTGACGAAAGAATTATACAATATCATTTCCTTCGTTCAGATTATTCATCGGAATGGGACCTTTTCCAGGCATTTATACATTGACTTGGATAAAGTAAATTAACGACCTAAATTGCAGTTAGATAAATATTTCTGTGTCAGATGATTTGCCGATGCCTGGTTTAAGCACCTCTTAGGGGCTGAGAAAGTGAGAAATTTGCGCTTACCGTTCACATACAGCCTGTCGGACTTGGCTTTGTACCTTACCTCAAACAACAAAAGCGTCTGCAGCCTGATAGAAATCATCCATCCTGCTAATGATGCTCTATACTCAGACAAAAGATGAATAAAAAGATTTATATAATCGTATAAGTGCAACGACTTTCGGAATACCGTATTGTCAAAAACAGCCAACATTGCCATCGACAGTTAGTTGCATATTCCAATGCTATTAAAATAGAATTGCCAAAGAGTCAATATCAAAGGGATGGGATGTAAAGGTAACATCCTACTTTTTGCAGTGCTAAACTACCGTCCTAGATACCACTGTACTAGTATTTCGCGATATATATTTCGTGGCGTATTTGCATTCATACTAAGAATTATCCCGCGAAGTATACCGCTGTTTTTCACTGCGTCAATGCGAATGCGCTTAGATACGCCTTTTCTTCTTCTTTTGTTGTTTTTCTTGGTGTTGTTTTTTTTTTTTTGCTTTTGTATTTGTTTGTTTTGTTTTGTTTTGTTCTTTTTACAATATGAGAGGACAAAATCCGAGATCTCATCTTCTTGACTTCTAGGGTTCGAGAAGGCGAGGAAGAGAGTTGGAGATCTCGCTCACGACCACCAACACCCCTCCCCCGCTGCCCCCCCCCCCACACACACAAAATACACACACATACACACACACACACAACTACACCAATGAATTTGGGGATTCATCATGGGAGACACAGATCAGATGTGACCGCTCATATGTCATACATAATATATGGAAAGAGAACAGGAATAATCAAGTGTTCTTAAATAGATACAAGTGACAATCTCTGCGCTTCTCACTGTTCATCAGATTTGGCATTAATATTTATTGTGTCACAACGAAGGGTATATACCTGTGATGAAATGTAGATTGGCACGAAATTAGATATAAATCGTGGAATCGTTGATTTGCCGAAAGTCAACCTGAGCTCTCGGAGTTCGCTCTAATATCCATGTGAAATTCCCAAAATAACAAAATGGAAGTAGAACGCGGAGATGAGGCGGCCATGGGCGATATATCGATACATACATCACTCACGTCAGAATCGTCAGAGGGATTTGTGATACCAGAACCACGAAACTCTCTTACCGGAAATTTGACTCTCATAATATCCGCTGCAACTGTCCCTCCGATGATTGAAGGTTCTTCCTCCCTGCGACTTCAAGTCGAGGAGGTTTCCTCCATCCTACGAGCGGGGAGACCCTATCTCGGTTACCGGCATGCCGATGTTGTGATTAAAAGACCCGACCGGGAGAAGTATTTGATCACTGCGCAGGTTCAACGAAGTCATTTCGCCTGACATCAAACGCAGGAAGACTGGAGCACCTGTGTAAGTAGGCGGGACCAAGAAACGAGTGGCCGCAGTGTCCGAATTGTCTTGGAGCGCTCGGCGTATGCCAAACGGTATTCAGTTACTGTAAACACTGCCCAGTTGGGACGTATACACTTTCTTTTCTACCGCTAACGGACGAACTTTAATGGTTTAGTAGGGTTTCTCTCTCTCTCTCACTCTCTCTCTCTCTCTCTGCTTTGTCTATGTTCTTCCTTTTCTGTTTATTCGTTTGTTTGTGTGTATTTTTCAAAATTAACGAACTTCTTCGTTTAAAAACCGTGATTGCAATAACAGGAACATATTATGAGGCACAGATATAATGAAAATACGGATTTCTTTTTTTCTTATTTTTGTTTATGTGTCTTGTTTTTGAGGAAGTCTAAGAGATAATAGCAAAATATGGCTGATGATAACCGAGATATAGTTGAAATGCTTAACTATTTCAGCTACCATGTCATGATGGACTTGTCTCATGCCAATCTCGGAGAGGAAAAAACAACAACATCGAAATGGGATTGAAACGGAGGCTTTTGAAAAAGATATTACATCAACCCTGATTTTGACTGGCTCTCATTTTTCACGTTTCCCCCCGTAGACAAAAGTGGGCCACTTCAACCGAACGGAGATATCCGAGAAGGTGTGCACACTCTGCGGAATGCGTGATATTTCGATTTTTATTTTGCTACATTTTTCTTCATTTCACGAAGCAAAAAAAAACCATATATATCTCAATTGCAGAGTGTGTGTGTGAAAAATGAGCACAATTCAACAATGTATGTTATCCTTCTCAAAACAGAAAAAAGGAGCGATTTGTCAGGAAAAATAACAAGGGAAGCTTACCATTGTCTGTGCATAAGCTAGCATGGAATGTTACATGGGAGGTCACTGTAAACAGTGCTTGATGAGCGTTTTTTGTTTTTAATCGAGAGACTATTCCACATACAAGACTCAAGCTTCACCTAACGTCTGTTAGGTGTAACCTAAAATCCTATTTGTTTGACAGTGCGTTTTGAAGACAGACTTTCATGTCTTCTTTTTCATCTTCTTCTTCTTTTATGGTATATCTTCAGTCTTTTTACTTTGTTGTAAAGCGCCTTGAGCATTCAATAAGAATGGAAAATGGCCCTCTAGAAACTGTACGTATGTATGTATTATTATTATTATCAATAGTACATCAAGACGGTGTGTCTTATTTTCTTGTGGACTTAAGGCATTTTAGGATTATTCAAGTATATGCTGTGGCAAGAACGTGTTGGATAGCAGTGTCATTGTCATTTAAAACAGAATAGTCATCAAACATAGGGGGAGTACTTTCTTAAGGAACATCTGAACACATAACTACAGTCAAACCTGTCTATAGCGGCCACTCTAGGGAGACGAAAAGAGTTGCCGCTGTAGACAGGTAGCTGCTATATAGATAGGTCATCCGACAGTTATCTTAATGTATAATTGCATACTTGTACATGTATTATCGTTGCTGTAAGTACTTACATGTACATACATGTGCTTACGTATATGCACATGTCATTGAACATGGCCGTTATTCATGGAGTTATCGCACCCTAGCGTGCATACAGCAAGCAAGCCTTCCACGAGTTCATTAACTCTACTACGCCTGAATGGCAGGTGACTGCTACGGTGACAATCACCGAACTATTCTGTGAACCAGAAGAACACGCTGAATTGTTGGCTTTCCTGCGATGTGGTTCCCTATGAGTCTCTGACCGCTAAACACTGGTTAAAATCTACCGCAGGAAGCGATATGTTTGGCCACTTGCCGCGTTAGACAGGTAGGCGTTATGCACAGGGTCTTTTCGCTGGGATACTTTTAAGTAGACGCATACGGCAGGTAGCAGCTATAAAGGCAGGTTTGGCTGTACTTGTGGAGTACTGATATATATATATATATTTAACTGTATAAAGAAGGACTTTCAAGTTGTTGAATTTAGAAGATGGTCTGTGTGAGATAAATACGCTAAATGAGTACAAATGGAGACTTGATTCTGCTGTAAAACAGTTTATTCAAGTGGATTTGACTTCAAATACCTCAGGAAATACAATAAAACATTTAAGGTGATATGAGACACCTATTTATTTATTTATTTATTTATTTATTTATTTATTTATTTGTTTATTTATTTATTTATTTATTTATTTATTTATTTATTTATTTATTTATTTATATAACATAAAACAAAGGATTGTAAGAATTAATCTATAAATTTTACTGGCAACTTTCTGTTGCCAAGCCTTCTTTTGTCGTCTTCGTGATCGTTGTCAGAGTCGAGACCAACATCTTCCTCGTCTTTGTCAGCTGCACGAGTTTCTGGTCCCTAACGATTTAAGACCCAATTTCATGTTCTCATGCTGATATAACGAGAGAATCTGCTTTTCTTTTTGTTGAACCGTCTGACAATTCTCCATTGTCAGGATCTGTGGGGGAATCACCTATTCCGTCATCAGTGCTGCTGGAGGGGAAATTGCTCATGTTAACAAAGGCTATCGAAAAAGGCAAAGTTTCGGAGTCATTCGAAAAGCTAGCGTAAATCTATAATGCACAGCACACACCACGCTAGCCTAGCGCTGTACGGACTGCTTGTTTGGGAGGTCCTTCCCGAGATAAACGTCGCTGGTTTTTGTAGAATTTCTAGTAGTAGGGCAGATATTTAACAAAAATTGGTCGAAATGCTCACTTCCGGCGGAAAGTATGAAATTTTGCATGTAGGGGTATTTTGGGGCGCTGATTTCAAATATTGCCGGATCCAAGAGATCTGATCACGGGGTCGGCGGCCATTTTGAATTCCAATATGGCCGCCATCACAAAACAAATTCAAAGATCCCTATCTTCAATTCTGAATGACCTGTGGCACCAAAATTTGGTACACATAAGCGTTTTGACACACTGAATTTGATGACAGATTGATTTGGAGTGTTTGACAAACATCGAATGGCCGCCATTTTGAATTCCAATATGGCCGCCTCGACGAAATATTCAAAATCCCTATCTCGATTTCTCAGTGGTGAGTGACCCTGAAATTAGGGGTAAACAAGTATTTTCACATACTGAGTCAAAATATCAACTGATGTGATGTGTCTGACAAACGCAATGCCTGCTATTTTGAATTCCAATGTGACTACGAGGACAAACATCATGACTAATATTCACGGGCATGTCAAAAAGTGCAGCAAAAAGGAAGCATAATGCACCTTTCACTGACGTCACAATGTAAATACAGCAGCGCGCACTCTATCAGTTACAAACGCGCGCTCAATCAGGTAGCCTAATTTACAAACTCGAGATAGAGATTTTCAAAACTCCAACATGGCAAATATGTATAAGATTTTAAATTGGCTGCCGTGCAGCTTGTCAGACAAATCAGATAAGTCTGTTATTGAAGTCTTCATATCACCATGCTTTAATATATCAAGTTCCAATGGCTAATGTCATTCAGAACTGAAGATAGGGATCTTTGACGGCGGCCATATTGGAATTCAAAATGGCGGCCGACCCCGTTGAAAGACCTCTTGGATCCGGCAATTTTTGAAATCAGCGCCTCAAAATACCCCTATATGCAAAATTTCATACTTTCCGCCGGATGTGAGCATCTTTTTCACATATCTGCCCCACTATAGGGGTGCTTCCGGTAAATTTTGTCCCCCTATATCTCGCTCCTACTTCCAAATCGCCAAAATAATAGATGCCGAAATCAGGTTCAGCGAAGAAAATTACCTAAGTAGATGTCTACGAGATGAAATGAGATGTTGTCGATTTCGGTTTACCTTTAAAAAGTTTCTGGTGCATGATGATTCGTTGTTGTAGGTGGTTCCGTAGGGATGTTTACCTGATAATGTGTTCTCGAACCTCTTTTTTTTTTCTTCTGCTGTAGAAGATGAGCAGCATACACTATTTACATTACTTCCTGGACTTTCATCCCCGTCAGTCAACGTCCACCATGGGAGTGCACTTCGAGGAAAGATGTGGCTGAATTGGACAACCACGCACTGCTCGCTGAAGTCATCAGCATCCCATATCCGGCACCTATCAAGGGAATGTCATATTTTTGTCAACACTGGGTCCTTGCTTATCTTGCTCGGGACTCGGTAAACGGCGAGTGTTTGTTAACAAATACCTATCAGCCGGAGAATCATTATATCCCTGTATGTGTAAACTCCTACATCCGTCCAACACTTCTCACGTTCTCTTGTAATTCACCTTCACCTTTTGGGTGTTTTTTTTTTTGTTGTTTATATCACATTCGCACTTTCTAACTAATGACCCTGCTTCAATGCGTCCATGTCTTTGTTCCTCGAACGCGGCTCTGATTATAAAAAATTATGACATTTATCTTCCTTTTACCAAAATTATAAGACACTCAAAGAGATGGAAGAAAAAAAATGCTCACTCCAAAAGGAAAAAAGAGAAACACCAACTACACATGAAAGCTGAACAAAGAAAAAATGATTGCCGCATGAAGTAATTGAATATGTAAATGGGATATTTTACAAATGGAACAAAAATTGATTGATTCTTTGCAATAAGAAGGGGAAAAATCTATTCTGTTTCTCCCTTTTTATTTGTTCAAATCCACGAGAAATAAATTGTAATTGAGAAATGATTTCGTCCTGAGAACTCCCCACTGTAGGCATGGTTAGTGAAAGTAAATTATCTTTCTGCTGAATTTCCTTTTTCTTTTAAGATGAGCTTAAATGACTTTCACATACAATCCAAGCGTTGAAGTTCTTTCGGTCTTGTACGGCAAGGCAGCCAGTTAAAGTATACAGGAGCCGCAGAAAGTGTGTGTGTGTGTGTGTGTGTGTGTGTGTGTGTGTGTGTGTGTGTGTGTGTGTGTGTGTGTGTGTGTGTGTGTGTGTGTGTGTGTGTATGTGAATGGGTCAAGGAAATTTCGCTTTAATGAAAGTTAGCGAAACTAAGGCGTAGAAGTCTACCTCGTGAAGATCTAGAAGAAGACAGACTACGCCCGAAGGAGAGCAAACGACTGCTTGCTATTGAATTGACTGAATTGAATTCATTTCTCGTATTTCACACAACAAAATAAAATGCCTATTAGTGAAAAAACAATATTAGGGAATCCTGTACCACATTAGAGATTTGAGATTCTAATAATCTCATATCTGCTATTTTCACTTTAAAACGTGAACCTTGAAACGGCAGTTGATTGGCAGATATCGTGAGATCAATTTTGTGTTTTTGTCTGCTTATTGATGTTGTTCCAACAACAACATGCGTATACAGCATACGACATTGTTTTGGAAATAGATAAGGAACACCAAAAACAGTGACTCTCGTATCGCACACAAAGAATAACCATCAGATATGAAATGTTTTGTGAAGCTGTCACCATGCCGTTTAAATCTAAAGCTGATAATCGACAGGATGTCTAATATGTATTAGAGTTACTTCAGGTGATAGGGATACAGAGTCTTGTGAGGCCCTTAACAGGAACCTGATAATAAGCATTGTGTGTAAACAATTTCAAAGCCACTTTCGTGTCTGTGAATGGTGTTTGTAGCAAAGATAGAGGAAGAAGAAATCGTCATCGCCTTGAGATGTTAATTGAAAGGCGTACCCATGAAAACGAACCATCCTCAATAAAAACAGAGGAAGAAAAAATCGTTATCGTCTATGGATGTTAATTGAAAGACGTACCCATGAAAACGAACCATTCTCGACACACCGTGCGGAGAGCTCGTTAATTCTTGCCTTATTTATCATATTCTTCAATTATGTCGAGCTCGCGAAGCTAAATCGATGGCCTAAATTGGCCCACTCAAGTTTGACTAACAATTCACGCGGGCAACAAAACGACAGGGGTCAAACGGACCTAGACAGTAGTTTATCTTTCTGGCTTTCTCTCCATGTACACAAAACAAGCAGATCCCTATCCATCTTCCAGGATTGCGTGTCACAAAGTGAATGGGGGGGGGGGGGGCAGAAGCAGGTTCAATCTCCTTGATTCATTCTTGCAGCTTTTTAATCCATCTCTTTGACACACACATACACTCACACGCTTGAAACAAAATGCACACACAGACACACACGCACACACACACACACACACACACACACGCAAACACATTTACATAATGACCCTATGAACACACATGTAAACCTTTGGGTCGGTGGTCGGTGGCTAGTTCGTCTTTCATCCATACACGAGCGATGACAATCATGCAAAAGTTATATATTGTATGAATAGAGTATTCATGCAACAATACCATCAATAAGCAAGTTATCAATCAAATTATATAGGGAAATACGTGTACTTGAAACTTTATTGAAAAACACATCAAATATCTAATTGACGACATTTGACTAAATTCTCCAAACCTTGTAGCTCTTTCTTCATTGTTCCTTCCTACCTTAATGTGTTCATATACGTACAAGGTTGGTCATGCATGACGCATCAAACACAATAAACACATATATCTCTGTACCCATAAATACACGATATATGAGACTATAATACACATTTCTTCATTCCCACCCACACCCTTCGAACAGGGGTGGCGGCACGTTTTTAATGTGTGTATGTGAGTGTGTGTGTGTGTGTGGGGGGGGGGGGGGGAGGGGACTGCGGGCCAGAGTGTCAATGGTCTCAACGGAAAGAATCTCCAGACGGAACTCTTGGAGAGTCATTGTTTTTCGTAGTGACTCTATTTTTCCAATTTTATTTTAAGAGCCAAAGACTGGAGAGACTGCATTCCCCCCACACCCCACCCCCACAGCATAATTATGATATTGTACAAAATATTCCTCTTGAACATGAAGCACAATTTGTCCTGAACGAAGGTATCATAATGTGTGATTTTTTGTTAAACCTACTCTAGTACTCAAAGAATGGTACATGTGTGTACTTAATACCTAAAAATGTTAAGGAGAAAATCAACACTGGGTATATGTTTTATTACAGAGCTTTTCAATGGGTTAAAAGAGAATCCTTAAAGTTTCAATATGGCAGCCATCAGTTTGTTTAATGTTACGCTCGGGTGATTGTGCCCGAGTTCTAAATCTCTCTAAGTGGGTTGATAAGGAAAATTGCCGACTCATTCCGTAAAGAGTTGCTTTTGTAATTTATGTCCAGCTTTTCGTTTTAATGACTACAAATTGAGTCGACAATTAAAGTCAATCAAAGTCGACAGAATATTTGACATTTCATAGAAGGAACGACATCGTTCGGCTGTTTCATTGAGATTTCAAAGAGACGTTGAAACGCATGATTCGCGTACCGATTAATGTCATGAAAGACTTCAACCAATACTTAATACGAATAGTGGTTCAATCTGCACAGGAATGGTTGTATTGCGCCGAACTGCTCAAAGCTAATTTGCAGCGGCCGCTGTTGTAATTTTCTGACCTTGAACTTTTGTGGGTAGTCTTTTGAGAAACGATACTATCGAAAATTCTTGTGATCTCTGATAGTGCTTTACTCTCTTTTTTTTCTTGCTAGCTATTCTTGTGAGCCAATCAGATGTAAATCTATGAAGGCAGCGGTAAATCAGATGAAATAAAATAATGTCAACTGATGCTGAGCTCTAAGCCACAGAGAATACATCGGTCTTTACTAGACGCGGTGGAGTATTTGGACAGAGCTCGCGTCGCCGCCAGAGCTCAGCTACCGCAGATTCAGCGGTTCATTAGATTGGAAATGAACGAATAATATGAGAGCGACAAATTGCATGGATTGCTCTTTGGACCAATTAATCATATCAAGATTAATTTCAGCGGTAGTCATCTTAGCGGAGCTATCCTGTAATGCGATTCGAAAGGTATAGAGCCATTACATTACCGATGTAGTTAAAATATGTTCATTCTCTTTTCTTTTCTTTTCTTTTCTTTTTGGTGGCACTGGGTCCTTTTCTTTTTTTGTTTCTTGTGTATTATACATGATATATTATTTTGGGGTTATAAAGAGAAGTTGGGAGAGTGGGCTTTTGATTTTACATAATGTCTAACTGTTTGTAAATGTAGTTATAACTGTTACATCAGTTACATAACTATATCATGCATGTGGGAAGTGAATTAACAGATTACTGCAGTGAAGAATAAGGATTATTGGATGAAATGCTTCGGTATCATTGATCATAGTCAGCATTCATTAATCAACTACGTAAACTGAATACTACACTTTGACATTCAAAGGAACTAAGTAGCACCGTGGTGCAGTTGTAGAAAGAGGCGAGACTCTTAAAGACGAAACATCTTCATTCGAATCCTCGCAGACGCATGCCCCATTCTTGCCCCATTCTGTCCCTCTTGTCACAGTTGTTTGCTATGAAGTGGTACTTTGCAATACTGATATTGCTGGGCTGATGGGAATTAGTGCCAGATCCATGTGGGCGAGCAGTATCGACTCAGAAGAGGGTGACCCTGGCTAGATCATATTTATAGTCAAGACCGCAGAATTACAATCAATATAATTGCACCATGGCAAAATATTATCATGATTATTGTCTATCATTATCATTGTTTCATTGCTACCAGGTTTCATTAATGCTACGCTATAATCCTTATGATCACGTTATCATCATGTCATGAAAGACGCGTAAAACTTCGAGAAATTATGAAACGATGTACCCCCAGGACGGATCCAGTTCCTCATAACCAAGCTGAAAAGCAATACACTTTGATGAAAAGAATTGCGCGATTAAGTTAGTCGTAGTCATTATCATAAGATATGAGAGATACATTATAGCAGAGGGTTAGAGCAACAGCGATTTCGTTTTTAGAAATTGTCGAACACGCGCACATGACTCAAAACCTATGGATTCTTTGAAGACAAAAAACAAATGTTAAGTTTGACCGCCAATTAGACACTTCCGCAGTTTCCGAGCAGGTTAAGATTGTTGCATCGAAGCCATTATCACGGACATTAAAGCTTGCGGCAGAACGATAATCGGCCCATAATTTCATATCACGTACTGCTCTGGAATAATATTTGGACAAGATATATCCATCATCCCACTCAGAAAGCCACACCATTCTCGGGTATCTGTCCACACACAAACATTTATCATTCTTTGTTTAAAGATGTCGCAGCCTCCTGATGACTGTTGGGAGGATCTTGTCGAGCGCTTTGCTTAAGGAGCTTTCCTGATGGATCACTCTCAAGTCACAGCACGCCTCTTCATGACACCCGACATCACTCGCTCCAACTCGATTTCCGCTTCGAGCTGATGTGGAATGCATAACAAAACAGTGAAAGATTCCCCAGAAACAATAACAATGGCAATATAAGGAAATCAGATAAAATGAAGAAGAAATGTCTCCAGACAAAGATGTCTTGATTTGATCAAGAAATAAACGTGATTAACGGGCCGAAAGACTGCTTTGATCTCAGCGATAGATGCTAAGTTGATATTGGTTTTACCGGCGGTAGATCTCGAGGACTCGGTATCAAACATCTCTCTTCAGAGTATTTGTTTTGGTATCTTTGCGTAGGGTGCTATCTACCCAGGCAAGACATGAGAGAAGAGATGCAATCAAAGTGCAAGATGTGACGCTACGAAACAAAAACACAAACAAAACAAAAACAAACAAGAAAGAGCCAACGAACTTCTGCACAGGACCACGATTTTTGACTCTTTGATAAAGGGGGACGTGATTGTAATCACATTACATATTCCTCACTGTTGATCATAAATTATTTCGGTAAAGATGAATTACTTTCTGAATTCAAAGTGATGTCGGAATATAAGTAAAAAAGATTCATCAAAGTTCAACACATATTGAATATAGGTATATGTTATGTGTATTTCATGCACACACACATATGTAATATATATGTATATATATATATATATATATGTGCACAAAAGTACTTACATATATAAACATATGAACATATATTCAATATGTCAATAGTATTAATAAATGGCTTTCATGAATCTGTATTTTCGTACATTATATGATAGGTTCTACCAATGCTACGCAAAAAAAAAAAGACAAGAAAATAAAGTAGACCTTGGGTTCTATTTTTACATCGGAACTAATTTGGGTTTTGTTTTTCTCCTGCGTGAGAGACAAGAGATATCTAACCGCCTTCACTGACTCCCGGAGATCAGTTAGTTAAGTAATGAATAAAATGAGAAATTGATTGGACTGTATTTAACTTATCGATGGGAATTCAATATGTTAGAATAATAAATCGTTCACTTGAAAACCGTCTCCTTAGCAAATAGGAGTGCAAAGGCCTGCAGATACACTTCCCAGACTATTCCAGACGGATTATTTCGTAATCTAATTCGAATTTCTATCATAGTTTGTCCCCAGGCAGGGTTTCAGTTAAACAAGAGATAGAATTCCAAGGCACAACTCCTTCGTACTGAAGAAAAAGTGAGGACAAACTTAAACAGCTACAAAGAGGAGGAACGCTGGTACAGAGAAGTTTACAACATCGATTCGTTGGGAAACTGTTATCATGTGGCACGCATTTAGGCAAACTTATAAAAAGCAAGCACACGATTCCTCCGTGCTCGCAAAGAAGTCATCGGGATAGGGGAGAGATTTGCTCGTTTGAAACCATTCTACAATCTTCTCAATCCCCGATGGCGAGATCACGCAGAGAATTGGATGGTATCTTCATTGATCAAAGAAATGCAATTTACATGCCCTTGGCAAAATCTAATAACAAGACTGTGCAAACAGTATTCGAAAGATAAATATTAAATCTCGATCGAGCATCATTCTTGCCGAATGCCGATGCCAGCACACGGACCGGCGCGTCTGTCTCCGAACGTGACGCAGCCCGTCTGTACTGGATTTTCGGTGTTTGCGGTTTTCGGGCAGCTTCAGACTTGACCATCCCTTTGCTTCGTATTAGATCTCTTGCCGTAGATATCAAACTACAATGTTACAGAGATAATTAATCTTCGCGCGATTCCAGCACAGTGATTTGTAATCAAGAACTAAACTGAAGACTACATGTATTTTGTCTTCTGCAAGCTATCTCTATGAAGTGAAGGAGATACAAATGCTATCTATGTGTAATGGGTAAAAAAAGTTAAACGTTTTGTGTTTGTGTGTGTGTTTGTGTGTGTGTGTGTGTGTGTATAAGTGTGTGTTTATTGTATTAAAATTTCGTCATTTATAGCTAAATGCTGTAAAGCTTTATCAGGATTTTTATTTAGTCGGACAAATGCTTTTAGTCAAAGTGTGGTGATAATCATCATGTTTATTGATCGTTTGGCTGAACTAACTTTATGCATTTAATTTCTAGCATTTTTTTTTACTCCATAAAATTGCAGGGAATTATTAGGATATGTTTATTACACATGTTTTCCGGCGCTCAAGGATTTTCAGCTGATATAAATTCAGACAAAGTCCGTATTAATAGGTATAATCTTTGTGTATGTCAAGTTTCGTAAGAGATCGCTACAATGTGATTTCCATTTACAATTTCCTTTGATTATAGAAGGTTGGCTATTATAAAACAAAATAAAAAATCGAGTACTAGTATTCTATTAGCTTAGGAAAAGAGGAAACAAAGAAAATATTCCAAATGAAATTGCTTTTATGTCGGATGTGCCTTGATTTAACAGCCTGTTCTGTTGTGGCAGACAAGCTGACAAGGTAATGATTTGTCGGGCTTTACAGCCGTTATACCACAGAAGTTTCGTCGCTTTCTTTACATGCCTAGAAGTCGAGGGGCTTTACTGAAGGGTTTCACTCAGGAATAGTCACGATTAGGGTGGAGGTGAGGCAAGAAAACGTATAATGCAGTGCGCAAACAAAATCATATCATTTTGGGTACAAACTACGTAAGCATAATCCTGGTTGATAATTTGTTTATTGTTCATTGCTAAAAGGAGGCACCCTATACGACTTCCGTCATTATTGACGTTATTCACATCCATCTTGTCATTTTCTGTAAAAGCTAGACAAACACACTGAGAAATACGGGTTCAAATTTGAACCCCAAAATTGTGGCTATACAACCACCCTATAAGGTGCAACTTTGCACCCTAATAAGCAATTTGCACCCTTTAGAGGTGCAGCACGCTGAATTTTGAGCCTGCAGGGGTGCGAATTTGCACCCTCAGTTTTGTGCTAATCAAGGGTGCAAACATGCACCATAAACATTAAAACATTGTAAATTGAAAATTTGGACCACGAGTACCAAGGTTTTACTCGTAAGATCAAACTTACACTCTGATGGATATGTCTGCATCTTTGTAGGTACGAATATAAATATTAAGAGATTTAATTTTCTACTTGCATGCTAAAAGGTGCAATTGTGCACCTCAGGGTGCTGCTATAGAGACAAATAGGGTGCAAATTTGAACCTTTATTTTTTAGTGTGTAGTTCTTTTTTTTTTTTACCAAGTGAGTGTATCGGTGTGTATATGTTTCATACACGCGTTGAGATCAGTCGGTCAATACAAAGCCTCTATATGAGACATAATCTTTTATTTTACTTTTAACAGATGAGCAACTGAAACGATATTGATGAAACTTTATAGCAATCATACATCTTAGCTAGACAAAACGAGTGGGAAAGAAATATGACACCATTTGAAATAAACTGTGACGACTTTTTTTTTTCTTCAGAAAAACGGACGACTATTTTAGCATGCATCCGAGACCGAAGTCCTCGGGGCAACTTGGCACGTGCTCCGCCCACCACATTGCGGGGCAGCACTCAGAATATACTTCATGTTGGCCGTCATGGTTACATTATATCACATGTCTGCATTTGAGCAGACTAAAGAGCGTCTTGCCTGCAGGGTGCAAACTAAAAATACGGAAGCCATGATAGTTCTCACAATGTATATGATGTATGTTCCATACGCGTTGATAAAGATATAAAAAAGAGGCTATCGGGTAAGGAAAAACAAGCCCGCCCTTATCAAATTAGTCATTGTGTTTGTGTGTGTGTGTAAGTGTGTGTGCGCGCGCGCATGTGCCCTCGGAGCAGTACGTTGATATTCAATATTACTCGACGATTTAAAGACACCATATCACATCAAGAATCTTCTTATGGCTCGAAATCGTAGCTGCAACATTTTGTCGATGATTTTAAAAAAGGGTTGATATACTCAATTGAAAGAAAAGTATTTTCCCATACCTTGGCTATCAAATGGCACTAAGGTTGGTGCTTCAAGGCAAGGAACACATGAGTTTGTATTACTTGAAAAAAAAAATTGCAACTGAGAGATTGAAAATGTATCGCAAAAGAAATCATGGGAAAGTAGGGGGGTTGTATAGCTTTTATTTGAACGCCTTTTTCCTTTCTGTTGCTTGGTGTTGAGCTGCAGTTTGAAAGCCCTTTTCCCTTATCCTTCCCTCACTTCCCTTCATCAATATCTTACATACATACATACATACATACATACATGTATGTACATTGTATATACAGGTATATATCATAATAGGCATATTTATTCAGATATGCGAGATATGACGAAGGACATATGACGAAGCCCTTTCTCATGTATATGTATAACATGTATATATATCATATATAATTATATGTATATATATATATATATTATATATATATATATATATATATATATATATATATATATATATATATATATATATATAGTATATCATATATCATATATATATATATATATATATATATATATATATATATATATTACATCTGACTCCAGAAATTAAGTATCTCAGTCGAAATGAGTGATGAGAGGAATAACTGCCAGAATATTTGAAAGTTGAAATCTTTAGAAATCTCAAGGATTAATCAACCATTCACTTGAATAGTATTGCAAATTTCGCATTGATTTTACAGAGCAGTTATTCGGTGCTGGGGATTTCAGGCAATTCATGCTATCTTTAAGTATAGGTTTCATCATATTTATGGCTGCATTTGACTTTGGCAAATTTCAAAATCTTTCTCGGGTACGTCCTTGAACTACTTCTTTTCCGAGGCAATCTATATGGGGCCTTTTAATGCTGATACATCAACATAAACCATTTGACCAGAATCTGATGTTTGCACAGATTCGTCAATTCTGAGTGGATGAGACTGGTACCACTGATGCTCCCAAGACGAGTTTTCAAATGCGTCCACGGGGAGAAGACAATTACCAGATGTGAGTTGCTGGGTTATCATTTTTCACTTAAACATCCCTCAGGAAATCAGGAGCAGCGTGGTCGTAAACGGACATCAAGAACGAAGAACGAAACGTGAGCAATTTGTAACAAGCTCAATAACAACTGACCACTATACGCCGAGGCTGGCCATTACGATGAATCCATCCCATTACGATCTGACCCTCCCGAATCAGGCGTCGACTTTTTTCTTTTCCCGATATCACAGGAGCTGACATGATCGTTCTTTCCTCGGTTGCTTTATTGATGGCACACATCATTGTCAGGAATATTCTAAAATCGTTGCTCATTAAAGCCCGAGGAAAAAAAAATCTAAATACAGTGACTTGTCTATTTGAGATAATGTGAATTTTCTTTTAGAGAGAACTGCCATGTCGAATCTTTATACGTACCACTTCAGAACAAAAAAAGAAAGGAAATCTGATAATCTGATACGGATGGCGGAAGTCAAGACTAAATCGACATTGTATTCTCTCTCACTTCATGATAGTATTGATACTTGGCAGTATTTCCCTTTCGTTTCGTCCTTAAGGAAAGAAATAACACGATGATTACACACACAGGTACTTTGGAACTTAACGATTGGTTACTCTAATGACGCACGACGCGAATGCGAGCCTATCACGGAGACGGCACTATTGTAAAAGACACGATGGAGTTTGATGTACCATCGAGAGCCAAAATGGAAGCTAGATCTATTTAAGGAAGTCGCTGACGTTTACACACTACATAGGGACGGGATGGGCGACCATTCTTTGAAGAGCTCTAAGGTTACGCGATAGTGTAAGAAATCAACAGTATCAAAAAACGCGGTACGGGACTGCGTCCTTCAAACCTCATGGGGGCGCGTTCGTTAATCATCCGATATCTGAATGTCACTTATATGCAGATCATGGATTTCAGGAGGCAAGATGTCCCTTAAAAGGGTAACAATGTGCCCACGGTTGTTGTTTTTTAAAGCATTGCGACATAAATCTATTTCCTTACTGCCATCATCGACTGAAAATTAGATGGATCCCAACATCCCTTGAGTTTAGACGATAGTGAAAGAAAACTGCTATTCAGTGCATGTGATACCACATGATTTATTGAGTATTCCCGTGGAACAAAATGTGATTTAGTTGTAAGTACTATCTTCTTTAGTTGCTAACCCTCGGGATAGAGCCTCGGAACAGAATGATTACGAGTGATTATGTCAAGGCTACCAGAGAAACTTACAAGAAGCACTCTAGGGAGATAAAAAAAGTTTGAGATAGAAGTTACATTTCCTCCCAAATTTTGTATTTTTCCGGAAGTGAACCGCAGAATTTAGAACGACAGGCTTTCTCTTCTCCTCTCCCCACCCCCAAGTTTTTTTTCTACACGTCTGTAGACGTCTCATATGTCCGCCCTTTCCAAAATTTTGTTCTGTTTTGTAATATTTCACACAAACGCACAAACCCGCCCAAACCGATCGAAAAATCGCCAAATGCCGTAGTACAATGAAAGCGTTTCTCTTGCTTTCGCTCCTCTCGCATATAACTTGCATTTTATGTGGTGATATGATTATCAATTGGTGTTCCTTTCTGGATTTGCGCGTAAGTTCTAAGTTTCTGTCACTGTTTTGTGTACAAAAGTCATGCTTTTGCATAATGTAGGTGCTGGTCATTTGAAAGAAAGACAATCATAGATTTGCCATACAATTTACATCAAAGCAAAGCTTGACATTCTCTCTCTACAACGTTACTCACTATTTGTCCAGCTTAACAGAAATCGATAGGAGTAACACAGCTTTGAAAAATAGAATGTTTTCTCAAAGCATGACTACGTTTGTGTCTCAGAATAATATGGCACACGAGAGGTTTCCACCATGGCACATAAAGAGTTAAGAAGTGTTTGGATGCCATGTAGCTCACGAGCAGTTATACAATACACATAATTGACATCATGAGATCATGAAGATAGACCAGCCTTCTTGCTATAAGTCGTGCTAAAAATGAGTCACATCCAGGCAATCTCGTACTATCAAACCTGTCTATAGCGGCCACCTGAGGCACTATAGACAGGTTCCCCGACATTTCGTGTGTATTATAACACTTGTGCAGGTATCACCGTTGTGTACATGACCATTAATGGCGTACATGTATGCGTATACTGATTCATTTGTTCTTAGATTAAGGACTTAATAACAACGTTTTGTACATTGAACAATGCCTCTATCATGGTTAATTGATCGCGCTGTTGTACTCTACAAAAGCATGCCAGTTTTTGATGAGTGCATTACTATGCCGGAATGGCGGATGAACGCAGCTGCAGGGATCACTGACCAGCTGTTCGCCGTCCATGACCGGCACGGCTGCAAAGCAGGAACCACCAGGCTGACCGCGCTGAATTATTGACTCCGTATGGATCTGTGGCCGCTGTACAAAGTTGAAAACCCACCGCAGGATATAGGATTGGTGGCCACATGGTCGCGTTAGACAGATGGCCGCTATGCAAAAGGTCCTTAGCATAGCCTTTCCGCGGGGGGTTAGTGGCCGCATATACGGCAGGTGGCGGCTATGGCCGCTGAGTTTAATTTCAGGATCACATAGGAATAGTCACATTGCCCTCCCACTGTAGATATCTACTCGGAGTACTCAAAATCTATTTCTACTTTAACATCGTCTGCAGACAATACCGTGCTGACGTATTGTGTCTGATTTACAGGGTTTTCGTCTCTCTCTTTGATCATATTGTTGTGGTTGCTGTTGTCTAATAATGAGGGAAGCTTTGTTTGCAGGAATCAAATAGCAACACAAGAAAACCCACAGCAACTTGGTAGACTGGCAGAAAGATATACATTTCTATCTGCATGTTCCAATGTCCCCATCTGTGCTTAGTCAAGACCTAAAGGGGATTTTTATCCTGTTCTAGTTTGCTCTGATGTCTACCTTGTCTACTTGACGTCATGAGGCTGCTTAAAGACATCACTCAGGTAGATTTGTAGCAAGATGCTTTAGTTCAAGGTCTTCCGTCTCCAGAGAAACACAATTCGTCGCCATAACATAAAAAAAAAAATGCTTGGAAGCAATCGATAGAATGTAATGTGTCCATTATGTTCATATAGTAGGAATGTTCTTCGTACACTCGCGCTTACACAACACGTCATGAACACACGAACTAACGATAGCTATTGTACGTAAGTGTGTGTGTGTTGCGTGTTGCGTGTTTCAGAAATATGCTTTACCTAACTGAATAGTATTTGGAATGAAAGGTGGAAGTGCTTCAAAAGACACTTCATTCACCTTGTAGAACATGATCTGCTGGTCGCTGTTTCAGTATACTAAGGAATAAATCATATTTGCTGTAATTCCCTTGAGACTACGCTGTCCATCGTACCGTGCATAGAGAGGGAAAATCCCCTGAACTATAATGACTGCCTTGGGTGAGATATTGGGCATGAAATAGCCGACATCCCAACACTGATGATGAAAAAAAAAATATTTGAAAAGGCATTATACTGAATCTAGGATGAGTCCGTCAAGTAGTAGTAGTTATTCTGAAAATGTAAAGCGCTCAGTTAATGACCTATTATCATTTTATTTACTGTCTTCATGCTTTAGAGAAAGAATCAAAAAGCAGATGAAAAAAAGTGAAAAGAAAAACTGGAAAGGTGCTAATTTCATCATAATATAATCATGATGGTAAGAAGATGTAATTCAATTATATTCATTTATATTTCATTAATCTTTATCCATTTAAGTGAGTCATGGCAAAATTTGTATAAATTCACAAACACTGCTCCATCATAAAACGATGTAAAATAGACTGACCCCTACAGAGAAGTAAACAAACTCAATTCAATTCTATCTCATTAAAAATAATGTCTACATTAAAATAGATTATTCCATGAGTCACTGAGAGTCATCTGTCTTTTCTTTTTTTTTTTCTAATTATGCCTCGTTGGTGATAGTGCAAATTCTCTATTATAAAGCAGCATGATTCATCGGATGAAACACATCCTCCCTCCCCCCCACCCCCCCCCAAAAAAAAAAAATGCCGTTATCAACAGGGCGGGGGCGCTGTGGCATAGTGGATAAGACTCCCGACTCCCGATCGGAGTACCCGAGTTCGAATCCCGCCCAGTGCTTACGTCCTTGAACAACATGTTTTCACCCACCATGTCCCTCTCAACCCAGGTGTACAAATGGGTACCTGGCAATGCTAGGGTAATCATAATAGTAATAGCAGGGCCCTTTGGGAGAGCAGTGGCAACACTGAAGAGGCTACCCGGGGTAAATAAGACCTTCTTCTTCTTCTTCTTCTTCTTCTTCTTCTTCATTATTATTATTATTATTATTATTATTATTATTATTATTATTATTATTATTATTATTATTATTATTATTATTATTATCATCATCATCATCATCATTATTATTATCATATACATTCGGTCATTATATTCGAGCAGTCGCGACATATTCAGGATAAAATCAGTATTGTGTCATCTACTACCTATCCTGCGCATTAATAACAAACACGAATGACAATAAAATTGTTCATGTGTATCAAAATGCATGGCAGTGTAATGGACAATTTCAGGTAACAACGTCATTTCCTCGCGAGCTTACTATGGAGAAGTACTCAACGGCTACAAAGGTTACAGCTGCGCTCTTTCTTTTGACGACATTTTTTTTTTTCTCTTCCCTTTACAAGCCGAGTGTTTGTACCCCTTCTATTGACAAGGGATCACCTTCCATGCTGGAAATTGCTTCTTGAATGCATGCGCAAGTGGTCTGGAACGAGTGAGCCATGGCGAAATACAAACAAGGCGACGTTTCCTGACTGTTTGGACAGCAAGGCTCGTGAGCGTTTTCATCAAAACCACCTCCTACCTGCGTAAATGACCTAAGAGTATGAGACAAGGTTTATGAGGACGAAGGACCCTTCAAATCAATCATGTTCTTGTCATTGCAAATGTGACTCGTCTGTCCATGCTGTAAGTGGTACGAGTATTGAGCTCCCACAAACGCAAATGGAAATGTTATAAATATCCATTTTCATGATAACACAGAGAGTAAAAAAAGCACGAATTTGCATAAAAGGGGTCCACAAACTATTTGCTTCTTTATTAGATAAGTGGTTGACTCAAATTATGACAAGTCTTCATAGTTTACTTCATCTGCTGTGTCTTTGCTATGTCGTTCCTGACCTGTTAAAAAATGCCTGTTGGGTTTTTATTGTGCTTCGGAAAATATAATTTCATAAAATCTTATGGAATTGAAGTAAGCTGTTGACTCTCTTTCTTTTTGTCAACACAATAAGTCCTCCATGTCTTGATCGCATTTTATCAGGAGATAGTTTACTCTTGCAAATCAATTGATGAAATTTTGTCATCATCTTATTCCTGCTACCGTAGAGATAAGCGGAGATGACAGTAGGATAATTGAATGAAGAATTCGCAGAAGGTGAATATCCTCTCCAATTCTACCACAGATGAACATATGTTAAACAGTGTCTCCAACACGACACAACAGACGAAACCCAACGGGGGAGAGAGAGAGGGGGGGGGGGGAGGGAAGGGTGAGTAGCCTCCGACCAATTTGCTGTTTCCGACCATCCATCCCCGTCTGCTGGAAGTATGGTTTGCTACTGAAGCGAGTGAAAAAAGCTTATTTTCCGTTTTTGTAAGGTTATTCACATACACCATGAAGTCATACGCACTTTTGATAGACAAGCAAGATGTTTATCTTGCACCGGAGGGCAAACATTGATGCCATGATGCGTCTAACAGTCTTTGGTTGTCTTTGGTTCGGTAGAAGCGCCTAAAAACATTTTCCCCCCTGTACCCTGACAATGTCCCCATTCCTTTTCCACTGTTCTTTTGGTGCTGCCAACAGGAGCGTAAGAAGCAGAGATTCACAATATGAATCGCAATGTGATGAGTAACGGCTCTCTTTGATTTCCTGTTCCCTCAAAACATAGCGCAGGTCGAATTGAGCTATAGCATTACTAGAACGGTTATTGCACTCTTTTCTCGGTGACAGAAGACTAGTGAGCATTTCCTGGCCATAGATTTGACTTGACGGTGATTTGAGATATTAGATATAATATACGAATGATGCACCAGGATAGAGTGCTGGTTATTGGGTCAGGCCGTGCATGTTAGTGAGAAATTAATAGACGCACACGTGACTCATTTCAGCGCTTCCAATTGGCTACATTCTTGAACCCATTTTATTAAACATCTTTATCTTAATTCTGTTTGACGTGATCAGTCTGATAATATCGTGTACCGTTGCAACATTGTAAATAATATTCAACAATGTAAAATATTAGTATATATATATATATATATATATATATATATATGTGTGATGATGCTGATATTCCTACCGCACGCCTCTGTCATCTTAAGTGAAATTATAGTTGAGACAATGTAGATAACAGAAGATGTCGCATGAAACCGGCAGAGTTGTGAAGCTTTCGTGAAGCTCACATCCCGCCACAAGACAGCCACAAGACATCCAGGCAACGCAAACGTCTGCTTAGCAGGTAATCATATTATTTAGTTTATTTATGATATATGTTTGATAATTTTTATTGTATGATATGTTTGTATGCTATATATACTCACTATACACTCATTTCCAGTTATACATTGTTGAATGTGTTGCAAAGTGCCAAAAAATATTGCCAAGTATGTCATGTAACTATTAACTCATGCTCAACTTATAGTTAATATATTGTGTTTATGACTTCAGATTTGTTATGCTCAAAAACATATATTTCGTTTCACAAACAGACATTAAAGCTGAGGAAGACCACGGTCGAAAGCTTCACAACTCTGCCGGTTTCATGCGACATCTTCTGTTATCTACATTGTCTCAACTATATATATATATAATATATATATATATATATATATATATATATATAGTGACTATCTGAATGCTTCTGTGCCTGTATCTGCTTTTGTTTTTGACGGTGAGTATGTACATGAGTTATGTATTCATATATGACTTATAACGTTTCCCATAGGAACCCCCTTGTGTTTTACAGACGATAAAGGTTGATTCAGTGGACTTGAAAAGATCGTTGCCTTTAAAGACTTTCTATCAAAAGCAGCATTCCTATACCTGTTTTAATTTCCATCCCTTACAATGTAGGGTTATGAACATAAAGTTTTTATAAATCATGAATCATTAATGAATTCTTTGTTCAACATTTTCAACGTTATGTAGTAAATAGCCTACATCTATTTCTTTCTCCATTTACTGTGTTAAGAATATATATTTCGATCAATGTAGAATATATGTTGCTTTTTTTGCTTCATGCTTTCTTCACACTGACAATCTTTGTTGAAAATGAAAATAAATGGAATGGGATGGAATTAGATTAAAAGCTGACAATTTCCTCTTCCTAAATCTGACCTTTACAAAATCTCCATTCTCGCCAGTGATTTCTTAATTAGCTTTGTAAGAAAAGTCAATGTTATCTTGCTATAAGTTTAATGGTTGTAAAGTTTCCTTTGTAGCACCCATTCACTTGTATCATGATTTGATGAGAATGACGAAGAGCTGTCAATGCATTTGCATCGCACTGTTCCTATTTTTGGTTTTGTAACGAGGAGAAATAAACATGCGGGAGGGTAGCGGCAATTTCTTTGTTGATTCTACGTCTCCCCCTTTTGGCGGGTCGTGTCTGGTGGGGGGGAAATCGGGCCAGCGGGACATATAGGTACAGGGGAAAAGCCTCTTAAGAGTCCAAGCGGGTAATCCAGACAGCTACCGTTTCATTAATGGATTTTTCTGGGTCCAGCTTACGCTGTGAACGTTACACAAAGTGGGATACACAATCCGATATCTGGTTGTAAGGGAGGAGGGAAAAAGGAGGGGGGGGGGGACAACATCAAAAGAATGTAGGGAAGATGAGAAGACGAGCGCAATCTCCATGTCGGAAATAGATTGGCAAAAGAACAAGAGAAAGGTTAAATGGAAAGACATGTAACGTATCCTCCTCCCGCCCGCCGCAAGTTTCGAATCTATATGTTTCTTTATTTCTATGGTTCAATATTTTTGATCTGGAAACAGAACTCATCTGGTAGGGAAATGCACTGCTACATAATGTACTTTTAAGAAGATGAAAGAGCTTGGCGGATGTGGGGTAGATCTTCAATCGGTTGTTGCTTGCAATAACAATTTCGTTAACAGAAATCAAAAGCAGTCGATTTATGATTAAGTCAAGGAAAAAAAACATTTTTTTTTTTGCGTTGGCCTTTCAATAGGAAGCCAGTTACCAGGGTTACAGGACCCCGTGCAATCCCATTTCTCAATTTATACTATCTGAATCTTGAAAACTGCCAATGTGTACGTGCACTAGTACTTGACCTGCGGCAAATATCTGTAAACTATGCTGGTGTAAGTAATTTCAAACTTAGGATTTCGTCATATGAAGTGTCAGCATTTCCTTAATTAATGTAAAGTTAAGGTATCATATTTTAAAAAAAAAACCTCCGTGTGCAAGAAATGTGGCTAAATTGGTGATAAACAAATGCCCAAGTGCTATACCTATTCGACCAAAGTATAATGTGACTTAAAATGAAATTGATATTTTATCTATTACTCCGGAAAATGATTGCCCGACACATACATGAATTAGATCGAAATATAAAGAAAACACTTTTTCTTCGTGTATATGATGACAAAAAAGAGATAACAAAACCCTATCGCCACGTATTGTATATCTGATGGTGAGCAAGCTATCCTTGCCAAGTTATGAGAACAATAGAAAAGATAGCAAATAGAAGAAGTTCAGAAAGAAGTTATTTGTTGATGACAAAAAGGGTGAACTGTGAAACTTCATCAACTTGATATGTCGGCTCCCTATTAGAACATAAGATTTATAAAAACTATACATCCGCTGATTTTGAAACGCGTGGGAGTGATTTATGATATAGTGGTTGAGTGAATTTACGTCATTGTGAAGTCCCAATGAGCTCAGAAAACATTATTTTAAGCTAGGAAAAGTTGTGCGGGGATGTGAAATTAACTGACGCGTGAAAGAGGCCCCACGAGCTATCAGCAGTAGATATTGATATACCATCACGCTACCGATCACCTGTGGCAGTTTACGGAGGTATATTTGTCTCATTGCCTGTATCTTTCTCTCTTGGACTTCTTTTCAATCATTGCCATGTCCCTGACCTTTCTAGTCTCCGTGTCAACCAATGACTGGGAAAACTGGCTTTTCTTACGCAATGGGGAAGATAATTAGTCACCCAGTAATCTTTCCTCCGGGGCTTTGTGAATTTCAATTATAAACTGATGGCAGGTATATGCATACACACACAAAAAAAAAATGGCTCTGGTAAATAATATTGTTGCTTAGCTTACTACAGAAGAGGATGATAGGGTAAAACGCTGCAGAGATATGAACATAGTATGTGTGTAAGATACAAATCAAGCCCAAACATTCTAACCTGAAGAATGAGACTTAAAAAGAAAAATGTTTCGTAATTTTCAAGACTATAACTTTCTGATCGTATCGAAGATTTCTTCCCTTTTTCAAATAGTTGCTGATTTGGAGGATTAAATACTTATCGGAGGTAAGTTAAACTTTACTCAAAGAAAATCAAAAAGTATTTCCAGCAACTTTGTGGATCTACTTTTCTATTAGCCGCTTTAAAAGAAATGTTTGTCTTGTTTGTTTGTTTATTGTTATGTTGCCTTTACTGCAGACAGAACCTGATTACTAAATGGCAGCAAAATGTTCTATGACGGTTCTATGGCAGCGGCAAAGAGCAGATACCACGTTTCCTTTGCTACATGCTACATACTAAGTATTGTATCTCCTGTCTTTTCACATTATTTTAAAGCATTGTACTTACAAGTAAAATTGATTAAAAGAACAACAACGAGAGAAACCGAGATAAATATATACTATAATGCCAATGGCAGATACTATCATGATGATAAAGATTCTGTACTTTTCATAACATTGACGTAATAAAACTGTAACGACACTTGCTGGTTCTTATCTTCTAAACTCTCAACTTTGTAGGAAATCTCTGGCAGAAGAAGAAGAAGATAAGTCTTGTATTGGCATGATTGGGGTCCCTCGTCATTATGAAGAAGCAGAATAAGATATCTAAATTAATCAGATTTCTTTCGAACAGGCGTTTTACTTTTTCTTACCTCCATCACGAGTAGTTCAAGCTTCAGTCTAGCTTTGTGATCGTAATAATATCAATGTATACAGCAAACGACATTCATGACAAAGAGTGATGTGGAGTAGTCTAAAAATATCACCAAACAATAGGAAATATGTTGCACCGTCGAAACATGATTACACCAATACACTTACATAGTTATGATTCATCGATTATTTCCATCCTCTTCGCTACTACATTCTTAACAAAATCAAAATCAAATTGCAACAATTCTTTGTCTCATTTCTGGGAGGCTTTTTTATAACATTATACACTAACAAATGAGCTAAAAGACATTTCGGCGCGTCCCCTTTTTTTTAATACTCAAATATGACTCTATTGTCTCAGGAAAGGAAGACAAGGCCAAAATTTTTACAATTTCAAGGCATGGTTTCTTATATCTCATCTCTCCGTCTCCTTTCTCGTTTCCTTATCCATCCTGTCTCTCCGTTGTTGCTTAGTTATAGCATTGACATTATGAGGTTCATATTTTCTTGCCATTGTTTCGCTTCGCTTCTAATTTCCTTTTCCACTAATGGTTGAGATAGCTGTCCTTTCTCCTCAAATGGCACAATACAAAGCATCACTTATTGATAATTTTCTGAAGAGATTTTTGTGTCTTTCAATGTGGCACTGGCGCTAAGCAGGCCTATGTATACAACTAATGGGTCGCAACGATTTAAGTAGAACAGTAGAACTTGCTTCATACTGAGAGGTCGATAAGGTTCCATGCTGTGTCCATCATGCCAAAATAAAAAGAACACGAAGAACTGATGAGCCGGGCAATCAGACTGTTTGGGATGCAGGTACTCGAGCATAATGTGTGCAAGACACAAAGAAGCTCTTGTAAAACTTTACCTTGTAGACATAATCCTCGTTCTCAAAGCTTAATCCTCATTCTCCTCTAAAAACTTGATTTTCCAAGAAATCCAAACTTTCCCATTGCTGATCATGGATGCTATGATGAATTCATGAATAAAATCTCTATTAAAACGTTCAATATGTTTAAAGCTAACTTTCTGGACCATATTCCTCCATCAAATAAGTTATGTTTGTTGGTGTTTTTTTCACTCTCTGTTTTTCTTGGGATGATTGCTGCGTAACAGCAAAAAAGTCTACATTGTTTTCAAATGCAACAATGCGCTTTCTTTGTCTTTGCTGATGTCAAAACATGATATTTCAAAGTGAAATTTATTGTATGGTGTTGAAAAAGGACGAGTGCTTCAAACTACTCATAAAAATCATAAAAACAATGGGAAATACGTTTCACTCACAAAACAAAAACACCATATCAAGATAAAGAGATACGATGAACAATACTAAAACTGACTTGTGGTATTCCGTACTTTGAACAGCATTGTTGTGATTGAACCTTTGATAACGATAGTCGATGGTTCTTTACCCTCAACTTTGTAGCAAGTCCCTGGAACAGGTATGAGCTTCAGCCAACATTTCCTATTACACAAATCAATGGTATGAGTTACTTTCCTGAGGAGAAACGGGATGAGACATCAAAATTAGGTTTATCAAAATCTATATAAAATTAACTAAAACTGTTCTACTTGAGGATAGCTCCGTTAATATTAGGTTAGGCTCCAGTCTGGCTGTGTAACATTGGTATGTTGATTATAAACAGCAAATAACATTGAAAATAGAATGATATGGAGTATTACAGAAAAGCTCTCCAAATCGCAGGAAATAATGATACAATCTTGCAATAGATACTGCAGTTGACGCAATAGTACAGCATGATATGCTCATTAACTCCTATACTGCATATCCGATCACAAAAAAGACAAGTTTTTTTTTTTAACTTTACAGCAGTTTGAAAAAAAAAAGAAGCTTGCACGTACCGACATTTCCTGTTTTGCTGACGTGTTACTCAAATCCCACGTATTAGGGTGGGAAAGAAAAACAGACGAGGAAACAAAATACTTGGCATTTTCAAGTATATATAATATCTATCTTAAAATTGTTAGTATCTTTATCTCCCCTTCTCTATCCCGATCTATGTCCTTATATCTCTTCACAACTGCTAGGGCAACCCGATACTGTGCAGTGTCCGTTCATGCTGTTGTTCGATGCCACACAATTGCCTCAAACAGTCCCAATTGAATCGAAAGAAGGTTAGGCAAAGTTTACATCATCGTCAATCTCACTTCAATGTCGTGATCAACTTCACGTGTGGCTGATATAGGAGACAGCGTTCCTTCAACCAAGACATGCCATGATTTCAAACGGAATCAAATAAGTAAGGATTCAATGGTAAACAACGGACACGGCAAAGTAATCACGGCCATCCAGTGGGAGGGGACATCTGTCAGGCAGAACTAGTTTAAAGACCGCAGCATTCCGTTATTAAATATCAACGAAGAAAATCAAATCGTCCGCACACACTTATGTTATGAAAGCGAACCTCTACAAATACGAATTGACGTATTCGTAACCCATTCTACCTCCAAATAGAGGGAATTGGGTCATATTCTGGGAAATGATGCTGCAAACGAATACAATTGGTTGTAATGTATCTCCCTTTACGTTCGTCAGTCTACGATGAAAAGAAATATCAATACTGGATAAACGAAAACAATAGGTCTGTGGTAGGTGGGGAAAATATCAAGTTGTAGTGAAATTTGCAGTGGTGCCTGGACATATCTTCTTTTTCTTTTCTTTTCTCTTTTTTATTTGGTGCTTTGTGTGTGTGTGTGTGTGTGTGTGTGTGTGTGTGTGTGTGTGTGTGTTGTGCGCGCGCACGCGTGTGTGTGCATATGCGGGTGTGTATGTAAGTTTGTGTTAGATCTTTAATATCCATTGTATTATATTGCATTTTGTTTATATTTTTATACTGATATTGTATTGATTTCCATTGTATCCATCCAAGTCAAAATCTCATAGACGAATATATAGAAAGAAACACAAAGTTTATGTCTCTATCTCTCTCTTGCATATATCTGTTTCATTTTGCATTCCGCCCAGCGTTTTATCATATACTAGTAAGCCAGTTGGTCTCAGTGCCCAGTGAATGAACTGGTTATGGACATTTGATTTCAATTCAATTTTTGTTTTAGTTGACATCTTTACATAAGGTAATTTGCAATTCATATACGCATATCGAACAGAATTGAGAAAATTGGAACTACTCGACGAATAAAGAGAAAAACTGGAATGCTAAATTGTTCGAATTTTTTTTTATGATGGGGGTGCAGGGGGTATTTCTGAAACAGATATGCTACTTTTGAATTAGGAAAATTTTTGAATATGAAATTATTAAACCAACAATGTTGGTTTGTACATTGAGGTCATCGCAAGAGATCGATCGTTTTGTAATACTAAGGATCTCAGTTTTACGTTATCCTTCTTATCACTTTACATTCTCAAAAAGCTATAGTAGAGCAAAATCCATCTATCGCGGAAGCTTCATTTTGGAAACCAAAAGTTGCCGACAGAATGCTAAAACATTAGAAATATATACTACGAATGTGAGTTATCCTCAATATAATTTTGATATTGGTCATATTGCAGTAAGATATCTGTTTTTTCTATTTGTTCTTCAAGTAGGGAAATATTTGGGTGCAACATACAGATGATGTCCCAACCCAGCCCCCACGACCCAACCAGGGATGGATGAAGTCGGGGGGGGGGGGGGGGTGTGAAAACAACTCGAAGGTGATTGTATAAAGTACTCTTAGAATTGTACCCGTTACCAAAGTGGAAATTACGCGGTTAAAAGGTGCACCGGACTCTCTCAGTACATTAATGTGATAATGGCACTTCGTGCTAATGTCGTGAATGTTGCTACGCTGCTGGACGGATACAGATAAGTCTAGTGCCGACGGCATGTGTCTTCTTGATATTTGCACCCAGAATGCAAGATCTTCTCCTGGCTTATATTTCATGTTCACCGCCATTGCTTCTGTCTACAAAATCGTTGAGGAAGTACGTTGTCATGGACTTGTAATACTCCCCTCAGAACTGTAATTGAGAATGTTCTTTTCAAAGAAACACTTTTCCCTCAGGAATCATGGAAGTACAAATAAGAGGTTCACAACAAAAGGAAACATAACAATCTAGTATGAATCTTAGATGCCTGGTCGGACCACTAGAAGGTATGTGGTTTTTCTTTTCAAAATTTGGTGGCCCGACATCAATTTTAGTGGCCCCAATCCACAGGGCTACCGCCAATGTCAAGACGCCAATGTCTAAAATTCCGCCAATGTCGAAATTTCTCACGTAAGTGAAGTCATATCTAGAATCTTTGAATGCTGATGATCAGCTGACGACAGGATGCTAACTGTGATTAAAGTTATGATAACCGTATAAATCATACCTTTAATGAGCTCAAATGTTTACAGCAATTTAGTTTTTTGTTTTTTATTGTCTTGCTGGTGGCATTATTGTAAGAGCATTACCACATTAGAACGAAACATTTTGTTTGCAGGTAATCATGAATAAAGCATTTTATATTCCCCATATAAAGAAGTAATGATTGACAAGATGACAAATGACGAATACACTAATTGATCAGATCTCAGGGGGATATCAGAAAGCAACTATGTAGCAGATTTTTTTTTTTGCGAAATCTTCGATATTTTCTTGATCATGATTCCAGCAACACAAAATAAATTATTTACTTTTTTTTAAGAATTTACAATCTAAAGTATTAAAGGGCAGCTTATACAAATTGCTTCCATATATGCCGTCAATATGATCAATCTATTCTTCCCTTTGTTTCATGTTGTTTTCTTTTCCTTATATCAATTCAAGAAATATTTTTAAAAAACACACACACATGGACCTCCTCAGGACAGCACAGAATGAGGTTCATTGTTTTTGAAGAGAAGACGATAATTGCTTATGTTGCCTATGCAAAAAGTGGAAAGTAGGCACATTATGATACGATATTTAACACAATGACAACGCTTCAACATTAAAAGGAAGGTAAATCCAAAGAGCAATGTGGATTGAGTGAAAGCAGCAACATTAGTAGAACACATCAGTGAAAGTTTGAGGAAAATCGGACAATCGATGCAAAAGTTATGAATTTTCAAAGTTTTGGTGTTGGAACCGCTGGATGAGGAGACTACTAGAGGATACGACGTATGAGTGGACAACAATACAAGGAAAATATAAAGGAATTCCAACAAAAATTCACTTTTCTAGAATTATGAAAGAGCAATGGACCAACCTCTTTCAGAAAGCAGGAGGGAATAATTGCTACCTTTAACATATATCAATATCAACTTGATGGAATTTGTAATTTTCATGAAAAATGGATTTTTGTAGAATTTTCTTTATATTTTCTTGGTATTGTTGTCCACTCATACGTCATAACCTCTAGTAGTCTCCTCATCCAGCGATTACAACACCAAAACTTTAAAAATTCATAACTTTTGCATCGATTGCCCGATTTTCTTCAAACTTCCACTGATGTGTTCTATTAATGTTGGTGCTTTCACTCAGTCCACATTGCTCTTGGGGTTTATCTTATAACAATTTTACCACGTTTACCATGCAGAATAGGATGTGGCTTTTCTCTTCCTCTGTACACACTGTACCTCTGAATTGATAATATCCACAATCATATCATTTTGCCAGGATGAAGTGCTGAATCATTTATTTCAGTATCAACCCAATACTACACACCTCAAACCATTATTCGTATAATAATTTTACCATTATTGTGTACCATGCAGAATAGGATGTGGCTTTTATCTTCCATTCTACACAATACTGTATACACCTGAACTAATGATACCCACAATCATATTACTTTGCGAGGATGAAGTACTGAGTCGCATAATCTCAGTATCAACCTAATACTCCACACCTCAACCAGGTGAGCTAGGGGACGTGACCTCATCTCAAGATTTGATAACAATCGAACGTGAAATGTAAAGAACGGAGGAGATTGCATTTCGCCGGAGAAAGCTATTCTTGTCATCTTGTTCAGCGCAGCTCGGGTCGACATATTTGTTACCTCGGCGTGGCGTGTGCCCTACAGGTACCCAACGGACATTATTCAATAAAGCTAGATGAAATGTCGTGTGATGGCGGTAAGGAATACCTCATGATTAGGTTTGACGAAGTCTTCCATCAACGTTCAGCGAGAGATGCGTGGATCGACTGCAGCGGCCTTGCATCGCAATCGCACTTTGTACCACTCAGAAGTTAAAGGCAAAACGTAGTACTCATTAAATACACCTGCAAAAACCGTTGCAATTCACTCTACACTCTTCGAAGGGAGCACCTTTATTAAAGGTCCAACTTTGCACCTTTCTGGTCTGAAAGGTGCAACTGCACCCGTAAACGTGTTCCCAGTGTGACATTGGTCTGAACTTATTTTTCTTATTGTGTAAAATGGACACATAGTAATGTGCCATATAAATGTGTGAAACAACGCTGTGAAGCGCAAGTTTAGTAAGACAAGAAAATAAGAGATATTACCTCAGAAGCTACCTCGAAAGTATTGCAATCTCAGAGCTGGCCCGATCGTGGTTGCTACGTGATGTCTTATATTCGATTACATCGATTACAATATATCTTACCATGCGGCATCCCTCGCGTGAGAGTGAATCGCATGCAGTAGCTTGTTAGCTGTATGCAATTTCGTATTACTGCTTGGGCAATTATAACGTACAATGTGTAGTAACGTTCCTTGGAATCATCCCCCGAGTTCGACACCCACTAGTCAGCCCACAATGTCTAGCCCATGAGCTAGACATTGAAAGAAAAGGTTCATTTGTCATACACCCACGAGTCAAACAACCCAGGAGTCATACAGCCCTAACAGTTAGAGCTAGACACCAAGTTAAACTGACCTATATATAGACACTAGGTAACGTAGACCTATGAGCTCGACACCGGTGCTCAACACTGCGCAAATTTAAGGTTCATGAGCTCGACACTGCGTACATCCATGATGTAATGTTGAGCTCGTGGGCCAGACAAGTTTTTAGGTAGATCGTTTCGATATATTGCAGGCAAATTATACAATGAAAAAGATGAATTTTGAGCCCTTCTGAGAACTATTTTGTAGCTGTAAACTAGCATCGACTGCGGCAAAGACCACGGGCAGTGCATGGCGATGGACATTGAAAATCATCACATGTTTAAGAGTTACCACACTTTCTTGTTAAAAAAGGATATACAGGGCAATCATTACTCACATAGTTATTACTGTCAGCTATCTCGTAGGTTGACTTTAGCACTGTTTAGTAACTAAATTGCTAACCACTGTCTGGCAAAACAATCAGTGTGGACTGTCAAATCAAATTCTTATGGTAATGATGTGTTCTCACTAGATTAATATCACAGTAAATCTGTTTAAAATAAATACTGCCTCTGCTGATTACTGTGAACGGCTGATGACCTAGGTTAATCGTTGTTACAACTTAGTTGTTACTCCCTTGTCACAAAGACACTGTACAGTCACCTTTTAGATTCTTCTCCGGCGACCTGTTAAATACTATAATTATGCATATTGTGTGGACCAATATTTTTCTCTGTGGATTTAATAACTCCGGGTAGTTCCGTATGATTAATAAACTAATGCACACAGACGTTAAAAGAAAAAAAGAAAATCTGACAACTGCGAAGAGAAAATGTTACCAGGCTGTTTGATTGGTTGTGTCCCGATTTGTTCTGCTAATATCAAAATCTAGCGTGGTATTTCAATCCAACGAGCAGCTGTAGGTTGTCATTATACCTGGATGTGTTTTTTTCCCTTAAGCAACATATTTGTGACGTGCAGAAAGTTACTTGAAATTCCAATATGAGATGTGTTCGGGGTCAATAAATACTACGGTTTCGAATGCATTAACGATTGAAATAGCCACAGCGTATTTTCGACTTTCTTCCTCTGTTTTCTCCTGCTGCAATATATTACGTTTATTACGTAGGTCTAAATGTTACCTGAACTTAATCGAGATCGAGCAAGGACTGCTCTGCGTTCAGGTATAGTTTCGGTTCATATAGATATCATTGAAGATGTATCTAAGAGTATTCCAAAATACATAATAGGGCTAGGCTGGAGATGCATACGTGGGACTATTGATTTAGGGTAAGACGAAGGTCTGTCTTACAAGAGACCACGTGAGCTCTTAGGCTGGATTTGAAAACTTCCTTAAAATGCAGTTCCACTGCATATTCAAGTTGATTTTGATAAATAGAGTAAAATCTTTTTTCCCCACCTTTCCCATTCATTTTTAATTTCATTCCCATTCACGCACATATAATCACAAACGACGAAAGAACAGTACTTGCCATGCAACGTAATAAGAATTAAAACAGAAATAGCTCTCGTTTCATATAAGAAGGCTGAAAATGGAAATGGAGGGGCTGCTAACAAAACGCGAACCTGTATGATGCAGTCCCCTCAACTACGTATAGTACATTATTACGATACATATACAATATTTACCAAATAAGTACATATAAAGAAAATTAAACAGTATAGAAAAACATATTCATCAATATATCTCTGGT
Organism: Diadema antillarum; assembly: GCF_040938485.1. Taxonomy (NCBI): domain Eukaryota; kingdom Metazoa; phylum Echinodermata; class Echinoidea; order Diadematoida; family Diadematidae; genus Diadema; species Diadema antillarum. The sequence continues at coordinate 389,939 of NW_027271564.1, read as the reverse complement.
AACATGACGCCCGCAAACATGCACTGGGGAAGAACACAAAAAAGGCAACAACGACAAAGATCCGATACAATCGTGCGGTCACCCGGTAAACAGTAAGACAATAAACAGTATAGAGTGTGAGGGAAAGGAAGCGAATAGAGAAAGAAAGAGAGGGGGTAGAATGAGTTAAAGGCTGGTGAGTTCATCCGCGATGCAGGATGACACAATAAAACTTCCTTAGTCAGCTGGACTACGCCCTATCTGTATAAGGAGTTGCATATACGTTAATGGCCAATTTCGTAAAGTGTGTACTTCCTATGCAACAAAACCAAAAAAATAAATAACATAAAATAGAACCAAAAAACGTGGTATTTGTCTCAGTTGAGATAGGGCTTCTTGTTTCCAATGTCTGTATGATCATTTCTTTAAAAATAATGAGATAACTCTAAAGAAATATAAAAGAGCTAATAATTCCAAGGGGAATTGAAAATTTATTTGATGAAAATTGGTTTTGAAATGGCTGAGATATCCAAATCAAAGCCCCCCATAAAAGGTGAGACCACCTTTCATGTTGGTCGTTTGTTTTACTTTGTATTTTAATATCTCAGCCGTTTCAAATCAGAATTGGAATGCTCTTCAAACATTGTAATTTTCAAAAAGTGGTTTCTAAGTACCTAGCAAAAAAAAAAAGTTAAAAGCTGAATCCTCACCTTAACCAATACTATACCATCACTTTAACGTGTCTATTCTCGAACTTATGAAATAAGAACAGTTTTATATATATAGGAAGAAAAGTCTTTGCCCGCGACTGCTTAAAATTCAAAGGAACAAAACCACTTCACTGAAGTTCATCCCCCTACTTTTTATTTTGTTTCATCCCGGTCCACAGTTTGGAGGGCTAAGCTTCCTCTCCCGTCGGAGGACGGATATTTTCAATTCTGGAGGGATTTGTAGATGGCGGGCGCACACTTCGACGTGATTCGATTATGGCCCATGAAATGCATCGTGCCGGGGAAAAGGTGGAAGGTACAGCCGCGCCGGCTGGAGATATTTAATAAACACGTATTACGGTCTGTTATCTCGATCTATACCGTAGTAGTGATCCATAAATAAAATCACGGGGGTTCTCACCAGCGAGACCGGATTCTGTGTCACAGGTGTTGAGGGTCCTATCCTTGTATGGCCTCCGGCATGGTGTTATCTAAGACACTCAAGGTCTATGGAGTAGGGAAAGGTTAGAATACGGCGTGCACAGTAGCTCGTGTAATCATGATGTAACACGCACCACGTCCGGAAAACCACGTTTTCATTGAGTGTTTTTTTTTCTCTTTCCTTTTTTTTAAAAGGCGCCCCTTCTAGCATATTCAAAGTTAGTTCGCGATGATGTATAAATTACACATCTACATTTTAGGATTCAGAATATTGCGATTCTGTACTCATTCTCCGACATCCCACTCTTTATCTAAACCAGCAGCCCATGAAAGAAAAAAAAAAGCGAGGGAAAAAAGAATAAACCACCCTTGATAGTGTTTCAAGAAATGATCTGGTGAAAATGTTCACTGAGACGATATAAAGAAAATGGAAAGATATCAGCATGATTAGAATAGAGAAAGGAATGCATGTGCTCTCAAACTTATTTTTTGTAATGTATTATGTGTAACACCGCCACTGCAATACTCACGACAGTAGAAAGAAATTTTGAATTCCAAGCTAGATGTTTATTGAAATTCTTTATTTGTTCCCCGAGGGTTTTCGTTTCCTATTTCCAGTTATCTCCCCTAAAGCAAAGGAATCATACCGATTAAGGTAGCAGATATTGTTTCCGAGACCAACCATTCAATATTCCTTCTCGCGATAATGTGTCCCAGCTCTCCAGTCACCTCCGGCCTTTAGCCTGTTGCTTGTAGATGATCGGCCTAGATGACAATTATGTATCTCAGTCTATTGATGTGCGCTAGATATTTCAGATATATCTTTATTTTTATTTTTTGCATATTCTCCCACTGAAATGAGAGCTGTCAAATTGAATTGACGATTGCAATTAAAGAAAAAAAAAGGTGCCTCGGGAAACAGACACTGAGCACCATCCCACTTGACGAAATTTTCCTACTGTACCATGTGCTTTGCCATGGCATGGTCGCCCAATTCTCTGCATTCCTACATCATTCCATGTGGTGTAGAATTCCAGAGTTTGAAATGTCAGGGGTACATATGCCATAAATAGAATTATCAGAGGAAACTGAAACACACACACACACACACACACACACACACTAAAAAATGACAGTAGTAATCGCGTCCGATGTAGATTGAGTGGCAATGTCAACGGCAGAAACTTCCGAAATAAAAGTATCAGAAATGAAACAATAACACGGTAAAAACAATACAGGTTGAATTTGGACTGATGTTTAGGCCCTACATAAATTTATATTCCCATTGCATTTCACCCCTGACAGTTCTACCACTGTTACACTTTCCTCTCATTTCCCAAGCACTTTTACTTGTATCGCGCAATCAGTTCATAAGGATGGTTTATGAATGTAGATAAATATAGTTCTTTAAACAAATCCAATAGTTGTATTTACCTGTGACAATTTCGACGACAGGCTGTCATCTTTCTCAAACGATGGGTCACGGTTGGAGAGAGAGCCAAGACCTAGACAAATGTATCAGAGAGGTGAACCCCCCCCCCCCCCACACACACACACAACATGAACCGGGATGGGGGGGGGGGGTATACCAACTGTCTGCCATTCACGATGGCGCTATCAACTCCGATGTCACACGCCTGGATGATTGCCAATTGGCGCCAAATCATCAGTTGCTGATCAGCCATCGTTTGCGAAAGATGACAGCCCGTCGACCAAACTGTCACAGGTAAATACAACTATTGGATGTGTTTGGAGAACTCCTTATATACTTTTACTTGTGGCACATTTAGCTACTTTTGTCCGCACGTTAACACATTTACGTTTTTCACAAGCACTCATTGTTCACCCGTGCCATCTGCCAGCATGATCCAAATATTTAAAAAAAAGTTACTCTAAGGGATCAAGCAGTTCCCGAAATGAATCCTTATGACGGATAATGTGGCATCTTTTGCTGTTTCTCTGTTTTCTATAGTATGGTAGGTGTTCAACCCACCGACCGGGTCCATAACGACCGACCGCGCATTATAATGGCATTGCGCGTACAGAAAGAAAATGTACGCATGGGACTACGCGCAACGGTGTTCGATTCTTCACTGGGCTTACATAACGCTACCGAGTAAAATGTGGCGAAAACAACTAAGTATTCCTTCTAAATTACCGAAATTTAGCAAAATCGAATAAGGTTTATCGTGTAACTACATATAACTAGGCCTACCTTTGCTGACTCGTTGTTAGATGTAGAGTATCCTTCCGTAATAAATTCGACGATTTTGACCGCAAAATTGTCACCGCCGCTTGTACGATCGTGCACACACGTTACACATACACATGACACAAACATTTTGTCGCCCGCTACGACCGTACGAGTTGATGCAGAAACGAGAAATGAATGTGAAAAAACAAACCGACTCATCTAATTTATTTCAATTACGATGAAAAGTTTCCTAACGAAAATCAAGTCAAATTCATCAAACAGTCCTTCAAAAGTAATATCGAAGGATTCAAAATATATTCAAATATTATTGGGGGAAAAATGACGGCTAGAAAAAAAACAGCGGCCTGTCGAAAAAACGCATTTAAGTGCCCTTTATACGCATTGTCAGGGTGGTCGGTAGAAATGAGCAGGGCAACTGAGTGCGGAAAAAATGACACCCCACGCGTTCGAAGCCGCCATCTAAGAGCGCGTACCTCAGATCGCATTTTCAGTGCGCGCTTGTGAATCCGGAGTATTTTCTCCACAAGTGAGTAAAATTTCAGGCAAATTGTGAGATTTTTCACGTTTCTATTGATAGAAAAACGTTAGGTGTCCGGTATTATGAACACCCAACCATACTTGGCAGTTTAGAATTGCCAAAACGACCGTCTCACTTGCAGGAAGATAACATCGTTGGTGAATATCGAGAAGTTATGAAGTAATCAGTGATTACGTGAAAGCCCTTCTTTTCAATAAGCCCGCTTAATTCAAGCCAATGCATAATCTATATCAAAGCCTCCTCGTCATCGTATAGCAGCGTGGTCAGACATTTTGGTCTCACCTCCCTGATCATAGTAAAGCTTACCCGACGCCTACCAGTCAGGGCGGCAATTAATGCTTGCTCATAATAAAGTATATATATATATATATATATATATATATTTGCCGGGATCCAACGAGAATTTTTTTTTACTACAAAATATTTCTTCTTATATAATATATATATATATATATATATATATATATATATATGTATATATATATATATATATATATATATATATGTATAGCAATAATAAAGTCACAACAGAGGAATGCAGGGAATGCATTAATAGCCAATCTTGATCTAATGGATTATTCATTAAATCAAGATTGGCTATTAATGCATTCCCTGCATTCCTCTGTTGTGACTTTATTATTGCTATTTCTAGTACTGCCAATACGCGGAACAACTACAATGTATGTATGTATATATATATATTATATATTATATATATATATATTTATTTATGTATTTATTTATTTATTTATTTCCGAAAAGGAGGAACAGTAAGAGGAATAATGATTTCAAAGCTACGTACCGATTTCTCCTTCCTTTCTCATATATGTTTGTACATGTATATAGGCTATATATATATATATATATATATATATATATAAAGAAGACAGAGTTCCTTTGGGAAAAGAAAACGAAAAGGTGTTGAAATTTGATTTATGTGAATTCAATAGTAAAGTGAAAACATAGTAGTTCTGGTAAGGGTTGAGAACCAGTCTTGCACCATTTCGTATTTGCTTGCAATATATCGAAAGAATTTACCAAGGAACTTACCTGGCTGACGCGATTTGCCGGGATGATGAGTTGTTTTTGGAGTATTTTGAGATCAAAATGTGTAGAATAATAAAAGTCGGTATTCCAGGAGGATCCAGGCTAAGTCGGTCTCAGGGACAACTCGGCCCTATTTCAGACAATTTACACGCAGTTATTTTTGTGATCGCCATATTTTATACATCTAGGCGCACGTTCATTTTGTATGCGCGCCAAAGAGGTTCTTTGATGTGCGCGTTGTATCAATTCGACCCATAATAGTGGGGCAGATATGTGAAAAAGATGCTCACATCCGGCGGAAAGTATGAAATTTTGCATATTGGGGTATTTTGAGGCGCTGATTTCAAAAATTGCCGGGTCGGCCGCCATTTTGAATTCCAATATGGCCGCCGTCAAAGATCCCTATCTTCAGTTCTGAATGACATTAGCCATTGGAATTTGATATATAAAAGCATGAAGATATGATGACTTCAATAACAGACCTATTTGATGTGTCTGACAAGCTGTACGGCAGCCAATTTGAATTTAATACATATTTGCCATGTTGGAGTGTTGAAAATCTCTATCTCGGGTTTGTAAATTAGGCTACCTGATTGAGCGCGCGTTTGTAACTGATAGAGTGCGCGCTGATGCATTTACATTGTGACGTCAGTGAAAGGTGCATTATGCTTCCTTTTTGCTGCACTTTTTGACATGCCCGTGAATGTTAGTCGTGATGTTTGTCTTCGTAGCCACATTGGAATTCAAAATAGCAGGCATTACGTTTTTCAGACACATCACATCAGTTAATATTTTAACTCAGTATGTTAAAATACTCGTTTACACCTAATTTCAGGGTCACTCACCACAAAAGGGCTTTTTACACTTGTAAATTTTTGCTTAGCCCCGGACCAACGGTGGGGCTAAGGGGGGGCCTTAGCCCCACCGTTGGCAAGTGAGTGTAAACAGAACGAAAAAATAATCCTGGGCTATGCGACGGAGACGAAGTCCGACCCTCACTGACCAATCAGAAACGAGGTAACCAAAGTGCTGCCGGTGCGTGCGTGTACGTGTACAGCACACAGCGTAATTATGAATATTCATGTGGTTTGCAAAGTCCGGGGCTAAGAAATACGAGTGTAAAAAGGTCAGTTTTCTCCTTAGCCCCGGACAAGAGATAGTACGGGACTAATTGGCGATTGTAAAAAGCTGAAAAAATTGGTACGGGACTAACGATAGTCCTGGGTCAGAGAAAGTCCGGGGTTAAGAAACACAAGTGTAAAAAGCTCTTTAGAAATCGAGATAGGGATTTTGAATATTGCGTCGAGGCGGCCATATTGGAATTCAAAATGGCGGCCATTCGATGTTTGTCAGACACTCCGAATCAATCTGTCATCAAATTCAATGTGTCAAAACGCTCATGTGTACCAAATTTTGGTGCCACAGGTCATTCAGAACTGAAGATAGGGATCTTTGAATTTGTTTTGTGATGGCGGCCATATTGGAAGTCAAAATGGCGGCCGACCCCGTGGTCAGATCTCTTGGATCCGGCAATATTTGAAATCAGCGCCCAAAAATACCCCTATATGCAAAATTTCATACTTTCCGCCGGATGTGAGCATTTCGACCAATTTTTGTTACATATCTGCCCTACTATAACTGCGACCAGGCAGAACACGAAGCGCTCCCATAATACAACACTGTACAATCCAGAGGGACAACCCGGCCCCACCGTCAAAGAGAGGCCGAATTGTCCCCTAGCTAGCTAGCCTGACCCCGACCGGGTAAGTTCTCAGTTCGCGACTCCGGCGAACCTTTTTGGTGAATATTTCGCATTTTCGTCGTTACCCAACGAATATCTTGTTATGACAGCGTTATTCCACACATTTCTTAGGCATACGTGTACATTTTGGAGCAAAATTTGACAGTTCTGCATGCGTACCAGAACTATGTTTTACTTTAAACAAACTTGCCTATGCGTCTTCGGGTATCCCTAAAGCTAGGATAAACCTGAAAGGTAGTGGTGAGGTACTTGTAAGTTTCCAGCAGGTGAACAACTCACGGATGAAAATATATCTGAGTAACTATGTCTCCTGATTTCTTAAACCCGATTGTGGATCAAATGGTACATGTTTAAACTCCTTTTTCTAAATAGGAAAATGAAGCATTCGATAATACTCTTAAGATAAAAATATTTCAGTTCATTGATGTACATATTAAGTACGGTACTATAAATACGGCAGTTTTTATTCAGTCAAAAAAAAAGGTTTGTATTACGACCATTGCAGTGATAGATTTTAAGCCTTGAATCTGACAAATGTTAAATTCACTTTGAGGGGACGGTGCATGGATGGATGATGGATGTGGACATTGATTTGATTAATGCTTAAATGGTATGACTATATTAGAAATTCCATCTTCCTGAAGATTATTCCAGAGCATCGAGTCTCGGGGGTGTTTTGCCGTGGTTGGGACGACGCCAAAGTTCGGACGCGTGTACATTAGCAATGATGCATCAAGCGGGCATTTTTTTCCAGTGGCGGCTAATTGAAATTTGCCATGGTCAAAGGAATTTCAGTGAAAGTCCCTTCACGGCAAGCAAGACATTCACTAGAGGATTCCTTTCCTCCAAATAGAATTTTCTGATTAAAATTGTCCCGCTGATGGGATACACGCCACCCTTGCGAGAATGCATGTATTCCACAGTGGATTCAACGTGACAGAGGAATGTATGTACACGGTGGCGACTTGTAAATCACAAACATATATAATGTTGTCATTGCAATGCTGTGGCTGAACGTGCTCTGACTTCCTTATCAATCACCACATACTTCATTCACAGCCTCCGGCCTACAACATGAGCGATGGATAAGGCTTGTGATGGAAAAAGAAATACGGAGAGCCGGAATTCATTGCCTAAAAGGTGTTTTTTGTAATGGAAATTGAGTCTGTAGTAGGATGAATATTGTGAAATCAATATCTCAGTCTCTGAGTGGTTGTTGTTGTTTGTTTGCTTCTTGCTTGTAGGCCTACAGGGCAACATTTAATTCCTTCTCCCCCGCCCTATCCCCACCCCCACTTCTCAAGCTTCGGATCCAAGGGAATACCATGGAAAGACTTTAGCCGTCCAACATTATCCAAACATGATTGCGGAAATCTTTTTCTCCAGGGATTCTCCATATAGATCCAGAAGTGCAAATGATATGAAACACAACGATATACGATATCTAAAGCGCTGGAGTGTAGAGAAACAACTCTTTTTTTTCAGTTTCAAGTGCGTATATATTTATTGGGGCGGGGTTGACGAAATGTCTGACCTGCGGTGCATTTGAAAATTTATCACGAATATACTGTTGCACGGGGGCAACGGAACAGAGTAGAGGGAGAGATCTAATAAAGCGTTATTGCCTGCCTTGTGAAGGTAGCCCGTGTTTGTTTTCTCCTACACTTCGGTTCTCTCAGGGCTGGAGGGGGAAAGATTCCGTCAACGAAAATGTCAAGCCCTCGTCCGAACCACTCTCTCCAGTGTGTACCAGGTCAGTGAGAATTGAGGAGCGAACGGAAGGTAGCGCTGCAAATAGCCAGCACTGTATCATGTCACTGTCCAGAAAGTGCTGGTAACTTCTTGATCATAACAAAACAACAATACACTATATTTCTACTTACGTTTTGTCTTTTTTTTTTTCGTTTGTTGCTGAAATGACTTCTGAGACAAGCAATATTTCTGTGTTCCCTCCGGCGATCACTTACATTGTTTTAACAGAAATGTTAAAACACAGTCGACAATTTTAAAATCCACATTCTACCTACATTGAGTATAGAAATTGTTTACATCTCTATTCATAATTTCGATACATGGTACTATACTAAAGAAATGAAAACGTATCTCCTTACGCCCTGAAACGCTAACAAGTTCCCCGCTTTTGTGGATTTCGAAGACAATAATGATAATGAAGAAACGCTTACCCATGCGAAAGCTTTACATGCGCAAAACAAGAGAATTATAGAGAAATCAAACACGTCAACAACAAGAATAACAGTATTATGCTCGAGAAAGCTAGCGCAAACATCCGGCTGTCCTGAAATGTAGCACGAAGTCACACTAATTAATAGATTCAGCTTACATATCCCACCGCGCATCCTTTCCATTTACGATTATATCTAGGCGTGCAGATGCTTTTAGAGGAAGGGTACAAGAATGTCGCAGAGGGGATAAGCTTGTGCAGTGTCGAAGTTCTACACGCCTGAATCTATCTCCATTCTCATGATCGAGTACTGTGTATATATGGAGTCCTAAAGGGTTTGCAACGCGAATCCAATCTTTCATTAAAAAAAAAATGATGTTTGAAACTTCACTCACACAAGTTAATGGGATGTACAGGAAGCTGGCGGACCCTGCATATTCGGTAGCAGTCTGCGCGCGTGCAATGTGATAGCTCATGTTTTTGAAATCACGGTACTGCATGTATGCATGGCCCTTTGGTTAGGTAAATGGCTGGACAGATGAATGAAGACATGAACTAATCAAATGTATATACTACAGATACATCGATCAAGGAATGAATTAATAACTTAATCAGCGGTACAAAACAATAATGACGATAACAATAGTATGTAAAATGGTGAACAGTTCATGTATGCAGGTCGGGGTAATGTACCGGTATCCAAAATTGTAAATCCACTCTCCCTGCATTGCCTCTTGCCTTCAGGAAATTATCAGTGCACTGGATTACCCCTTGACCACAGAAAATATGTATTGTGTATGGGAGCTATGATGCCAACCTTAGGATAACATTATGGGGATTCATTATCCCAGATGTCTCAATAATCTTCTTCACAATCTTCTTTAGATGTGAACGTGTTATTCAAGATGCCGTATAGAGAAAGTGTATATAGGTAAAGAAATCGTGTAAGCAGTGTAATTGTTTTTTTATTTACTTTTTGTTCTTTTAGATTGGAATTCATGGTTAACTTTCAAGTGAGTATATAAGCGTGATATGCAAATAGGTCTTTGTTACTCCTCATCCTCGAGACCCGAATGTTAATCTGATTCACTTAAGTTTTTGGTGGACGTCCGTTTCAAGACGATAATCACGAATCATTTTCCATTCAATTCCTACACAAAAACGCATGACAGCAGCTTAGTATCTGATCTTGTCATAGTATTCAATCCTCATGAGCTCACTATACACCTCATAGGATGTAGTGTGTGTGTGTGTGTGTGTGTGTGTTTGCGTGTACGTGTTTGTGTGCCATTGTGTATGTGTTATCTTCATCTTTATGGTTAAAAAGACGAATTTATGAAACAGTGAAAAGTGATGTGAACAACATTGATTGAGACTTCAAATAAACACACACACACACACACACAACAACAACAACAACAACAACAACAACAACTGATTGGTACATCCAGGAACGGATGACACATAAATCACCCAAATCCCGTATCCAAGACACTGCTTATGACGCCGCTGATCAGCAAATATCAATCCTTCATATTTTGATGACATTAACTGCGTCGTAAAAGATCGTCACGCCTCAGAATGCGGCACCAACACATGTACAGAAACAAGTGCGCCCTCCAAAAATCTTGTGACGATAGAATCAGCGTTAATATCGAATTCATTGATTTCATTGTTTAGTTGTTATTGTAGTTGGGAGGGGGTGGGTTCGTTTCCGTAGTGTGCATTATGTTCGCAATGTCCCATGAGCAATAAACATTTGCAGAAACGTTGATCTTCAATACAAATCCTGTGACATTTGGGGGTAATAGATGAAAGTGAATGTGTATTGAGAACGACTATACGTTTACATTCAGTTTCCAAGAGACTGACAACAGTTCGAAAAACACGCCACTTGATATGTTTGTAACGCTTGTCGTTCTTCCATAGAATATGCCGAGTGTATCAGTGACTTCCGTCGTATGGGAAATATCATATAGGAGAGGGAAGAGAGCAAGATTGGGATCCGCATTACTTCCAATTTCGCCCTGTCAGAAATGGTGTCATGTAAATATCAATTGTCTGCACATCAATCAGTTTCTTTTTTTTTTCCTGTCTCTGTCTCTGTCTCTCTCTCTCATTTTCCCCCGTTTTTACTGTACAATTGATCAGAAGAAATCTACCCGTACAAAACATGGGCATCACACTTGATATTATGCATTAGGCGGTTGCTAACGTATATACTGTGCATCGAAATTAATATTATGAAGAGACAAACAATATCTTGTCTCTCTGTCTGTTCTGAATCCTTAGGAATACTCCTTGGGTATTATCATATAGAGTTCATCTTTATACGTGCCGCTCTTTAGGGAGCTTACTTTGCTTTTCTTTTTACTTCTCTTGAGATATGAGATATTTTGTAGTTTTCTCCTACTTCATGTGCATGATAAAAGCTTGATAATAAATACTTTTAGGACATTCTAGCATGACAAGGGTATCCAAGGTAAGCGACAACTGGCTTGACGATGTCGTTGTTGTTGTTGTTTGTTTGTTTATTTGTTTGTTTGTTTTGTTATAAAGCCTGTACTACAGCCACAGAATCGCAATGCCATCAGTTTTGCATGTCTATGACATCACTGAATGCCATCAAAGGATATGAGCGAGTTGTCGAAATCAACTATCAAATAAAGCACTCTTCTAAAATAGGAGCCTAAATCTAGAATAATCTAGGTGCGTGTTTTTTTTTCTCTCTCTCTTTCATTTTTGGAGTGAGCAGGGTCGTGATGGTTAGTCGGGTTTACCGTTGTTGCCGTGTTTTGGCCTTTTGGGCTATTCTTTTTTATTCTTTTTTACAGGGCCATACGTTGGACTTCTACTGGTATTTTGCTTTCTTGTTTTTACCATAATATATCAAATTCAAAACAACACGATTCCATAGAGGACTTGCTAAAGGTGCTGTTCGTAAAATATTGCCATCCAATGATTGGGACTCCATTTTCCAATGATCTCTTTCCTATTCATCGCAGCGTATCTAGAACGTTCCTTCCTCGAGGTCGCACTCATCGCGCATCTCGATCTCCCCTCCAAGGAGTTACACCCGAGATCGCCGGAAAACGATCGCATCCAGAAGACACGGGAGGAAATATGATCGTCAGGGTCCCTCTGATTAGCGATTCGTGAAAAGTGCAGGAAAACATTCCAAGTTTGTTGGGATTTCTTACAAGACCGATGCCCAGCGGGATTCCCGGCGTAAGGTTACGCCATATTCCCGTAACCCCTTAAGCAGATGAGGCTTATTACGGGGTCCATTCTTTCTTTACATTTTTTTTCATCTTGTTGTTCTTGCCTTTTGTGACAGGACACCTTACAATCGACACGATGATCTCATTTTTTTTCCATTTTCTTTATTAATGATGAAAGCTTGCTTTCAGCAGATATTTCTTCTTCAGTGCCACTGACTTGGAACAACTATGGCAAATCTTCACTGGGCGCTTGATAGTAAACGATGTGAGTAAAGAGCCTTACGGCTTTCATATACCAGCTGAGACCAGCTGAGACCGGCTGATACCGCCTTATTCCTGGCTACCTGATCTGGAATCGATGTTCGGTAGGGATAGTCGGCGTCATACTTCGGATGAGATTTGCGTAAGCCTAGAAAATTTCGTCCGTTTTGTTACAAATTTTTCTTTCATGGAAATAAGAAGAAGTAGATCTTCAATGTCCCTATTCTTTACACTGCAACTTTGCTGTAAATCGATGGAGCCTATTGTTTACGTGGTGAATGCACACTCTTATACGAGAGAACGAAGATGTTCCCAAATGCCTCAATGTTCGCTAATCCGAAAATGAAATAGAGTTCGGTAATTCGAACATTTGTGGCTTGTTCCAAAGGTTCGTAAGTTCGAAAATGAAATAAGGATTATTATTTTGAAGGTTCATTAATTTGAAAACGAAAGTTATTAAATCTGAAAATGAAAAAAAAGCGTGCTAACGAACCTTCGGTTCAAGAAGACTTCACGAAACATACATACCATGTATGTATATAGTGTGTATATGCATGTACACTGTATGCATACATGTAAAGTTATTTGTGAATATACGTGATTGATCATGTGTGTGCATAATAGTGTGTGTTATGTATTTGTGTATTGACTAACCAGATACCACTATGTGTCTGTATGAGGACAAACCATTAACGTAAACAAAGCGATGGAGCCATAGAGGGGAGCTATCAAGTCAACTATTTACCACGTTCCCGGCGTCGCCTCACGACACGGGCGGCCAACAGTTATGGAAGGCCATCATGTCATGCCCGTCATCTGATAAACTTTTCCATTAACGGCCAGCGGAAGATGGCTTAGTCAGGTATGGCAGCCGGAGCAGAAGCGGTCGCGGTGCCTGTTGGCTACAAGTAATGAAAAGCAGATCTTATATCACATGGATTGATGGACACTCATATTCCCTTTCACTTCCGTACGAAAACACAAGCTTTCAACTCAATCGGAGCGGTCCCAATCCAGCCCCCACTTTCGATTACAGTCCGGCACGTTTTTTATTGACACCGCGATTCCTGAGCGTGGGCTCCGTTTTCTATTTATCAGTGTCTCTTTTTCCTTGCAGGGAGGGGGGGGGGGGGTTATTTTAGCTTTGTTTGCTGTTTTCTTAACCCATCGTGACAGGTTATGTGTCACCTCTTTCATAAGATAGCTTTCAGCAAGAGGCTGGTTAATATCCCTTGGTACTGAGTGCAGAATCACTTTGTGACTGCGCAATCACTGGGAAGAATAAAACATTTTCCCCCAAGTAATGGACAACAAGTGAGTATTTTGAAGGTAGCATAAAGTTTCAAAACAAGTAAGCAACAGTATTAGAAAAATTCGCTTCCGTGCTAATAGTTTAAAACACTGAAAGCGGTAAGAATTGTCGCCGTTCTTCACTCACCACCACCATTCTCCTGTATATAATTTCAAAATTCCCGCATCTCTTTGCATTGTTTGTGCAAATCAAGTTCAATTTCCAGTTCTCAACTGTTTTCAACTATAAACTCCGCACCGATAATAAATAGAATAAGTTGCATGATCATCAAAATGTTGCCACTGCCTCAGACATAGACTACTTTTGTTTCATTTTAGGAGGAGAAAGGTTTGATCCCTATCACAGAAGAGGGGCTGGCCCACAGTGAGCGATGTTCGTTATTCAGAAGGTTTATTGTTCCGAATGTACGTTGTTCCGAAACATACAAATTCCCTATACCCAGATGTTCATTGATCCGAAAATGAAATAGGCTTTGTTATTACGGCGTTTACGGCGTTATTCCTATAAAGGTTTGTTATTCTGAAGGTTCGTTTATCCGAAAATGAGATAATTTTCGTTATTCCGGAGGTTCACTAATCCGAAAATGAAAAATGGGTGCGTATTAGCAAACCTTCAGACTTGGGGACTTTATTCCGTTTTCGAATTAAGGAACCTTTGGAATGACAAATATTTTGTTTTCTTTTTCTTTCTGACCAAAATGCATGCGGAATAACATACCTTCGGAATAATGAACCTGCGGAATAACGAGCCTTCCGTCATTTTCGGATTAACGAACATTCGGACTGAGGCTGCTCACTACCCTTACACTGAATCGATATGAAGGTGTCTGCCTCCAGAATTGCAGTCCACAATTTTGATAGTCTTTGATCCCATATCAAAGACACAATCACTGTGATTCTGTAGTGTCATGCGAAAAGTGATTCGAACAATATCAAAATTAATCATAGTTATGAAAATGACCAGAATACTGTGCTGTGACGAGGCTAAAATCAGAGATCATGTGGATGATGACGTTAGAGTCATGGTTTCTACATTCAATAATGAGTTGCTTGAATGATTTTTATAATGTCGCCGAGAGAAAAAGTCTGTTGGCACTGTTCCGAGATGGAATGACGAACAAACAACGTAAAAAAACCCGAAGTAAATTAAAATAAAACGAAAAAAACCCTTGAAGTCAACTGAATTAAATCAAAATAACATAATATCACATAACATAACATAACAGAACAGAACAGGACACAACATAACATCACATAACATAACGTAGCGTAACATAACATAACATAACATAACATAACATAACATAACAAAACATAACATAACATAACATCACATCACATCACATAACATAACATAACATAACATAACATTTCGTCAGTCCTTGACATTCAATTTTCTCCAAGTCGATGTCTTGAGGAAGTTCTCTCCTGGCATTTTTCTCTTCCATTTTGCACTTTCGTGGTCCTGTCAATCTTTCTGCCGAGGTTAAGATCCGTGAATTTGATTACATCTATGGTATTTTACAGATGACTGGGTCTCGACAGAGTGGTGCAAAGTTTAAGGCAAGTACAGCCTTGGTTTATTTTGAAGAAGTTCGCTTCCCTCTCTCGACTTATGCCATTATATCCGTTGAGCTGTAAAAGCCTAGGATGCCTTCTTTTCATTGGACGTCGATACCTCTTTCTTTTATCTGGTTGATTTTCTGTTTATTTGTTTGTTCGCTTGTGATGCTTTTATTATTGCAGAAAGTCATCTTCGCATTTGTGAATATTTTTCAACATGCCAAGAAATTGTAAGAGAAGACAGAGGAATGGAAAGCAGAAGGGTTGTGAAGTTCAATTGCCAGGTATTACGTCGAGGAAAATGGGAGACATTTGCGCAGGTGATGTTGTTTATGAGATCGATCATTGCGGTAAATTGTGAAGAGTGCAGCTTAACATTTGGACGTGTTAAGGTTCTGCGAACTTCCTGTTATTTCTGCTCTCTGTGGGCTGTGAGCCGTGTGATGCTATTTCATGGTGGGGGAAAAGGCTCATCTTTAAACAGGAAATAAGCTAAAAAGAAGCAGAATTTTTTGACAGTGTTGCTATCTGTGCGTGTTTGACTCGTTTTCCCTAACTTTGTAGCTAATAAGGTTACCATGCCAAAAGGACAGAGGGAGTTGTCTCAAACTATCGTGTTGCACTTTATAAAACACTGGACAACGACTGCATCTTCCAACAAGTCTATCAATTTCATCAGATTTCAGCAACTCACAATTTTTGCGAGCTTTTCAACGGTTTCCATAGCAATGACAATTTTCGGAAGTTGTAATGTCTTTAACCGCTTCTTTGGATCGGACCGGATACCTTCCTTATTGTTCCTTTATTCTTGGCTCAAAGTTCTGCAGTCGGGGTGACACTCGTCATATAGTGCCTTGATGAAAAGCAACTTCCAAACAGCAAGGCATTTTCCCTCCATATCTGAGCATATTATCTGGGATTAGTCGTTTGAACTCATGCAGCGACACGCTTCACGTGACCCTCTTAAACGGTGGCAGTCGGTAATGCAGCTGCCACCGACGGCATACTCTTTGCGCCGCATGTGCCTTGATTCGGCGCTCCAGGACAAGAGCCGCCCTTTACGGGAAAGCGAATTTCCTGTGAATGATTTTTTCAGAATCGACAACACTCTGCATGGCTATTGTATGCAGAGAATGCCTGAAGGTAGTCTAAGACAGGGATGTAGAGATAATCTGAAATACGATGCCATGGGATATTCGTCCGGTACTCTCTCTCTCTCTCCTTGATCGCTGAGGTGAGAGGACTTTTATGACTGATTCTTTAACCCCTTCTGTGCCAATCAGTCAACTGCGCACAAATTTCGCACACAAAACCTATGAACAGGTAATGAAGGTGACGCGTGGAGAGTTAGAAGAAAAGTTTTAATCGTTGTAAAATAAAGCAAAAAAAAAAAATCTGCCAAATAAGCCGTTGCTATCCAAATAGGACTCGTTCTTATTCCCCTTTTCAGAAACCCGTACCGGCTCTCCAAGGAATCGCATAATGTGAGTGAAGAAGTGATAGTCCTAAAATCATTCTGACCTTTAGTAAAGCCAGCTGGAAGCGTACCGCATTCAAATACCACGTGAAAGCGTTTAAAGTCCCAAAGCCAGCGGGACGCCATGGAGTACCATGGAGACCGTAGTTAAAGGGGAAGGCTAGTAACTGATCAGTGGGAATCAGTGGAAATGCTGGGAGATGATTGTTCCAATCCTTATGGGATTCATTCAAGAGTTCATTGTATATCTATTGTTGTGTGAAAATGATTTGCTTCAGAACGGTCTCATATTCAAGTAATGTGCAGATTAATGCTCCGTCACTGACCAGGGACGCTAACCTGGAAGCAGTAAACTGCACATTACTTGATTATAAGACCATTCTGAAGCAAATCATTTTTACACAACAATAGATATACAATGAACTCTTGAATGAATCCCATAAGGATTGGAACAATCATCTCCCAGCATTTCCACTGATTCCCACTGATCAGTTACTAGCCTTCCCCTTTAACCGTTACCGATGAGCGAACACTTCAATGCACTTATTCGCTGACACCTGACTGACGGGCGCTATTCGTGGTTTTCGAGTGACCGCGGTGGGCAGCGAATTCAGTCGAACCACTCAGTAATGACCCACTGACACGAACAAAAATCATATATCTTTTGTAACGTTGACGGAAAAAAGAAAATGTGATAACTTATTTACCTCACCTGATTTTGAAATGTGATAATAGTGTATCAGCCAGGTGCACGCATTCAAATTATGGAAACACTGGGAAATCCGTATATTAAGAAAGAGAAACTTTATGCAAAACACTATGGAGAAACTGCATCAATCATACGAATTAAATGGATAGATAGGTACATGCATGATTCCAATTTACCATTTCAAATCGAAGTACTTTTCACTTACAAGTATGGCACAAACTGAACACATTAACTTGTCAAATATAAGTAGTAATAGATATTGTACAGTCATACAATTTACAGATAGAAATTACCAGTTTTAAACTAAGAAAATGATGACCTGAAAGGCACAATTTTGAATTAAACGGCACACGATTTTTAATCTGATATTATAACGCGATTGAACAAGAAGTGTCTATGCAATTTATAAAGATAAAAAGGCTAATTTTGTTGGAAAAAATCTACTGAAAAGCTAATAACCTTACGCAAAATAGGTCATTGTTGATACATGGAGGAGCAGAAAACTGTATAGTTGTTGTGGGTTTATTGTTGTTCTTGTTATTGAACTGAATCATTTGAATTCTTTTTCTTATACCAACAAAACAGAGGAATAAGACGCTTAATCAGACGGCTATGATCCATTTAGAAGGAACGAGTTTAATGCTCCATAGAGAATAGTAGCAAGTTAGGATAGTGTCAATATTAATGATAGGTTTGCATAAAAAACAAGGCATAATCGCAAAATGCTTTCATCATTCAATCACGCCTATCCCATGTCATATCGATATATTTCTTTATGTTGTACTTATGTTGTATGTAAACGATAAAGAGAGAAAAAGAGAAGAAGAGACTAACAACTACAACGACTAAAGGGGAACTTCATTGGAAGATTCAAAAAGATCAACATAATATTATAGAGAAATTGTGCGGTTTGAGCACCTTCACCGCAAAGCCTATACCGAATCTCGTTAAATCAGCCGAATGCCACTTGGTCAAATGCGTTCAAGAACAAATCAAGACCGGGCTCAAAACTTTAAATCATGCCTCCAATCGTGATGTAGGTACCATTTAGATACGGTCGGTGGCAAATTGATATGATTGATGGTCAGCTCGCTGTCTGTAGGGTCTCGATTGATGGTATTTAGGCGTGAGTTCATCCCAGCGACATAAACCAAAGTCACCAGCACGTTAGAAAGAACCATCCCTCCAACTTCGGGTCAATTAAAAAGTCTGACGTGAAGAGCTAGCCATAAAATGCCCTAAAACATTAGCTTGAAATGAACCAGTAGAATACAATTTCGACAAGTGCAGAGACTGCCGAGAAAGAGCACATAATAGAAAAAAAATCTGAAGAGACTAAACTTCCTTTTTAGTTAAACGTACATCTGATTTTCTAGAGAAGGTTGGAAAAAACGGTAGAAGGAACTTGGATTTAAAAAAGAATACCGAATAGTAAATCCAAGATTCTTTCAGATTTGACAAGGAAAAGAAGACCAGCGGTATTGACATCTCACCAGTCTGACATGCTATGCGTAGTCGATACATCATGCAAAAGAGGACAGGAAGAGAGAGGGGGCGACAGTGAGAGTGAGAGAGAGAGAAGGAGAGAGAGAGAGAGAGAGAGAGAGAAAGAGAGAGAGAGACAGAGAGAGAGAGACAGAGAGAGAGAGACAGACAGACAGACAGAGAAAGACGGGAGAGAAGGAGATGAAGAAAATTCCCTCCTCTCGATTCAGCGAAGGGTTTGATTCCATGCACGTTGCTGCGGCATGCAGTATCAGTTCTACGATTGACTTTGAGCCCTAGATACGCCAGAAAATTCTACACCACTGGACATGACATTGATTTTACTTCATCCTTTGTCAAAGCCATGCCTAGGAGTCTTAGCACATAACAGTGGACGTTGAAATCAAGACAGTAATCTGTTTTCTTGGGCTTGTGTTTTGGATTTCTTCATCTTTCTTTCTTTCTTTCTTTTTTTCATGAAGGCAACCAAAGGAAGACGAAAACATCCCTGGGAAGTTGGTACGGCTTGGCAAAAATATCGAAGAAGTCCACGCATGTTTTAGCGTTAGCATCCTACCGGAGCAGTTTTCATCGATTGATTAGTTGGTGTGTGTGGTTTTTTTTCTAAATTGTGCAAAGGCTGCTCTCTATCCGGCTTTGAATCCCCCTTCTCTTCTAGACGCAATAACAATTTGTACCTAATAAACAACTTACATGGGAAAAACGAGAAAACTAGTTGAGAGGGGATGGGAAGCACAACTTTGAAAATAGAAAGGTCATCAAAAAATGTCAAAGTACTAAGCTATCTCTAATTCAGTTGATATTCATCTCCATAATATTATGTTCGAAGTCAAGGCGCTGGAAAAGCAAGGTGTTATCTAAAAAAAAAAATGCGACAATAGATTGTTTCTCACAGAAAACAATGTAACCAGAATAATGATATAGCATATGAGTGATGTCCCTTCAGAAAGCAAAACAGCACAGAGCAAAACTAAACAAAATAGAAAAAAAGGACAACAGCACGTGTGAGAGCGATTTTCTTGTCTTGATGGTCAGTAACCATGTATGCAGAGTCAAATAATCCAATCTTACTTTTAGAATCATGCGCTGTCTGTAATAACAAACCTCATTCATCAAAATGAAAACATTTAGTAACAAAATGTAGGTGATCAAAACTTGTATTCGATCTACGCTCTTCTACCGTGACATCCCATCTAATCATTTACGCTAATACGCAATGCTCTTTTTTTTCTTTTTCTTTTTTTTAAATAAAAATAGTGCCTTCTCGTCGCAGGGGCGTTGCTTGTCTTTATCAAACACACACACACACACACACACACACACACACACACACACACACACACACACACACACACACACACACAAGCACGCACGCACGCACACGGACACATGCAGCTCTTATCACCCAACTTTGTTTCCAAGGGATTCAATCATAACAGTTTTCCGTTTCTCGCAGTTTTGAGGGATTATTATTATTTTTCATCAATTTCCGCTCAAGGGTGATCATTCTATACTTCTTTGCTTCACTCATCTCATCGCACTTGGCGACAGCTGCTAACTTTTCGGCCCGAGACCACCGTCAATGAAGAACTAATGTAAGTCAAGGGTAAATGGTTTTCAGCGGCCCTAGGTTTTCCTCAGTTATTGATGACAGAGCGCTCCGAGCTATGCTGAATGATTGAGGACACAAGACCTCGTAGTTCATTCCAATGCCGGAGCTTCGGCCTACAGCTACGCGGCGAATCCATCGCGATCTGGCATAGTATCGCGTGATCAACGCCAACTTATGCTGCTTGACAGTCGATTGTGTTTTGAGGCTTAAGTACTATCCAAAAACATGGAAAGGAAAAACAAATAAACAAACAAACAAACAAACAAACGTAGCCATAATAAGAATTTCGACGGAGAAGAGCTTGATACTAGTTGACATACTTATAAAACGTCCTCAAACACACAAGGACATGCACTCATATAAAAAAAAATGTACACACACGAACACACACACACACACACACACACACACGATTTAATCTACATTGTATCTAGTGGACAGAACAAAACCCCAAATAAGACAAATTATTATGACCTTACCGAGTAACAAAATTTTAAAAAGTACAGAGCTGTGCTGTTCGATATACATGTGTATATATATATATATATATATATATATATATATATATATATATATATAATTATATAATACTTGCATTTATATGCTTGGAGGTCAGTAACATCGAGAGTCCATACATTCATAGCCAGCACCAGATAGTCTCAGTACTATAATGAATACAAAATTGCAAGGAGGGCAAATATGGGACGAGGAATAGTGGATTGAACGGAAGATAATTGAAACGGCAACTGTCATGTAAGAAACTTTTTTATCTTCAAATTATTGTCCCTTTTTTCCGGGAGTGGGGGTCAATTTTGCACTGGTTATCTCCTATATGATATTCTGTGATCCTCCTTTTTATGAAGTGGATTTTGAGTCCTATTTTGCAAAAGAATGAATGAATTCTTTTTCCTCCGTGAACCTTCTACGTCTTCCTATAGGATCTCGTACAGTACAGATAATATACTTTCTTAAGAGAGGATGCGAAGATATACACAATGTATATACGCATATGCACAAGGTCAAATTGAATTGAATTGAATTCATTCATTTTCATTCTTCTTTTTCCAACAAAACATAACACAGAATAAATCAGGAATTACATCATAAACATAAACACTCGACTTTGCAAAAGATAAATGATACAGATAAACATAAGAATGCATACTGGCAAAAGAAAAAACAAAGTTATGCTTCAGTTGAGAAAAAAAAAGAAAGAATTGAGAGGTCCACTAAAAAGCAAGCTTGTATATTGTGAATCACTCAATTGTAATTGTAATTGTAATTGTAATTGTAATTGCAATTGTAATTGTAATTGTAATTGTAATTGCAATGTAATTGTAATTTTAATTGAAATTGTAATTGTAATATTCTATCGTAACATCATGCAAATTGAGAGTAATCTTTTAGTTTTTATTTTGCAAAGATCAAAAAGAAACATGGAGCTACTTGAAGCCTTTCATCAATACATGCTGATGTATTTATATATATATATATATATATATAAAGCGCAAGAGTTAGTGTTATATATATATATACATATACATATACATATACATATACATATATATATATATATATATATATATATATATATATACATATATACATAATACTATGATATATAAATAAAATTCACACTCTGGTTTCCATTCTGCGGAACTCAATAGATCTAAAATAATCTTAAGTTCTTAAGTTACCATTGATATCTTTTCTTTCCAGTTCCTTCGCTAATGTCTTGCTTATGAATGTTTCTACGTCTGCGAGTCTGTAAACCCTTTATTGATTTATAATTTCATTTTAGACATAGACTGTTAGACATATCTACAGGTTTAGAGAGATTATTTGCAGTATAAATTTAAAAATGGATTTGTTTTGTGTTTTGAATTGTATTTTTATTTTTATTTTTGTTCATGTTACACCCAGAATGGGATAATTCATGAATGATTTGAATGAAATCTATAAATATCAAGGAAAAACAAAAAGGGTATGTGTGTGCGTGTGTGTATCAAAGATGGTAAAAAAAAACAAAAAAAAAACATTGTGCTTTGTTTAGCTTGCCTGCCGCAACTAGAGCATTACATTTCTACCGTCACATCAGTCTCTCCGGCTAACGTGTTTGAGTGACAGACGTTGTCCATCAAACCATGGAGTCATCGGGTTTTTGTGTTTTTGTTTATTTGCTTGGTTATTGTTGTTGTTGTTTTGGTCATTGCTTTAATTTTACATAACCTCTAACAACCATGATTTCGGGGGGAAATGAGTTTAATCTTAATCAGTCATCACACAATAACAACAACTAAAAAGAAAAACCTTGAAATCAGGAATATTACGTCGATTTAGGCATCTTTGCTAGGTACGTAGCAATTTCAATAATTTTATGTATGAACACACACACACACTAGCTAGGGCACTTAAAGAAGAAAGTATTCGTCATCAAGTTTGAAAAAGTAAACCCTCATCACCGACCGAATAAAGGTAGATTGAAAGAAAACAACTGTCGAGGGAGACTTTTGTGACGCTCTACTTTTTAATCCGAAGAGTAATCTACCTAACTAGCCATGCATACACAGGGGCGAAGATTCATTCAAAAAATACGTGTCGTCCTTCTCTTTATGGTCCGCTGGGGCGCTATGCACGAAGCTGAAAGCTACTTAGCCCAGGAAATTATTGGACGGCGTACCAGCCGAAAGGGCAAGCAAACATTGAAACGCAGAACAACAACAACAGCAGCATGGACGGACCTGCATGAGATTGTACGAACCCGGATGTGGAGATGAATTTCCGCATGAACTGATCATCCCTTTCAGAGCAGACTAACAGTATGGTTGGAAGCTGATATTGGCTCTCTCAAAGCTTCTCAAAATGAACAAGAAAATACTAAAAACATGCATGAAACTGCAATTCAACTCCAAATTGAGGTTGAATTTTGTACGTAGAGTACAATCGGGCAAGTGAAATGGTGCAAGTTTTAATCGAAAAGGGGACAGAAGTATTACAAGAAAGTTGTGAGATTTTAGAATGCCACGTGCCCCCCAATAGTAATACATTTTTGGCGCAAGTACGCATGCAAATCTGTATTAGCTTCATGATGATTTCATCAACGGCTGTCCCACTGGTGTTCTTACAAAATATCGTTAAAATCATCTCATATTCACTAGTTAATAAGTAACAATCCCCTTCATATGAATTACCGGTAACTCAACTGTAAGGAACTTCAGAAAAAAAGTATTTTTTTAATGTACTGTATAACTTTAAGCAGGAAGTGGATGAAGAAATTCGAGTTCCACACAATCAAATTGAACCATAAGTTGGATGGGAGAAAGTAGGGATAACGTACACGTTTGTGAACAAACTGTTACCTGGCAAAGATGGAAAATCAATCAGAAACCCGCAAACACACCGATACGACTTGATAAGTCTCCTCGAGCGAGTAATCAATACATTTAGCATTTACTGCAATCAGCACTCCACACGCATTTTTTGAACGACGGCAACAACAACAACAACAAAAAAGACACCAACGATTTCGCCTTATTCAGTTACCATGATTACAGTTTTTTTGCCCCTCTTGGATATACCCCAATGTATCCGATTCATATTATCACCTGTATACAGCCGGTTGAGGAGCTCTCAAATTCCACTGCAGAGTCCACAGCTGCGCGTTCCTTATCTACCACGCCCACGGGGGGAGGGGGGGGGATGTGTTCATCTTCTTCTTAGGCACTCTATTCCATCACCAATCCAGACGATTTATATAAGTTAAGAGAATCTTGTCAGTTACCTTCCGGCGTGATGAATCTGTTAGAAATTCTAGAAACCTGCTTATTGTTTTTACGTTTCTAGAGACTGATGTATACCGTCTTTAGGGATATCAGTGCACTTGAAACGAAGATAGATTGATGTATAATACGCGTTTATAGGGAATTCTTCTCTGCCTGTTTTGCTTCGGTTGTCCTTGTTGTTTCTTCTTTTCCCTTCCCTTGTCAGAGTCAGAAAGAGGAATTTCGCTCTCACTGTCATACAGATAAGAAAACCGGAATACATAGAAATACTTGGCGCATTCAAATCCTTCATCGGTTAAAACAGGTAAAATGTTATGCCGTGATTTCGTATTTAGGTTTTTTTTTTCAAATCTAAATACAAAAGTCCATTCGCATGAGAAACCCTCAGTAGTAACTATTGGCAGGTACATAGTATACAGATTCTGTCTCGTTTGTTGTGTTCGACTTGCATCAAATGCATTTTAACCAGTAATGTATCATTTGATACTGCACCTGTTGTATGGTTACGCATTTTGAATTTTCTCTTCTCACTCAATCAACCAATTTACTAGTAATCTCTGCACATGAGTGGGAGAAATTGTGATTCTACGCTGTGGAGTTTTGGTGATTTCTTTGGCGCGAGATCTCAACTTTTTCAGGTGAAGTTGTATCACTCTGCCTTTCGGTGTTGTACTGCGAGTTACGCAGGAAGATATTCTAGACTGATATTTGCCTTTAGATGAAAGTCTGTGTGTGTGTGTGTGTGTGTGTGTGTGTGTGTGTGTGTGTGTGTGTGTGTGTGTGTGTGTAGGCTATAGTGTTAGTGGCTGGCTGTCTGCCTTTTCCAGTCTACATCCATCTTACACTTGTTTCTTTTTATATATAATTGTATGTAATTCTTGCTCTCTTTTTTTCTTGTTATCTGTAGGCCTATTCTGTTTTTCTCAGTGTCTCTTCCTGTTATGTATCTCATTTCCTTCTCTGTGTCTGCCTGTCTGTCTGTGTAAGTGTTGATGATAACCTTTTCAGAGACCTCTCCAACGGTATTCATAATTTTGAGCGTTCCGTTTTTTTAGTTTACATGTGATAGGCATTGTGATATGAGCTGTAACTGTTATTTCGACGAGAAATTAAAATCACTCTGACTTGAGGGCAGCCAGAGCGTTCCGACTATCAGAAGATTTCGTTTCC
The DNA here is from genome assembly GCF_040938485.1 of Diadema antillarum. Lineage (NCBI taxonomy): Eukaryota > Metazoa > Echinodermata > Echinoidea > Diadematoida > Diadematidae > Diadema > Diadema antillarum. Next base: position 364,453 of record NW_027271564.1, on the reverse strand, counting down.
CGAGAGCTCTGCGGTGTAGCGGATGAAGCGGTGGTTTCATAAACAATGGATTCACGGGGAACTATGATTGTACCGCTCTGCCCGTTTTGACCCAGATGTGAGAATGGGTACCCGGCAATGTTCGATAATCATCTAGCAAGGGCCTCAGCAAAAATGAAAGATTATAATGACTCTTCGAGAAGTTGAATAAACGACAGTAAACAAACAAAACAAGTGTTTCACTCAAACAATTACGTTAAGTTCCTATCCGTGACATTTTGGATTCAGGAGAGGAAGGGCATATCTCTATCTAAGGAGTATTGCAATCCAGGCGAAGGAAGAACGCCAATATAGAACAGCTCAGATGCACCGAGCCAATCTTTCTTTACCACACTCATTTCCATACGGCAAATGCGTGGCGCGCCAAAAGCGAGAACTTCTGTTGCGGCCAGATCCATTTCTATTTCTGGCTGAAACTACAGACAACTCGACCAGGCATGGAACTCATTTGCCCGTATGTTTCATATCGAATCCGAAGGATGGTTTTATTCGCAGTACTTCGATTCGAGCGAGGTCACCGGCTTTCCGACTGTGGTTGCAGTTCGATCGGCAGAACGTACACCGCTGTCTACGGGTCGGCAACTCCAATCAATACCAACCATGGTGGTTTGTGTATACGTCGTATTTGCCGCCAAAATACACTTGAGCGTTTTGCACAGGGAAGCAGATACCCCGAGGCAGATACTCGCAGTTACATTCTTAGTGTAGCGGAATTTGCGTCCTTGCAAAACAGTTTCACCGTATCACATGAAAAAGAAAAAAGTGATCGACGGAATATTTTATGAACCCGAAATGTCAGCTACGGGTCTCACGAGAATTGATGAACTCTGAAGTTCATATTCGGTGCTTCTCAATCAATTTAAATGGAATGTGACTCATTCTGGAATATTTCAACTTGAATTGATGAAACAAATTTCAATCAAAATTACCATGATCGATCTGTGCAGGTATGTGCGAATATTGTAGATTTACTTAATCGACTGACTGTTCGACAATTATTGTTTCATGTTATGTTGAAGGACGATTCAAGATGATTGCATAAGGCAGGACTGTCCAGCTACTCCACTATAACAGAAAACCGGTCTGCGGCGATACCTGCACGCGATCAAAATCGATCAATGACATGTTTTTGATGTACAGTCAGAAACGTCCAGCTGATCATAATCCTGGGGGTGATCCAGTAACCGATATTGACGAATTCTTAACTCCTTTGTAATCAAGAGTTGAGATAGATTATGTAATGAGCACAAATTTGGCATACATACCTATGGACAGGAGATTATGTGGCACGCAGAAGGTTAATAATAACCGCACTACAAAGCTCTCCACTATATCTGCTGACAATCCAGCAAGCAGTGGTTGCCGTGGGTTTGCGACCCACGTACAGTCATCGTAGCTTTTGTCATCTGTCGCTGAATATAAGCACGTGAGCAATACATGGTTCGGATGTCAAAGCATTAAATAAGCAAGCAGACAGACACATAAACGAACGGCATGGACATGAAGAACTCGACTCAATCACATACAAGCTCTACTAAACCCTCAAAACTAAAATTAGATCCGATCTGTTCAACATTCAAATCAGATGTTTTGTCCATCAGCACTGAGGTTGCAACATCTGTTTGGATTCACAAGACGCCCTGTTATCTCTGAGGATGTAATTCATCTCTTCATAGTATCACATCACGCTTGAAACATATCAAGATAACATTTGCATGTGTGTTTGTTGTTTTTTTGGGGGGTGTGGTCTTTTTGTTAACTCTTATGTTATCTATCAAATCCTGTCGTTCATACACTTGTCTTCACATCTTTAACTTGGCCAGATCTACAAAACGGCAACCATGTCCCTTACAACAACAACAAAATGTGACGACAACAGCAACAACGAGATCCATTAAAAAAAATGATGGCCCCGTAAAGGTCACTGCTGTTTATAGGTCCTCGAGCAATGCTTCTCATCACGAAAACAGACAAGTATCGGCTGAAACAGATCACTTGGAAATTTTCCCGCCTGTCATCTATAACTAGTAACCCCCGCGGTGCACATGATCAGGCTCGCTGTCTCCATTTTTCTCCAGCTCCAATCTCCACCATTTTGTGACGAGAATCCTGCCTAAATACACTCTCCTGTCAGTGCAGATGGAAACTAAAAACCTTTTTTTTTTTTTGTTTCTCCATAGCTGTTGTTATTTTAGTTATTGCAGTTTACCGGCGAACGATCAATTGTATAGGTCTCAACTTCGATAGCCTAATCTTGAGACGATTTACTGAGTTTACATTCATTCATTATGCCCAGACTCGCCTGTGTCGGGCATCAAATATATCGGACTTTTTAGGTGCATCTCGGACTTACCATGTAAACGGACGAATATATAATATTATGTAGACCTTTTTTTCTACCGGCAGCGTTTGAACCGGGACACAGACAAGAAGAGATATAAAAACAGGGGAAGAATCCATACTAATCGCCTGGAAAATAATTACGTCCAACAGTTCTGTTTGGATCAGCTGGAAATGAATCTAAGCGTCTGGCGTACGTGTTGAACAAATCAGCAAAATCTCAGCGGCACAACTCTTGTCTATGGTAACTTACAACCAGAAATTGATAGGAAGTCACAACAGCTCGCCTTGTCTGTGAATAATTATCTTATCTTCTTGGGAAATATCAAGAGAACAATATCTCGTTCAGAATTGTACGAGCTACGAGCTAAATGACCATCGACATTAATAGTGATGAAATTGTAATCAAGCTGGAGGTGTGATACCTCCTCGGTGCTGGAACAGCCGCATTATGTAGCCACCTGAGTTCCTCGCAATTACCTATACGCTCACAGTCTGGAGGAAGAATGGGAGGGAGGGGGGGGGGGGACTGTGATGTCAGATATTGATGAAAGCTGTCATGCTCCACTGGTGTTAAAAGGAATGGAATTAAGGAAATGAACTAGGCGGATAGGACATTTAATTTGTAAGACGGGTTACAGTCGTACGCTGTCATGTTATATACAAACGCACGTACACACTGTTCCGAGGTTTCATACTTGCACATTTTGATATGTCACTTTTCTGTATTATAAAAATGCTGAAAATATAGTACAACCTCTAAAAATTCTTTGAGGGGGTAAATAACCGAAAGCACATCATTCTATATCACTCAGGGCCGGCGCAATATAAGGTTGGACTTCTTGCTGTTCGTCTTTACTTTTCAGCAGCCGATGGATATTGTTAGAAGAGCGACAGCAAAAACTGTGAAGCTTGTCTCCCATTAACCCCAGACGTAGCACCATGAGATAATGTAAATCCCCCCTCCCTTTTTTTTTTTTGTCATACAGCCGGTTAATTCCGGAAGTGGCGCCAGAAGTTGATAATCAGCCTTTCTTTTTAATTGCGGAAGTGGCGTCAGAAAATGTTTAGTATCCCTTTTTTGTTTGTTTGTTTGTTTGTTTGTTTGTTTGATTGTTTGAATGTTTTGTTTTGTTTTGTTTTTGCCAGTCAACCGTTTTCGGGACCCAATTAACTGTCATCCAAAATGTCTTGCCTTCCATCCTCGATATCAATCGACGTCCCAGTTCCCATAAACTAGGCCCCCTCACTTAGTAGTGCTTAGTAGTAACTTAGTCCCGGCCCTGCCACTATCATAACTATACTGTAGTCATCAGCATTATCATCGTTTTCGTTATACATTTTATTGTCCAAATCGTCTTCGGAGTATCAATGACAATGATTTGATTCAGAACAGGTTGAAACGAATATATTATACAGAACTCTGAATACAGAAAAGAGGAATGGATTTTCATCTTTATATTACTATAGAAGTCTTGAAATGACCCCCCCCCCCAAAAAAAAAAAGGTAAAAGATTATAAGTCTTCCTTTTATTCACATCTGTAGGAGGCAAGATATCATGTTGTGCCTATACGAGAACAACCATCTTCCGGAAAAGATTCATATCACATCACAAATGTCAGTAGAGATTTTCTGTCTTCTCTATGTTTTTTTTTTCTCCCGGAACAAAGAGCCTTCGTAGCTGGAAAACACTTGATACGGCCATGTCATGTAATAGTGGTTGACAAGCTTTTCTTCCTGTGCAGACGTGAAACTGCATTCCTTCTTTCCCGCTTTTGAAAAAAGAAGGGTAAATATGTCAAATATTGACTTTCGAGGAGAGAGCCCCAGCAACCTAAAGAGCATTTAGAGGATGGTATCTGCATCTATTACACCGTTAACCTATAAACATTGCGATGATGTCTGTTCGTGATCCTTGGTTTTCACTGTAGATCTTGCAGCCCATTTTTCGTCATCATTTCATTCAATTTTTAAAGACGTGTTTTCAATTTCGTCACGGACACTCTGACGTGTGCGAATACTCGTTTCAGTTTCGTCTGACTTAGCTCCATCAATTCTGGAACACTGTCATTTAATTTCGTTGTTTGTCGCCCGCTTTTGTCAATTGCAATTCAAATTCGTCAACCGTAGCAGCTGAGTACGAGACAGAAAAATTAATTTCGTCTATTGGCAGTCATTTTCGTCAAAGTTGTACTTAAAAATAGTCCCCCAGATACGGGATTACGATATGATGCTGTAATTATTACTTGAATAGAATTACTTATTCAACACATTTACTTCTCATTAATCATACATTAAACGCATTATCATTAATTCCACAGCACTCGCTCATTTATACCTATCAACTCGACAGAAGCAGGGCAATAAACCCACACAAGCTTGTACAGTGACAAACTAATATAACTGAACAAAAAAAGTGATAAGATAAAAGAAGCAGTTGAAACGTGATTCTCAAATGACATAACTATATATACGTAAAATAACGGACTTTTCAACATTCTTGGTTGAATAAGTCTCCATAAACATAAAATTTATCACCACATATACAATACACAAGTTCCGGCTTACCCTCTACAATACTATAAAGAATGATATAACACTTGACGAATTTGAATGACAAAATAATGAATTTGTTCGAAAAAATAACGAATTTGAATGAATTTGAAAGAATTTGAATTCTAATGATATAATTGACCGACAACAAAACAAACTAATAAAATAGACAATTTGACCATGGAGGGTAGATGAAATTAAACCGATGATAATTATGATAATCATGATAAATAATGATAATTTTCTCTGGAGAAAAGTGAATGAGAAGGAAAGAAGAGGTAGAGGGAAATGGGAAAGAAATTTATCTTCTCTTTTTTCTTCTGAGGATCTAATCTCCTTTTAAAACACGAGCTTTGCACTCTCTTAGGTAGTTCAACCTGATCAACATTACTTTTTTCTTATTCTTTTGCTTGTTTAGCTTTGTCAGACAGCTGTCGCTGTAACTTGTAAACTGTAGATTTTGCAATTTATTTCGTGTGAGTTTCAAAATGTCATCCGTTATAGCCCCCCCCCCCCCCCGTAATCATTAGGACTGCACGCGTAGAGTGAAAGTGAAGTGAAAGCGAAGATGAAGTCTTTTTGGGTTAATATATAGAATTGTATACCTCATCCCCCCCCCCCCTCGCCCCGTACACCCTCTCCATCTCTCTCTCTCTCTCTTTCCAGCGGTCTCTCACTCACTGTTTGTTTGTCTGTCTGAAAGTGAAAAAGAAGCCTTTTTGGGCTAATGTATAGAATTGTACATATCTTTTCCCCCTCTCATCCCATACTCCTCTCTCTCTCGTTGTTTTAGAGAGAACTCGGTAAGGTCGTTTCCCCCAAGCCTAGATTTAAGTAAATGTTGCATCACGTCTCGCCGATAATACTATATGTCATCAGCTATCAGATGATTTAAACTTGAAAAGCTGAAGTGAAAACCAATATATCCATTTTATCAATTTGAAAGTATTTGAGACTGAAGCTGTTGAAAAACAAAAAATAATAGTCAAAAATACATCTGAGAATGTTGATAATTTTGTAAAAGTATTTCTTGTCACGTAACGAGTGTTGTATCATTGAAAAGAGTTTATTTGTCTCTACTTGATGATGACCGTGCTTTAAAAATGAAAATAGTTTTAGTCTGTTTTGGTTTTGAAACTCTTCACTTGCTTGTGTTATATTCTTCCGCTGGATAGGAAAGTAAAACAACAACAACAACAACAACACTCAGTCAGTTTCGCGAATGTGAATGTAATAATCCAGACATCAGCGTGGACATCAATTCCTCTGAGATATAGAGTGGCTACAGATTATTGCGATTTAACATATTATGCACCTACGCACTGGCGTAGACGCGTTCGTCTAAAGGCATACGATGGCTACAGGTTAATGCGATTCGATTTGTCACATATGCACAGGTGTAGCAAGAATTCTTCGCCCGAGACATTAATAATAAGGACTATAGGTTAATGTGGTTCAATTTTGTTAATCTATGCACCTTACGCTGCAGCATAGACGGATTCGTCTGCGACCTGAGGCGGCTAGAGGTTATTGCGGTTCAATTTGCTAACCCGCCATAGACTTATTTGGGTTAAGTTAAAACGTCACTCCCTTGCCTTCCCTCAGATCTTGGCGAAGTGGAGCAGCCCATACGTGAACCGCCTTTCAAAGTTGGTTGATGAGATAGCCATCTCAACAAGGAATTAAATCCTTGGGGAAAATCTCTTTCTCTCCTCTCTCTCCCCTTCTCTTTTTCTCTCGCTGCTTTTCTCCGAGTGCCAACCACTCGACGGTAATCCACTGAAAAGCACTGGACAAAGTGTTGCGGCAAGGTGAAATGGGGGAAAATTCAGTGTGTTTCTAGGAGTTTCATCGAATGAGATGAGATTACTTCTGCTGTAATTGTGTTCTCTGTGAAACCAGCCATGAGAGGCATTTTAAGTATAGCATTTTTGCCGAGATCGAGAGGCACTTTGCTGATGTAAAGGTCACATACTAAATTCATGACTATGTTTCACATTCTAGAGCTTGTTTTCCTGTAAGTATTTCCACTTTGTTTCCGTGGCACTTTCATTTCTTCATCTATTCAGTCATGGTTGTATATAAACCTACATCCTTATGTCACTGAACAGACATCCAAGTTTATCATCTGGCTAAATTACACCAAAATAAAAAGGAAGGGACACAGGAACAGAAGCCAGAGAAAAGGAGAATGTTGAATGCACATATCAATTATGACTTACAGTCGTTATATAGGCCTACGCACATGCATATATTTGTATCCATGTGTACGTACACACACATTCATACATACGTCAGGACAGACAGACATACAATAATATAAAGCGAGTGACTTACGAAAAACAACAGAGAGAGAGAGAGAGAGAGAGGAAAATATATTAGCTCTCGATTAGTGAGCAGGGTAATAAATCTGTCAGGTTGTTATGAACGGAAAAGTAGATGTGAGCGGGTCATCTTCGTAGCAAAACGTGTTTACCGTATCTCATACATTAATTAATGACGCTACAAGTCAACTATCCGGGATTCGCTTCGCACATCAAATCAAAAATACCAGTGCTACATTAACACTCAGGCAATGAGAGAGCTAGGCACCAACTCCCGTCGTCACGAAGTAAATAGCATCGCACGGAGAGCGTGAGAGCCCGTGTGATTCTTCCAGCGACACATGGTACTTTAATCTGCAAAGGTGGCGTGCACACGCACACGGCAGCCAGTTGGTGTGATGTATTATGTATATACACCCTCCGCAAATTGATAAGAATTCATATCAGGGTTAGATCGACGCAAGGCTCTGGCTTTCCATGCACCGTGGGTACGCCGCCTGAAGGAGGTGGGCAGGTAGCGTAATGCTCACCGACTCCGTAAGGCCACCTGATTGGATCGTGTCTCGCGCCTGCGCAGCGCCCTGTGAAGACGAATGCTGGAGCTCTTATAACGCAGACGATGCAGTATTCGGTTATCAGACCGTTCATGTACGAGACGGCGATAGAACGCAGACTGAACATCACCCCCGTCATATTCGAGAAACTGCCAGTGGATCTGCGGAAAGCGGGAAGACGGAGGGTAAACTCTCCCGGGACTTCAAGGTGATGTTTGGTAACGCAAATGCTTTGCGGTTTTCTTATCAATCGCTTGCTTTCGGAATGGAAAAGCCCAGCAGGAAAAGATCAAGTAATTTGGACGTTAGCAGTGTCGTTAGTGCGTTGTTGCTTTAAATACAAGCTTCTCCATGCCCACAAATACAATGCTTGGAAGAAAGAGAGCTATTTGCAGTGTGCGTAAATCGTTGTTTCCTCGTGTTTTGACTCATGCAAGAAAGCGTTCTGGAGTTCGAATGTGACGTAGTATTCACACAGATAAATTTTGCATTCACTGAACAGGACAAAAAGGACGGACGTATGTTGGGACTGATGTGAAACTAGAAATAGTTTAGCGTTCCACCACCTCGAACATGGTAAAAATGCAATGTCGACAGCAGCACTGTGGAAAAACCAAACAAATCAATCAGTCACTTGAAAAGTGACCCAGTTGTTTCATCCTTTCGAGTTTACGAAAAGGCACCATCGTTCCCATGCTACTAACATTACCGCGACATAGAACTCTCTGGGAGTATTCGCTGAGAATGAGATAGGATGAAATGCCAAACTATGACATTTGTAACATCCATCGCACTTTAACGCGTTGACGAGGGAAATATAGAGGTCCTGTGGGGGAAAAAAGCCCCCAGAGACTTGCAAATCTGGTGATGATCCGGTGAGGGCTCATCTGCGGCGGGGTGCAACCTTGAGAACTACGCCTATGGCCTTGAACAGACGACCTTTTTCCCCCGTATTTTGCTGGTAGCATCTGACCTTGGAACACGACAGGTAGAGCAATGCCATTCACACGTGTGCTTGACAGTTGTTAAATCAGCACATCGTGACTTGTTCGGAGTACCCCCATCGTGATCCTCGTCACGCCTCTAGTTTATCACGAGAGATAAAGTAAATGGACAGAGTAAGTAAATGATTGTTTTGACCTTTGTCAGTAATGAGTGCATGTGTGCTCGCATTGATGCTACTGGGCACGTACCGTGCTTAACTCGACGTCAGACGCAATCAAGTAGATCGAGGGGAACCTAGAACTCGCCAGTTCATTCCATTAAAGACATTTCACGGGACAATTAACGCCTTAAGTGGTGAGTAAGGTGATTAATGCCTATCAAATTACGCGATCAAACTCCCTAGGTCAACGTTAAAAGCTAATGGAAACATTTTCGCCGTCGAGCACTTAAAAACCGTAAAATGTTCATCAGCTGTGTTGAAGACTGCAAAATTGACATGGCATCGACATTCCTCAAAATAAACTACATTACAGCAGTAGCAGATCCGTAAAGTGCTGTGACATGATGAGAGACATACGAAGTATTAGGCAGGTTATTAACGTCTTTTAGATTTTTTCTTTTAAATTTGCATTTCAAGGCTTCACATTACTTTATGCGGCACATGATAATTTTGTATTGTAAAGCACAACTCACGAAGAAAGGTAGTATGCCTGAACGTGTCTCCGCGTACGTCACAAATCTCTGCCCACATTAAAACAGTCTTTTCAGCTCTGATTATTCTCCAGCAGTCGTGAGGACAGCGTGCCATCATGAGCATCGTAGAGAATAGTTACGTTCACTTTGAAGGGATGGGTGAATTTATGGACATGGGTTTCGACTATGAAAACTACACCGACGGGGTGACCAACGTGTGCTTCATGTCACGCCGCGTGAACTCCACGACCGATGCAGCGACCTACCTCTACGTTGGCTACCATCTGTGGACGGTCAGGCTGATTCAACCGCTAATTCTTACCATAGGCATGATAACAAATCTCGCGTTCCTGTACGTCGTGGCCCGCGTACAGTCCATGCGGACCGTTGTCAATCAGTACCTTGTGCACCTAGCTGTCGCAGATATGCTTTTCCTAATTGGCGCCATAGGGAAGAAACTCTGGCAGTACTGCGAGTCACCCATTAGAGACGATGAGGGCTCGGCGTTGGGACCCGTCATGGTAATTATCAGTCACCTCTTAATCTACACGAATATATTTTCCTCTGAAATCTTGGTGACATTAGTAGCGTTTGAGCGATTCTACGCCGTCTGTAGACCAATGGTCGTATTTGCCGCCAGCTCGAATAATAGAAAAGTAACGAATATACTGTGTCTCATCTGGTTGCAAAGCCTAGCTCTGGCGGCGTCTACATTACCGGCCACCCTGCAGCCATATCTAATATGTGTTATCTGGCCAGACGACTACAAGCATCTTCCAGATACGTGGGTCAAGTACGGACCCATGGACGAGCGCGCTCAAGTGTACGCCTACGTCATGCAGACGGTTCCCTTCTTCGTGGTCATGCTGATCAACAGCGTCCTCTACGTTTGCATAATGAGAGAGATGGAGAGGCGTCTCCTAGCAATGGAGCGCCACGATCTCGACCTTCATACCAACGTGGAGATCCGGAACCAAGTGTCACGTATGCTGGTCGCCAATGGTGTCATCTTCTTCGTCCTAATGGCGCCTTTCCAGTTTGGCTCGTTGATCTTGGCAATTGATCGAATAACTGGGAAACGAATCGAACCGCAGTCATTGGAGCAATTCTTGCAGGTTACGAGGATGATGGTTTATCTCAATTCAGCCGTCAACCCTATCATCTATAACGTCGCGAATTCGCGGTATCGTGCAGCCTTCGAGGAGGCATTCTGTAAGAACCAGTGTCTTAAGCGGCGATCGAGGAGGAGTCCAGCCAAGCAGCTGAGTAATCACAGCTCAGTGTATGCCACTTCGATTACGAAAGCGTCCAACAGTGACTCCAGCCTAGCTGGAAATACTGGAAACAATGGCAACGAAACGTGTGTGTAGAGAAATCTTTTCAAATTGCATTGTTGCATTTTTGATGTATGGTGAGTTCACCAGGCGGTATAGCAACTGTAACTGATCTTTGAGGAAACGATAATCCTTTGTCCATGGTACTTTTGTTCAGAAATTAGTTCCTCTCAAAATATCTATAAATATCAGTCACCCAGTTATAAAAAAAAAAAGATTTAGCAATTTGCATAAATCTTTAAAATGTCAATATCTGAAATACGACTGGAAAAAAAAAGGAGAATAAAACATTAGACAAACTACTTAGGCCATGGACATAAGACTAGCCAGGAAATAACTGGCTTTTACAAGTTCTTTTATATTTTAAGAACCAACGATCTTAAACTACAAAGTTTCCCAACCAACATTCACGTGGCTGTTGATTAATCTTCAGGCAGTAAATATGGCGTAGTTTGTCGTCCTTTTTCCTTTTTTTTTGTGTACAGATATTCGATTTCCAGAAATATACAAATATCGGTTTCCGATACCCTCTCCTGGTAGTCCGTGCATTGAAAGAGAAAAGCAAAATGTTCATTGGCTTGTGTCAGTTCATTTATCAAATCAAAAGGTTGTGTTGTTGGGACTATTTGACATGAATGCACCATACCGAGCTGCGTTGTTGGCTGTACAGTGATGGAAAGACCTCACTGTAAGTGTACTGCCTCATTGCAGGGAGGACCAACTGTGAATGCAGTTAACTTGGAGAACGATGTTTCCTCGTGAATAAAAATTAAAAGTCCACGCGATCTGTAGGCGATTTCTTCTGAGAGACGACAGACTCATCAATGCTTTCCTCACGAGGAATATGGAGTGCCTTTTGACGGAGAATAAGACGCATTTTCTTCAGACGTTACGCACCGCTAAGCGTGCCGTTCTCTGCCGTTCGAAAGGCAATGACAGCACAGAAAACACTGCCCTAGGCAACTTGACAAAGTATCCTCGAAAGGAAAAAATAAATGGAAAGCATTTTGTTGATGACTCAAAAATTATTCCCTACGAACTTTGAATCGCGTGGCTTGAGACTCTAAAGGCGCGGTGCCGAACCTGTGATTAAGAGCGTTAAAAAGGTTCTTTCGAGTACGAATTGCGGTGTGTTTCGTGTTCATCCCATACGAAGGTGCCTCAGTGTCCCGCCTATTTGTTTGGGTGTCGTCTGTATATTTTCAGCACACACGGCAGGTACAGTGACCAAGCACTCTTGTAGAACCACGTCACACAAAACCCGTATATTACAACAGTCATGTTCACCCCCGCTTCATTATGTTTCGCCATCCTGACTATGACTACAGAAAATGGGGAGTTTCATGGTCTGGTGATCCCATATCTTCGTGCCTGTCATTTCAAAGCTTTTATCTCCTTTTGTTTGTAAAAGAATGGTGAATTTGTGATGTTTGATTAAAGGATATTTTTCACGCACAAGTAGTAAATGACACTCACGCATGTACACGAACACACATCCTTAGTAAGCAAACGCAAACATAAAAATATACACACGCATACACTCCCACACCTTTGCACACAGACAGACAGACAGACAGACAGACAGCCATACACACACACACATACACACGCATACGTATACATGCTTTGCACTGGGCAAACCCGGAATCCATTACAGAATATGTTTATGAATGTCCAGTATCTCATGCCGTCCAAAAGATGAAATGACTTGTCATCCCGTTGTACCACTATGGCCACTGGTATATTGTATCCGTCGTAAAACCAAAGTAGCGTCATGCCTATCAGAATTACCGTACTGACCGATCCCAGTAACACCATTAGTAGTTATAGTGACTATGTAAACGGTCCCTCATATAGGTATTTTTGTCCTCTTAAAGGGATGGTGCAGTTTTGGTTGAGATAGGGCTTCAGGTTTCCAGTATTTTTAATGATGATTTTCTGATACAATGAGAAACCTCTTATGAAATATTAACTATCATAGAATTTTAAGAGGAATTTAAAGTCTATTAGTTGATGAAATTGGTTTTGAAATGGATGAGATATTCAAAACAAAGCGATCTACATAAAAGGTGTGACCCACCTTTCATAAGTATCGCTTTGTTTTACTTTTTTATATCTCAGCCATTTCAAAACAGATTTTCATCAAATAAACTCTGAAATCCTCATAGAATTGTATATTCTTTAACATTTTATGAAGCGGTTTGGAAGCATCCTCCCCTAAATCAATACTGTACTATCCCTTTAATTTGTAAATTTGTTTTTTTTTTCCCTTAGTACTGTGTGCATCAAATAAAAAAATCATGAACCTGAATGCAAATATATGCATATAGCAGTCGGTTGAACATTGTAAGAAATAGTTTTTTACCATTGTCCAATGTTTCCTATTCGACACGGAAGATGAGCGGAAAAGCATTGTTCTGAAATCGGATCATGATCGCCTGCAAAACCTAGTCACATAGTCACATTCTTAAGATACTACAAAATATTCCATCTTCCAGTGCTGGTATCATTTTCTATGATTCAAGTTGTGTAAAAGGACATTGTTCGAAACCAAAGTTTGGATGGTCAGGGAAATGGCAATCTTCAAGACGTTCAGTTTTATGTCGCTAATAATCATGAGCGTGTAACATATGCTAATGTTTAAAAGTTCAGATTGTTTATTTGCTGGTGAAAAGGAAATATTTTTACCTTCGTATGCATGAAGTAAGTCGATGGTGTCGGACACTAAAGAAAAAAAAAGGAAGTTTACACCAATATCAAGCTTTGTATACACGTATTTTTTATACTTTCATAGTTTACACCGCGTGTAATACCATGATGTAACTGTGTTTACCTTCATATTTGCCGAAGAAGAATCTGAACTCTTTTCTGGCCACGCCCATTTGCATTGATGCTATATCATTGTGACGTACAAAGATGGCTCGTCTCCGATGCTGTCATGCAGGCCAGTGGAGCGTTTCACTGCCCCCAATCTCCCACTATGATTAAAAGCCCCATATTATGGTTATTAGACTGCAAAATTAGTGAGCGAGATTCACACTCATTTAATCATGTACCCGTGACATTCCGTATCTCATGGTTGACTGGCCGTGTACAAACTGAACGACGATTGTTCTGTCTGGCGGGAGGGTGAGGTAGGGGGTTGGGAAGGGAAAATCGTTACAAACATTTAAGCCGTGTCCTCATGTCCTGTGTATATGTATGTCGGAATTAACTGATCGATTGTTCATTAACCAAGGTCATGGCGGAAAGGTTTTGGCGTGACCTGTTTTGTCCTAATGTATATAGGAGAATACTGATCAAAGTATGAATAAAGTCAGTGACATTGTTACATGTAGGTGAGAAAGAATCGTCGCTGTAGTTATTAATGTCTGCGAGAGACGTGTAGCCGAGCTTGTGAGGCATCTTATCAATCTTGATTACGATGAGGGAGACAAAAAAACAAAAACGAGCACATGATATTCAATGGAGACGAATTTTTCATTTTAGACTTCAGATTTCAGACTTTAGACTTCAGATTCATCAAATCACTGTAGTGTACAAACAACAAGTTTCCCGGATGAGAGGTTCTGTGCGTATAAGTTAAAGGTTGACTGTGATACGAGCAAAGTAGTAATGAAGTTGGAGTATGCAATTCTTAACCACACCGTAGTCGACATGACTTTAGCATTGAATTAGATTGATCAGATCAAAAGAGTACTGAAAGTTTCTTCAAAATTTTACTTAGAATAAGAAAGTTTTGGAATTCTCGAGTTACGAATCTTATTTTCACCGCATGGTGACTAGTGGTCACAACCACGTAATGCAAATTAGCTGGGTTGATGACGTCATCTAAAAGCTTTATCTTTGGTTTGTGCACGAAATATGAAACTTATGTTTTGGCAGGTGGTTTAGCAAGTATAATCCCTTCAACTATAGAAGTCGTCACTGTTGGTCCTTGTAACACGACAAAATATGAAGGGAAGGATAAAAGTTTGTTTTGTTTCGTTATGTTTTGTTTTTGTCAAGCTTCCGAAGAAAATGCAGTGTAGATTCATGCATTCGTCGGAGGCTTGTGAGGCCATGTTGTTACCACCATCGCCTCAACAAAGTTGTGTTTGAGGCTGGTACTTGCGTCACTGTTACGTAAAAACGTTCCCTGCATATTCATGTGGATTGAGTGAATGCAGCAATGTTAGTACATGTAGAACACAATAGTGAAAGTTTGTGGAAAAGCATACAATCCGATCAAAAGTTATGAATTTTTGAAGTTTCTACGCATTCAGTGCTTGATGAAAAGACTGCAACAATTTTTAATGTCACATGCGTAAAACAATATAATTAGAATTTAAAAAAAAACTCACATTCCTTCAACTTGTCACTGACACATGTTATGGGTAATATTCCCCCTGCTTTCAGAAAGAGGCAAGTCAAAGTGTTTTTTTTTTATATAATGCGAGAAAAGTGAAAATATGTTGAATTTTTATCTTCTTTATATCGTTCTATACATATGACATTACATGCTGTAGTATTCATCTGATCCAGCGATGGCGGCACTTAAAATCCATAACTTTTGAACGGATTGTCCAATGTTCCTCAAACTTTCACCGATGTGTTGTATTAATATTGCTGCATTCTCTCCATTCATATGTTTATGAAGGTAAACTTGTCCTTTAAATATCCAATAACCCTCTTCATTTGGGTGAAACCTCCACCATCCTCTTGATTAGAGTGTACTCTCTACGGTAAAGCCTACACTTGAACACGGTGTGAAATTACACTTTGAAGAACCCGTGGATTAATGCGCAGTTTCGTCAGCCCGGCGCAGACGGTCCGTGCCCTGTAGCCGCCATTTTTATCAGCGATGAAATACATCATCAAGGAGAGCACAGATCACATGTGTTCCACAGGCCGACATTGCTATCCATCAGCGCAGGCACGAGTGTCGGCAGTTTGTATTAATTTGTAAATTAAAGACTATGGGGTCAAACCCTAACTCCTATAACTCGACATAAGGCGCTGTTAAAAAAAATGCCGATATCGTGTCATGGAGTCGTAAGAGAGATGCTTAAAGAATATTCTAAGAATAATCGTTAAGTCCTGGGGTCTCCGCTGTGAAAATATCATAATAACATCAACAATATGTAACTTCTAGCTGTTCCGCTTTCTAAAGACATAATCATCAAAGACGTGCAAAAATCATGCATAAAAACATGCAAAAAATGTCGAATTGTGCTGCGACGTGAAAAAAAAAAAACTTCAGAGAAATATCGAGAAAGAGATTTTGACAGAAGAAGAAGCCAAAGAAAGAGAAAATCTAAGAGAATGCCCATGCGGTGATGAAACACTTTATGAAACTATCGCCATGTAGTAATAACGTGACGAAAAGTGGCAGTGGTAAATGGACAAACGTTCATCATACAAAAGCTTTTGAGACTGGACACTAATACTTGGTAAGATTTTTTTTTTGTTAAGAGGTCTTTATTTCTTTGTTGTTGTCGGGTTTTATTTGTTTTTTTTTTAATTTCTTTTTTGTAAGATTGCGAGTGAGAATATCGTTTTTGTGACTATTCACGACCTGAAAAGCGACAAGTGAGAATGTGTGTGAAATAGTTCATCCCATCGTAAAGCATTACCCTAATGTCGTTATGAATAAAATGGCCGGGGGGTTCGTCCGTTCAAAAGAGACCTTTTTGATCGTCATATAAAGCTGAAAACAACAACAACAACGACAACAACAACAACGACAAATTTCAGCGAGGAACTTGACTCTCGTGGTTGATTGATTGGTTCCTAGCTGCTGGCATGGCTGGCACAGTAAACTTGCAAGTTGCCATTACTGCAAAGTGCTTTATTGTGGAACAGATCTCTGAGCTCTCATGCAAGTAAGTCCTCTATGTAGAATTACCATTCATAGTGATGGTGGAGAATCCTTAGGTTATTATTTGGTTGTTGTTGTTGTTGTTGTTGTTGTTGTTGCTGCTGTTGCTGTTGTTGTTGTTGTTGTAATTGTCAACTTTAGATTTGAGCCCTAACCCCTAAAGTAAAAACTTTCTAGAAAGAAGGGAGATGAGATTTGTTTGAAGAAGGTATTCCACATGGAAACAAAATATTTAATGTAGGGTTACGAACAAAACGCATTTCATGCAACAACAAAAATGCCACTCTCCCCCCCCCCCCCCCCCACTTTCTCTCTCTCTTTTAGGCAGAAAATCGTGTCCATCTAGGAAATAACTTTGGTGAAAGACAATAGAACAAGAAAGAAAGTTGAATACCATACAGACCAATATTTTTCTGGATGAGAAAACCATTCGCGCAATCATCTCCTGTAATTCCAGCATTCATGAACTCAAATTTTTTGGTCAATAACAGTCATCGTGTGTGTAGCTTCAAATCCCTCACCTCAATTTTTCTTCTTCTGTTTTTATCACTATCATTATTATTCTTGGCATCGTTTCTGTCACGCGTTGCCCTACATTCGAGTCCGCGCCAGAGTAATCGAGCGAACATTTACTAATGTTTAGACTTGTACAAACACACAGAATCCGAGTGGGGATACAACGCGGGCTTGTCATGATGATTGCTTGATCTATATCATGTGTAATTTCAATTTATTCCACATACAAACTCGCCCTGTTCTATGTAAGCTTGTCAGGTCTCTGCACCTTTTCATACATCAGCGCTTACACACTTTTTTTTTGGGGGGGGGGGGGGTGGGGGGGGGGAGGGGGCCTTCTTTTACTGTGATCAGTTCAGAGTTTGAGATGAGCTTTCCAGCATCTCTCCATGTATCAGGCAATCAGAAAACGAGGAAAGATATAGAATTGAACTAGTATCAATATTTCACGAGGAAAAATGGGAAAAAACATTGGGGTTCAAAAATCGTTTTATTCCTTCTGGCTCAAAACGTGGCTCAGAGCACAAAATAAACATATCTGCAAGCACACTCTGCGTAACAATCATAACGAATCAATATGATAGTGACCGAGTGTCATGGATTAGAAACTGTAAGAATATAGTGGAAATATATCTATATATATATATATATATATATATATATATATATATATATATTTCATATTACATAAAGTATATATTACCTGACATATAGAGATACATTTTTTAATATGCATAATGATTATGCATTTATACTTATGTCTTTACTCATATTTCTAGAAACATGCAGTATATAATGTGTATGAAATCATGTGACATAAATATCAAACTTGAGTGCAGGCATGCACTTTATGTCAACATTTGTCACTTTCATATCAATTTTGTTACTTAGGTTCTCCATTTCTCCCGTCTGGTTACATTGTAAGATACACACGAGATTAGATACGGTCATAAAGAAATAATCACCATTTTGACAATAGTATTTCCCGCAAAATGAAGTGGCCAGAAATGACTTCATTTAATGACGATCTTGTCTCAACATTTTTGCACTGATTCTTCTAAAACGCTTATTATTAAGTCAGTGTTGTGACATTTCTACGTCCACAGCTGTCATTACAACAACAGAATGTAATATTCAATCAAAAATCGATGAAGTAGAATGATGTATAGGATATAGGTATACAACGTTAACATGTTTGTGTATTATAAACCCCCATACCCTCCAAACACTCTCACACCGTATAATTTCTTTTACGACGGGAAGTAGCAGTACGTAAAATAGTTCTGAAAAACAAAAAAGTAGAGATATTCAGCGCTCATTAGTAGACACTTAGATGGGAGACAATCCTTGATCTGGATGCATTAATATCCGGTCTCTTTAATGACCTGCCCCATTTGATTTCCCGGCAATGTGATTCCTAATTGCACGAATTTTATGTTAGGAATTATGCGCAATTACCATCACACATCAAGATCCTTTCTTGCTGTAAAAACGGCGGCGCTACACGTGTAATTGAATCATCTAAATACGACACAGCTCAGGTCGACGAGAAAAAGAGAGAAATAGAGAGAGGGGGAGAGAGAGAGGGGGGAGAGAGAGAGAGAGAGAGAGAGAGATGGAGGGAGGGAGAGAGGAAAAAATGGCGAGGAACGAATATTGTTTCGCTCCGGTCGAGCTTCAAATTAATTACTCTCTCAAGGTTATGTCCACGCTGGCGCTTTAAAGTATTTACACGCTCCGGTAATGTCATTTTGCCTTACGACAGGACTTTAACGACAGTGGAATTATGATAACTTTCCTGTGCTTGTTGTTTCTGTTTAAAATCGTCCTTTAAATTCAAACGAAGGCGAAAAAGTACGTTGCTCTTTGGCTGCACAATTAGAGAATAACTGTAATCCAGAAATAATCATAAATAATCAAGCGTATTATAGAAACAGTTTGAAAATTTAATGATTTTGCCTCAATATCATACTGGTGTAAAATCCATAGATTTTCTAATCTTCAATGCATTCTGTGAATTCATTGAATTATTCAGAAAATAATTATCAATTATTAATCATCATTCTCTTTTAGCAAAGCGTTGGTGTGATGTCTTTATCATATCATAGGCAAAAACCCTCAGCCAAACATTACATGTCACTAGATCAAACCAGCCTAAAACGACCCATAATCGTGGGCCATGGAGTCGCTCCGGAAAGAATAGTGCATCACGATCTTTGGAAGATGTTAACATGTTGGCGTTTTGGACACGCACACTACTTGTGCTACTCTGATGTGATTATTTCGGACCCCCTCCCCGACAAAAAAAAAAAGGATGAAATGAAATTAAAATGGTTGTTTAGTCAAGAAGCATAAAAGACATAATGACAGTCTCCACTCATCATATTCCCTTTCAATTTTTTCCATTTGTTCTCTGCTTCCACCGAAATAAACATAATATAAGAAAATTACAAAATGATCTTGAGTAGTAATAGCTGACGGTACGATGAAAATTACAGATAACTTACGAATTAAAAGCATGTATTATAACTTAAAACGAAACTTGCTACATTGTCCATGATTTTAGGAAAGAAAAAAAATGAGGGATCCATTAAAAAGTTGAGCTTGAACCATTAAGTTAAGCCAGCACCAATGAGCTAGTCTTCCATCGCCAAGTGCGCTATCATTTGGAGACTTGAAATAAACGACAGTATATACTGTCAAGATCGAAAACTTAGTGGCGATTTGTGAAGACGTGAACGTGGAGGCGTGTAAGTACAATCTTACGGACTCGGCACGTAAGGGCTTAATGTTTGCAAATGAAAGCTTACAACTTGATTTAATTTGATTTGACTCGATTTATTGGTTTCTGGATCATCATCATGCATAGATCAGTATACTTATATTCACAACGGAATACAATACACATATGCATATATATAAAACCCTATGTGAAACAAACAAAAAGGTGCATTAACCCAAGAAAGTTGATTAACCATAAAGAAGAGATAAAGGAATTCAAGATTGTACACACCTGCAGCCGCTTACGCATGCCCTATATACGTTTCGTTGACTAGCTAGAAGGAAAAGAAGTCAGAAAACCTGTCTATTTCTGTCTTAATATACCTGCTTAGGAGAAAATCGACATGAATTTTTAAAAAAGATCTTGTTTTTCCCTTGTCATAGACTGACAATCGCTCTTTATGGAATGGCGCAAGTATGCCCACAGCTTCATCCATGTAATATCAATAACAGGCATTGATATTTTTTGACAATTATAAAGTAATTAATCCCCGATCAATGTCTCAGGCTCGTTTCCATTTTTATTCCAGAGTTATATTGTCTTTGAAGTAATTACATCTATCAAAAGTATCGTTTAAAAGGAAATATATTTGCCAATTAAGTTCACTGTATCGTCATCTCATTGGCATATACCTTGTTAGTTTGTGCTCTGTTGAAAATGGCATGTATTTTGAATTGAATTGAATTGAAGTGAATATCAATATCTACCAGTATATAAGTTACCTCAGACAAGATGAGAGCTGTGCCATAATGCAATCGAGTTATGGCTCCATCACATTGATATTGAATGAGGTCGTTCTCTAGCGCCACCCCCGCCCCAAACATTACACACGAAGGGTCGTCGTTGCCAGTTCCATAGATACATTTCCATAGACACCTTGCATCTCTTTTTATTGCACACACACAGCTAGTGACGTCAACGTCGTGCGGTAGTATGAAAAGAACAACAAACAAACAAACAAAAACACGTGTGATGCCGCTGATATGACACCCAAGGAGCCCAGCTTCTGACTGCAAGATTTAGTGGTATAAAAGGGTGATGGACGGTCATTGTACGTAATTACCCTACTCGTACAAGGGATATAACCCTTACCCTTTATAACCATTAGTCATGCGATGAGCGGCTACCAGGAGGTTGATCGATGGCACAAATTTCAATTGAGTCATCTTGGCAATCATTCATGCCCATCGCCCCGTCTAGCTGGAAACAACAGCCCGGGCATTTAAAGATAGATTATTTATCCCCCCCCCCCCCGCGCCCACCCCCGCTTCTGTCGCCTACTCCAACATAAGTCGATAGTGGTATCTACTTATCCACCCCTTCTCTTCCTTATCCTCCTCAACCCCTTCCTCCACACATCTGTCCGTAATCACAGGGACAAAATGGGGGCAATTGATGGTACGGCTAGATACTCGAGTTCAGTGAATACATTTTCTCAAAGGTTATGACCAGGGACATGACAAGGCTTACATCACGAAGAGTTACGATAAGGATGAGAGCAAAAGTGAATTCCAACTCTGATATAATTACGAAATTCATGAGAAGAAAGGTGCAATCCGCTGTTCAGCTAACATTGAAAGTATAAAGTATACATAGTATTTCTTACAAATTATGTTATGAGTTTCAACACGCTGACAAACTTTTCTTTTATTGTCTTAACTATCCAGGGTTGCCTTTTAAATGTTCTCAGAAATAACTCTGCTTTCATCATTATCCAGAATTGCGAGATGCCCCCCTCCGTTGAGATGGAATATTTCAAGTAAAACACATTGTGAAGCATTCCGAGAAAGAAATCTTGTTTTGATTGCATTTTCTTCTGCTTCTCATGTCAAAACAACGGAGACTTACATTGTTGTAAAAAATTAAACGAGATTACAAAGGAGGAAAATTAAATACGATCTCATGTAATATTACAGCATAGCCATTGCAAACTATTTATGGTTGCATAAATCAAAAAAGGCAGTACATTTGATTCAAGAAGGAAGCAGGAGACCGTCATCGTAAACATGGCTTTGCTAGACTGACGGCCTTATGGAGAATTTAACCATGGAGCTACCAGCGACTAGCGACTAGCTCCGTAATTTAACTCAGGCTTGCCTCTCACAAACTGCAGATTTTTTGCAATGGTACGTAAAGGGAGAAAAGTATGAGGTATAGTGCTGTGCAGAATGTGCACATCTCACCCAAGATTTTTTTTTTGTTCTCTTCTGTTGTTTTCTTTTTAACGAAGCGAGATTTGAACCCAAGACCTCGTGTTTCAGAGTCCATCGCCTCAACCACAGTACCAGCACCCCACCACTACCTGGTTGATGCAGTCAAGCATGCCACCGTACAGAACAAAGATTCTGAAGGCCGGAGAAATTAGTCTCCTCTTAAGATCTTTACAATTGAGTGGGTGAAATAGAAATAGATAGAGGGAACTCGTTCATGTTTCATAAATCCATGATTAACTTTCGTAGATCAAACAAAGATTTTAACAAACTCGGCCTCTCGAACAGATTATGCGTTAAAAAAAAAGAAGTCGGGTACACCTTTCAGAGGTACAATCCGTTGCAATGTGACAACACATTATGTTCTGTGTCACATCACTCTATATCTTAATCGCCTTTTAGTTCCTGAATTAAAGTCCAAGGGGACTTACGAAACTGATTGTTTCCGGCGCCATAATTGACATAGATTTTCGTCAACTTTTCGCACCCCCCCCCCCAAAAAAAAAGAAGAAAAAGAAATTGAAGTCCAAGAGAGAAACCTTTGTCCTTCGCGTCAAAGTCCTTTTGTGTTAAATTGACTTTAACGGCAAAGACGACTTTAAGGGGGAAATTATTGTATCGGCTCATCATGGACCAAAACGTGATTTCTGGAGTATTTTTTTTTCCGTGGACAAATCAATGAGAGAGTGATGAAATGATTACATTATCACCTCATCTACTTTGCACCTGTAGTTAGGACCGGCATCATTGGTATCATTATAGAAATATGTGAAAACGTTTGAATTTTAGAAATTTCGTTTTCCATTCTCCGTTTGATATACATTTTACCATTTTCGGTCTTTTGATTAACCTGTAATGTATTCATTACAATCAACACATGCACAGGATGTGGCATTAGGTTGAAATGATAGAAGATGGACGTTTACATTCAGTTCCATGGTTACAGGCTTTGACAACATCATACTGGATATTATATGAATTTACTAAGAGCTTTGGGGTCAAGCAAGACCTTTGTATTTATTCGACAGTAGTTTCAAGAATCTCAATGTTGTGATTGTAGTTAAAGGGGAAGGCTAATAACAGATCAGTGGGAATCAGTGGAAATGCTGGGAGATGATTGTTCCAATCTTTGTGGGATTCATTCAAGAGTACATTATATATCTATTGTTGTGTTAAAATTATTTGCTTCAGAATGGTCTCATATTCAAGTAATGTGCAGTTTAATGTTTCCAGGTTAGCATGCCTGGTCAGTGACGGGGCATTAAGCTGCACCTTACTTGAATATGAGACCGTTTTGAAGCAAATTATTTCCACACAACAATGAATATATAATGTACTCTTAAATGAATCCCACAAGAATTGGAACAATCATCCCCCAGCATTCGGACTGATTCCCACTGATCAGTTACTAGCCTTCCCCTTTAAGGTCGATAATTGCAAATAAGAAGTTTTTGAGTTTTTTTCCTCTCTCTCCATCTCTCTCTCTCTACTATGTCTATCTACCTATATCGCTCTCTTTCTATCCATCTATATTTTAGTGGGTTTTTTTTTTCTCTCTCTCACTTACGCTCTCCTGTTATAAGGGAGAAAAAAGAGCTAAACATGGATTATGCTGTTGATACAGAACGACCGTTTGTATACAGACCTACCTGTGGTATAATGTGCGTGTGTGTGTTTGTGTGTGTGTGTGTGTGTGTGTGTGTGCGTGTGTGTGTCCCCCCCCCCCCCTCTCTCTCTCCAATTACCTTTTTTTTAACAGAAGACAGTCGTCCTGACAGTGTAATATTGATTACAAGTGCTTGTTGTACCAGATGAAGCTTAATGTCACACACAGTAATGGGAAAGTCAGACCTGCTGCGCGAAAGATTCTATCATGCTTGTGTGGAACCATTAAAGGCATGAAATTGCGCGATTCTTACAGTCCGGAAATATTTTATTCCATCAGAGATTAAAAAAAAAAAAACATTTCATATTCCCCTAGTAATCTAAGTCTAAAAAGCACAGCGATAATCAAATATGTATGTATAGTTTTTTCTTTAGATTACGTTGATGATGAGAAATGGTTATGATGATGATGATGATGATGATGATGATGATGATGATGATGATGATGATGATGATGATGATGATTATTACAGTAGAAATAGTGTTGGGAATGGCATCATAATCGTGACAATGTTCGTGATAGCCCAGAATTTATCATTTGGAAAGTGCAGAACAGCTATGGAAGGTTTTGAACATCCATTTTTCGACAAATATATATACATTCTTCATTTTATTTGTTTTCTGAACTATGAATCTTCATCCTTCATTGACATAATTCTTATACATGGCACACTGTATGTTTATTAACCCTATCTCTCTTTTTTTCTTTCCGGAAAAAAAGGGGGGCTGTCCTTTGCCTAATACTCCCATATGGGTTTTTTCCCACAATTTTCCATTAATCCACCTGTGAGTTCAAATTGTGGCACTAAGCAATCAATATTCTCTTTGAAAATGTTGAAGACAGCAGGATTGCTGGAACCAGCTCTCTTGATTTTAGATTGATAACCCACTTTGCTACCGATTGCTACAACTCGTAACACAGTACACTTCAATAGGAAAATCGCATTTATATCACACTGCGCGTGTCGTCGTTCCTCGATACAAACACAAATCGTAGGCTTAACCTTGTTGATGACCTTTTACTCTGCCAAATGGGATGTTTTGTCATTATCGTCATCGAAGTTTTCACTCATAACAATGCAGGTACCAACAAGTCATTTCACAATTGGCAAGCATACCTGACTGATTCCTTGCCCGTTAAAAGCATTATTAGAAATGGCATGAAAAACTGACTTCGGCATGGTCGAGTCGGATTGATGTGCACTTCGTATTGTTCATCGGGCCCACTTATTCCCTTGCGAATAGGGAAAATAGTACATTAACCCTTACGGGACCAGTCGCGCTTAATAGGTGCAATCTTGGTAAGGTGTACTGAAACATGTATAACAACATGAAATCAACTCATAGGTTTAATCTGTGGATCGAAGTACTCCTTCCTGCCGCCGTCACGAGCACAAATGACAAGTTTGAAAGGCGAGACATAATCTGGAAGCCCCGTGGCCGTTAGAAATAACATGGCGCTTTCGGTACGCATGACCTTTATGGGCTCGTGCGCAAAAAGTGATCACGTATTCCCTTGACAGACGAACTACTCTATCTTTTTACCCCCACTGCCTAAGAAGGCAATCACATAAAAACAGCAATGAACGTGTCTTTGATCATCTCTCTGTATTACCTCTTTTCTTTGCCGGTTGCATGTAGCTGATAGGACTGACAGTTTTCATTTCCAGATCATAGTGCAGAACTTTACAGAGTTGAACGATATTTCCGTTTTCACCCCGACGCTCTGTACTGTGTGTGGTTTTTACTGGAAGTTTCCACAGCCCGCATTTCGCGCATTTCTGAAAAGGAACTGTGTATCACATCACTCGATTTCCCGAAGACAAATTTTTCTAACATTCAAATCCTCTGGCTCTCGAAAGCACTGTAGATCGACCTTATTTCGAACAAAGTTCAGAGAAAGAAGTCTTACTACAACTTAAAAGTTGTCTTAAAAACCACATCCATCGTTTTAATGATGGCCATTATGAAAGTTATCATGGTTGTATCAGTAGTGGTAGTGGTAGTAGTAGAAGTAGTAATAGTAGTTGCAGTAGTAGTACATGTCGTAGTAAAAGTAGTAGAAGCACTACTACACTGTAAAAACATCGGTGTTAGATTTAACACCACGGGTGTTAAATCTAACACCGATCAAACTTCAATAAAGGACCACACCCACAGGTGTTGAATATGCACTGTGGTGGTGTCGAAAAGTGTTCACCTGACACTTCGTGGTGTTAATTTGACACTGTACCTGGTGTTATTTTGACACTGTACTGGTGTTGATTCAAAAATGACACCACATGGTGTTGATTTGATATTTGTTGGTGTTAATATCAATGGTTTAACACCCGTCCAGCTTCAATAAGAGACCACACCAGCTGGTGTTACTGTGGTGTACATTTATTTTCACATTTTTTCAAAAATCTAGTATTTTAATGTAAAATTCTTGATCGTCTTGCTTAAATTAAAAATCAACAAGAAGTGCAGTTACTAAGAAACTCTTCAAAAAACAGTTTAAAATTTGGAAATGACACCCGGAGGTCTTAATTTAACACCAGAAATGAGCACCGAAAGTTTAACACCAGGTCGGTGTTCATTATTTAACACCGGACTTTTTGCAGTGTAGTAGTAGAAGTAGTAGCAGTAGTAGCAGTAGTAGCAGTAGTAGTAGTAGTAGCAGTAGTAGCAGTAGTCACAACAGCAGCAGCAGCAGCAGTAGTAGTAGTAGTGGTGGTATTGGCAATGCTCATAGTCATCATCTTCATTATCTTCACCACCACCACCACCACCACCATCATCATCATCATCATCGTCATCACAGTAAAGTACATTTTGACATAAAAAAGTGCATCTGGCGCTGACATCATACATCGCTGATGATGTCAGTATGATCAGTATGGATATCAGTATGATCAGTATGGAAATCATACCAACAAATTTGGAAAACATAAGACACCTATTCTTCATTACCAAAGAGAAGAGTAAAATAGGAACACATGAAGCATGGATACCGTAAGTCACCTATCGCAGGTATGGAGCCGCTCCTTACCATAATTCCATTCCATTCCATTAACCACAGGGAATCCCACAGGCTACAGCAAGTGGCAGATGAGCGTAAATTGGAAAATTGAATGACAAGTTGTTTCAGTAGGATAGATACGAGGGCCTTCGAGAGGCGGGGGCGGGTGGGAGAAAGGAGGACTGCACTATTCGTGGGGCTTTTCAGACCCTGCTAGTAGAGTTCGACTTCTTCCCCTCTTCTTCTTCTCCCCACGTGGCACCAAGTGCTTGGATGATACCGTTATCTGACTATGGAATTGGTCTAATCACCTGGCATACTGCATGGGGCTGAAGACAAGGGGTCGGCATCTTCGGTGCGTTCTCCTGTGTGTATTTGGACCGGAACACTTCACTGGTGTGCATCCTGAACTTTGCGATGAATTAATGAATAGGAGTCTTTCACGTGCACGAGGTCTGACTCTCGTACGCGGAACCCTCATTTTATATCCTATCAGAGGGACAGAGTGTTTTGCCTCTTTCTAGAGGGGGCGGTAAGAACACACACACACACTCACAGCATCGCCCGGCTAGACTCCCCTTCCTCACTAGGACTCGAACCGAGCCATTTGATTGCAAAGCAGACGCGTTACCGACTCAACCATCTTGCCGCGCAATGGATTTCACCTACGGCAATTCACAAGCCCTTATGCCCCCTGCGAACTAAGACTAGCTGTAGTGAACTCCATGCGAGGAAGTGTAGTGACCTATTAGATTGTCGGAAGGGAGACAGATTCTTCAGTGGAAGTAGGTTGATTTAAGAAGCTTAGTTAAGAGCAAGATCGCATCATATCTTCGATTTGACTTGCGCATATATTGTATGACAGACGTTATGACTTCAAAATGTCGAACCAAAAACGGTTAATGTTGGTTGCTAAAAACAAAGCATTTACATTAAAAAACATCAAAAACAAGCATAAGTTTGGACATAATTTTGTGACGTAACAATGGTATTAAACTTCCTCTTGTCGCCGCCTATCGTTTAAGAATATTAAGGATAAATGCACGATGAATACAAAGTGTTTTTATGGACGAAAAAAAAGATGCTAACTCTCTACTCTTGACATTGTTTGAAGCCAAAATGATTGGTTAATGTTATGACTGTCTCTAATCTCTTTCAAATTGAACTATTTCAAATGGTGCTGATTTTACAAAAACAGACTATCGTATTCCCTCTTCATACGGAGGAGTTTTCAAGTGGTATAGCGGCCGATGCAATCAAAGAGGCCAACAATCACTTTATATTTATGGGCGGCATTCCAGAAGAGCAAAATGTAGAGTTTCACAAATCACGAAAACAGCCAGAAGCGAAAACGAAACAGTTTTCTAGACATATTCTAGTTGTGTTAAACTGACTGATGTCAAATATTCCAAAAGTGGTTTGATGTTAAGCAAGGCGGTATTGCAGAAGGCAGAGTGCAGGACTTCGTGATAAACGAAAGAATCCAGGGTGGCAAACATCAAAGCTTGTACAAAAAAAATGATAATGCAGTTGCTATGTAAGCAGGGGAGAGATTGAGATCAGCCTGTCAAAACCAAATAAATGTATGTATATATATATATATATATATATATATATATATATATATATATATATATTTACTTGGTGATTCTATCCTACTATGAAGAGTGCTCGATATCCTCAACGGAAGAGCTTTAGACAGAAGTAATGAAACAAGTTCACGCGGTTGACTGCAGGTTCATCCGTATTTATTGCAACTCTGAGTTTCATGCAACCTCCATGAGGTGCAATCATCACAGGCAATTATTACTTCAAAGAAACTAATTATCAATTTATTTTTGGGAAGTAATAATTGCCTGATGATTGCACCTCATGGAGGTTGCATGAAACTCAGAGCTGCAATAAATACGGATGAACCTACAGTCAACCGCATGAACTTGTTTCATTACTCCTGTATATATATATATATATATATATATATATATATATATATATATATATATATATATATATATATCACCACACCTCAAATTTAAGTAAAGACATGTAGATTGTACATGAAATTCACATGCCCTTGTTTTGAAAATGAGAGGTGAGGTAATGCATATTTACAGCTGATTCATCAAGGTATTCTCAAGCAACGTAGGGGGTGTTAAGGCGTTGAGATATAAGAAGTTGATGAAGGTAGTTTCACCTCCGCCATTTACCAAGGGACGAGATGTACATTCCAACCAGGAACATGATATTTGTTTTCCACTATATACTTGAACGTGGTGGCTGTTTTCTAAAGAAGAATGGGGAGGCCTTCTGATGGTTTACACAGCTTCTCCATACAGGATTTTTTTTTTCACGTTTTACGTGAATGAACTCTCTTCTTTTTTTTTTCCTTTGGTGCCAGAATGCCAGAGGGATTCGAGTCATTCACCTAATGGTGACCCACTTTTCAGCGGAGATGGACAAGAAACACAATGATTAACACATATCACAGTAACGTGAGTGTCGTGTGTCGCCGAGCGCTCGGAATGACTTTAGTCCGTCTGCAGCTCATCATAGCAATGCGAGGAGCGCCGTCCAACCCGGGCCCCCTTTTCCAGAGTACGGTGACAGCAACGTGCGCATGCGCGTAACTTGCTTGGGGGCAATATTTTCTTAGCTCCCTCGATCGTCTGGCTTCACAAACAGTCCCCATGGCAACTTTGAATCTTGCTTTGTTTACTGACTGCTGCTTGATCAGCCTAGTTAAACAATTAGAGATTCAGGAAAGAGTTAAATCTAGCTGTATAAGACTGAATTAAACAAAAAATCGACAAGTTTGTATAAAGTCTGGAAATGCTTCCCTTTTTTAAAAAAAACTATTCAGGTCTACTAGATAGGTATTCAAGTTACACACTGCATATTTCAAGTTACATGTTAGATGTTACATTTAGATTATGGAAAGGTTCATCATGCGACATCTTGAATTCATCGTCACCATAACAGTTAATCAACTTACACGTTGTCAAAAAGTCGGTCGATATGAGGATGGAGACCTTAAGAACGTACAGGGACCTGAAAAAAAAATGTTACATCAAAATGTATTCAAATTTATGAATATCTTCCCTAAGATCATTGGAAAAAGCTGTGATATTCATTGTAGTTACATGTATGAGTAGGCCTTTATATTAGTATATTTCATACCTGGACTCCAGATCATGCGTACTTTGTAGTTATGGTAGGCTTATGATATGATTCCTGATTTATTCTGTGTTATATTTTTTTGGAAGAGAAATGAGAATGAAAATGAATGGATGAATGAATGAATGGATGTCCAGTACCGGTGCCCGTGGTCTTTCAGCAAGCAAGGCATGCAAAGTGGTTACCTTTTCACTATTGTGTGTGTGTTTTCTTTCTTCTTCTTTTTTTCAAGAAATCTTGGATTACTATGTTGTAACTTACATCAGATATGAGGGTAATTCTAGCTACAGTTGTACCTTTACTTCTGTTTTACGCCATATTTATTGGCAAATCGTAGGAAATTACCTTCCAAATCAAATAATCTGCAGCGTGGGGCACGACTGAAGGGTGTGCATTGCTAACAGAGGACGCACCTGTGACATGCTGTACTTGCTTAGCCATGAAGATTTTGACCTTTGTCAACGAAAAGGTCTCGAAATGATTGCGACATATCTCGTTGGGCAACGGACGTGTACTTAATCCAGCGCACTACTCTTACGAATCACTCTCGAATCTATTTTGCGCCCAATATCTAAAACATGGAAGCGATCTCACATCTGTTTCTAAATTACACAATTTGCTCTCCGCGGAGACCGCGATATGCGATACGCGCTAAGCAGCTGGGGAATGGGGCATTTCAATTTGGACGTTCCCGCTTTTAAAGTTACGTGCTCGGATCTAGACTGCGACTGTGCGGCAGCCTCGCCACTGCAAACACATCGACCAGAATAATTCGGTAGGTGTGTGGTACAAGCAAATAGGATGGCCTGCCTAATAGGCGCCTTATTTGAGGAGATCAAGAGTGGTGACCGAAGAAACTGTCTGCGCGACGTTACAATTATCGTGCTCTGTCTTCTGCAATCGTCAATCTTTCCATCCTTGATTTGCGCGCCACGCATTCTCCGCTCGCGATGATTAATGGCACGGCCCTTTCAATCGCTGACTAGTGCTGTGATGGAACTCGGAGGCAATCTACCTTCCAAAGCATGGGAATTATAATTGCGCCTGATATTCAATTACTCGTGATTGCCCGTGAAATGTCACTGCCGCAACATCGTTGGTAGTCCAGACGGTAATATACAAAATGATCTCGATGACAACACGCCCCCAGCTCCAACTGAGTTAGCAATGGGCTTTGAGACATATTATTATTAATAAATGTATTTTTCCCTCTCGATGAAGATTACATTCTTGTCACTACGGGAGATGTGTAACAATCTGGAGATAAATCACATCGGCATTGCAGCGAAATGAGACATTTCTTCGTTGGTTGCACGTCGAGGCGCGTAATGAGATGAATGGACCAATGGTGCGTATTTCAGCGAAAAATTGTGGAGTAGAACGGACAGATTAAAAAAAAATGGAAAATGAGAACAAAGTGGGAGGTTTCAGCAGCATATAGACTGAAACTGGGATTTTGCTGGCAGGTCACAAAATGACGAAGTCATTGAACCAAACCTTTATTTATAAGATTCACAGATTGAAGACTTGAGTCATAACATACTTGGGCTCTCTTTTATGAAGAGTTATAATTTTAAAATTTTTTGATTTAAAGTCTATGGCAGCCTGTCTGGTAAGGAAATTTACAATCGATTATATCTTTTGATGAAATGGGGACATGGTGTGTTTGATTCAATTATAATCATCTCATCATCGTCAGCAAAATCCTCATTTTTTATGTCAATATTCTTCTCCATCGCGCCTGACTTTAACCCTCTGTATAAGACATGTTCTGTTTGCGTGCCTTCGGAAATCGGACAAAGTGAGCGAAACGATAGTACCTAAGAAATCGATCATAGTAAAATATTCAACATGAATAAAATTAAAAAGATAAGAGACCAATGCCTATTCAGTTGACTTTACTCTTTGGTCAAGGAAAGATGGAGATGGTTATTATGCATAACTCTTTTTTATCTTTTGAAGAACTAGTAAAGTATTTATGAATCACTTCTTTGCTAGGATAACAGAGATAAAAAGGACGATTCTAATTTGAATGAGACATCTTACATTCTTAAGACACTTTAAGACGCAACTGTCACAGGTTATAAGACATATTCTGACGCTACAAAATATTCAGTTGATCTTAGAAATTACCAGCAGTCTTCGCAAAAATCAAAAACTGGTAGTGACGAAAAAGCATCATATTAGCCAGCCATCATTACACCAACACGTCTCTTCTCTTTGCCTGTGTTTCATTGTCCGTATTCTAATGTTCAAGGTAAGAAGTGCATCCCAAAATAAGAGTATGTTGTCAAAGTCTAATTCTTCGAGGGCAATACCTTTCATTCGTTGTTATTGACAGGATCCTGCTTTTCAAAGTCATGAAATTCTTCGTCGAGTTGTTTTAATTGCAACTGATTGACAAATTGCCCTACATTGGATCCTGCTGGTGGTTAAAATATAAACAGACAGACAAACAAACACACAAACGAAAAATCACTGAAGTTAAACGAAAATGAAACCCCAAAACACATGTTGGTTGAGTGGATGCGGAAATATTAGTAGAAAACGTCAGTGAAAGTTTGAGGGAAATCGCACAATCCGTTCAAAAGTTATGAATTTTAGAAGTTTTGGTGACGGATCCGCTGGATCAGAAGACTACTATACAGATCATTAAGCAACCCGACACTACGACATAAAGAAAATAAATAAAATTCAACACATTTGCACTTTTCTAGCATAATAAAAGAGCACCAGACTTAGGCCTACATCTTTCAGAAAGAAGGGGTATATTATCATCATTGACATATGTCAGGAACAAGTTCAGGGAATGATGTGTACTTTGTATATAAAACTATATTTTGTGGAATTTTTTTCTGTTTTTTTTTATAATCGCCGTTCGCAGTGATGTCATGATTTGTAGTAGTCTTCTGATCCAGCAGTCTTGTCACCAAAATGATAATGAAAAAAAAAAATCATTAAACTTTTGGACGGATTGTCCGATTTTCCTCGAACTTTAACTGATGTGTTCTACTGATATTGCTGCATTCACCAAATCCACATTTATTATTGGGTTTCATTCTTTTGATAATCAGTCTAATTTGTTTGATATTCAAGAAAAAGCGATTTTCAAGTGTGGGTTTGGTTGTGAGACAATTGCCCCTAATATATTCCGATAGATTTTCCCATTATCAATCCAATGATATTGCTGCAGGCAATGTACCAAGGCATTTGCTATTATTATGCTGCAGATGAAAGTACTAAAAGTGGGCCGAACGTAATTGAGTTCAATATCCGTACACTAGTCTGGGCTTGTACAAACGTTTTGTCATGAGGACAAATCCTTCCACTTGCTATCATTCTGGCAGTGTAGATGAGGTGTGTTTTTTTTCGTAAACTTGAGCCAGATCATTTTGGATATACAAATTCCTAAGTGAGTGTGTGTGCATGAATGTGGGCGTAGGAGCTTGAGTGCTAGTGCTATTATCTCTTCTTCGTCTTCTTCTCCTTCTTCTTCTTCTTCTTCTTCTTTTTTTTTTTTTTTGAGGGATGGGCAGCAAAAAGTGACATTTGAGGTAAAGTGGGAGGAAAAGACAGATGTCAGCGAGGAGTTCGGATAAACCGACTCATTACGTCCATTTGAAACATTCGGTGATCGTATGACTGATAGCGGGCCTTCGTTCCTCTTTCCTCTCTGCCTGTATCGCCTCTTCGGTGGCGTCAGGTGGGTGCCGAGTGAGCGTATAGCGGCCAACTCACGGATTGATAAATTGGCCTTTCGATGATGGTGAAGTTGTACATTAATGAAAGTGCTACTAGCAGCTGGACATCCCGTTTGTTTTGGTTTTGGTTTTCTAAGATTCAGACGAGTCAAGAAAGCGAAAGTGCGTCCATCACACTGTAACCAACGATGGTCGGTTGACAACTCCTTTTTCTTTTATTCAGTTGAAAACGAAAGCATAATTTACGGACTTGTCTTCAGACGACAAGACGGTAATGCTGAACAAGTAACTCGTTAACGAAAGACACTTGCAGCAGTGACTCATTATGTATCGACTGAAAGCGCCAAAAATGGGAACTTTGCAAATGATGAAATGAGAATCTCTATTTCTTTGATATCATAATGGTGAAGCAGGATCCATAACAGGGTGATGCACGGAGTATTCGATATGATTGATTAAATTAGTTAAGCCGACTTTATATTTGAACTATTCAATTAGATTATTAATCACCATGTTAGATATGGATATTACTTTAAATATATGATGTGCATTCAAATCAGTCAGTACAATTATCGTTTTAAAAAAGATGCTTTAAGGGATGCATTCCAAGAAATCCTCAACCAAAATAAGAAAAAGAAAAGAAAAGAGCGAAAAGAATAAGGAACTTTTTTTTGGGGGGAGGGGTACATTGGGGTGGGAAATAATGTTTACATTTACGTGCACACTACATTCGCGTTGTTCTCAGAGTTTCATTCTCTGCCTTTATTGTTTTTAGTGGCTGTGACTCATTTCGAATAAAATGCTCAGCGGGGAGTTCATAGCACTTCGAATGGACTATTGTCCAATGTGAAGGTGTTAGCTAGCATGATGATATACCAGAAACACTGTACCGGACGAGCTCCCAACTGCATTATGACATCAGATGCAGAGGATAGAAGAAAAAAATGTCTTCCCGTGTCATTTCATCCATTTTTCATGCTGTATATCGAAAGGGCACTCAGAGTACGTGAGGGAAGAACGATCACGTGCACATCATTCAGCGTTTGAATTCACAAGAAGCGACAAGTCGAACTTACAGATGGTGGCTAGGGAAATGATTTAGAAGGGGGTGAACTTATGCCGCGCTCACTTACCTCTTACTCGAGGGAACCAGCCTCTGTAAGGGCATAGGAAAGGAGCTATTCTGAGAGATAAGGGGGAGGGGGAGGGGTGGGGCGGG
Organism: Diadema antillarum; assembly: GCF_040938485.1. Taxonomy (NCBI): domain Eukaryota; kingdom Metazoa; phylum Echinodermata; class Echinoidea; order Diadematoida; family Diadematidae; genus Diadema; species Diadema antillarum. Next base: position 329,542 of record NW_027271564.1, on the reverse strand, counting down.
TTGGCGGTGGAAGGGGGAGGGGTCTCTCCCGTTCAGATGGACAATTCGCAGTCCGAGTGAGATGATTGAAGATGAAGTTTGCTCAACTTTCCTCAATTGGACCGTCATTAATGACGACTCTAAATTCGAGCTTGCCTATACATAGATTGTCTGCTTGTACGCCGGCCGGTGTCGGTCCCTGAGGCAAATATGACGATAATTGCACGTCCTGGATACAACGAAAAGGCAAATATGTATGGCAAGCATGCAGTGGACGGAAAGAGACTGTCCTCATCAAAGGGGAGCGATATTGGCGAGCGAAATCCTGCAAATATTTGAATCGATGAATCTATATAAACGTAACGGATCGTCATAGTCCTTGGTTTCCAAAGATTATACAAAAAGATACCATGTCCATTGCAATGATGTTAGAAGAACGTTATTTTGCAATCTGAATATACAGTATAATAATCTAATGCTCCCCCAGTGACCACGCGAAAAAAAAAACCCACAGAAACGAAAAAACGGAAAGAGAAGAAACAAAAAATGTACATGATGTATGATATTGTAAAGTATTCAAGATCGCCAGAATAGGAAACGAAGAGAGGGTAATGGAAATGAGAAAGCATTATAAGTCTTTGAAGAAAGCTTTCGAGTTCGGACGGAGGATTTGTCCCGTCAAATTTTCGATCCAGGTGCGGTACTTTGTATCTCGTTATAGGACAAAAGACAAATTGGCTTGCCCTTGATAAGATCTGAGTTCAGTTGCTGAAGGTAATGCAGCACATGTCAGTGACAGGCTGCGGTACGGGGATGACTTTTGACAATCTAATCAACTCGATGCAATATGGAGGTTTTTAATTCTAAGCAGGTGGATTTGTTAGGTTGTTTGCTCGTCTTTTTCCTTCTTTCCTTGTTTTTATGCGTGTGTGTGCGTGTGTGTTAGTGTTTTAGTATGTACATAAAAAAAAATTATGCTTGCTTTTATCAAGAAATTCGGCATGTTGACTACTTTGGACATCTACTTGGATCACAGACATCAGTCTGTCGTTTTATTTCTCTTTTCATAAACCGACTACCATCTTCCCAATTTCTTCAATCATATCGTATTATTCGTCAATTTACCTTTTTTATTTGTGACAGTTGAGAGAACCTAATGGAAATATGAGAGGAAAGCAAACGAAATCAACATGTTGATCTTCAACGTAGACGCAGCTTGGGGGCTTGTTTGAATGAATGTACTCTCCCCCCCCCCCGTAAAAAAAAAAGTAATAATAAAAATACGCACACACCACGCACACAAACACACACACACACACACACACACACACACACACACACACACACACACACAACTATGCACACGAACAAAAACAAAACGCATTCAAAGAATCGAGAGGCGGAAGACGAATACACCTAGATCTCCCTTGATTGTTCTGGACGGTGGAGGAACATTTGCAAGTGTGTCTTCAATCCCAAAAGTGTACGCCATCTAGACGCTCTTCCCAGCCAGCTGTACACAGACGGAACGAACTCTTGCTTTTTCCTCCTTGTAAAGGAAACACATGTGATCTTGAATAATTCGCACTGATGTAGCCATAGCTATATCAATTGTCTGCTGTGCATACATTACAGTGAAATACTGCTCGTTGTTCAGGTTGATTAATATAGACTACAATTAAACAGACACATTGGTAGAAATTTCGTCAAAATGCGAAGTAAAGACATTTTACGATTGTGACATTTTTATCACGTTTTCATGGAACAGTGACAGTGACAAAGTTGCCTGATCATCACCACCATCCTTGTATCTCATTCGGGCTGAAGATGCTATGTAGCGATCCATTTCTAAACCATCCCTACCAATCGATGGTGTTGAATATATATTAACGTGTCTTCTTTGTGTCCATGGAAAACCTGCTGTGAAGATCAAACCGTTCGCCTCCGTCTATTTTTGGCGCCAAGAAGTACGTCTGACAATGGCTGTTAGATGTGTGTGAATGCAAGTTTCGACGCTCGTGATCTTTATTATCCACTCTCCTTCTCTCTCTCTCTCTCTCTCTCTCTCTCTCTCTCTCTCTCTCTTTCACCCCTTCTCTCTCTCCCTATCTGTCTGTCTATCTACCTATCTATCTATCTTTCTTTTTTATTCTCTATCTCTTTTTCTTGTGGCTTAAAGCTCTGTTTGGTTTAACCCACCGCACTAATAGGTTACTTATGCTACAAATAGCGATGTTTTTACCGTCTCTGTTCACAGGCTTGACTTGACCAGTCAATACTAAGTATTATACATCAATCTAGGCTTTGCTGGAGCCATGTTTACGAACCGAGAGAGAACCAAAGCTGTCAAGTTAAAAAAAAAGTGTAATAAAACAGTATATATGGATTCTCTTTCTTGGCATATTCCTTGTCGACTGCCTTCGTCTTAAACTCAAAAGAGAAAGGATAGCCCCAAACAATTCTCTCCTTTCAAGATTTCCTCGCATGCAAAAAAGGAAGGATTCTCTTCAGGGACAAAACACGCCATTTGCTCTGTAAAGTCTGTTTCTTCTTCTTCTTCGAGGGAAAATAAAGTAGCGCGTTACAGCCTCACAAAGGCATCCTCGAGAAATTTAACCATGGCAGCATTCAAGAAGAAAATGAAATAAGTGATACTGTTACGATCATAATCGCAATAGATTGCCGCACATTTATCATCAGTCTACCGAGCACAATTCATCATGCAAATATCTTCTATGCATATCAAGTGTTTATGTGTATGTGTGAGTGTGTGTGTGCGTGTGTGTGTGTTTGTGCGCTTTTGAAAATGAATTTTTTTCCCACCCAGAACAACATGAACACTGCATGAGGCACTTGCAAAAGCAAACCAGTGTCAACAAAATTCATTCCTGTTTTGTAATAATTTGCATGTTTCGAAAATCCAGATGCGAAAAACCACAAGCGTGCATACACTGACGAGACACGGGCTGAAACACACACACACACACACACACACACACACACACACACACACACACACGCACTCACACGCATACTATACATAATATATAGATAATAATACACAGATAACGTAAAGGGAAAACAAATGGCTGTGCTCTAATCGAAGATTTTTTTTTCGATCTTCAATGGCCTTGAGGTTTTAAGCCAGTTTGTTCACATTTATGACGTGAGGATAATTAAAATGTATGTTTACATCCATCAATATTAATCATCATAACCGCATTCACACACACATAGACCTATATACATTTGAATATCATATATATGGGTATATATATGCAGGTGTATATATATATATATATATATATATATATACCGTACATATAAATGTAATTAAAGGTAAAGACTTGATTTCAAGAAATCAAGGTATTTAGAATACTCATATACTCAAATGCTAATAACTTCATTTACTTATTACATTATAATAAGTGCTATGATTTAGAGGGCTTATCCAGATTATGGAAGAAGAGATGATCGACTTGACCTTTTCAGATCAAGGGACTTAAGAGAAAGTAAGAGAGAGAGAACAAAAGAAAGAAAGAGAGAAAGAGGAAGAGGAGACAACATTTTGTGACTAGACTTTGTTTGCACAGATCGGAGTTTGTCGTCAGTCAAATTGCGACTGGGCGTCCGATTGACTTTTCTAACCTCTCACGTTGCTCAAAGCCACACTGAATCTTTTTTTCCCTCCCAATCCCATTTTCATCTCCGACCGTAGAATAAGATGCTTAAGTACTGCCCCCGGCGGCTGGTCGGAAAGAATACAACTCAGAAATGAAAAGACCGTGGTCGTGTTCTCTCATCTTTCTCGCATAAGCGAACACGAGATTGTGGAGGGGAAAACAGAAATTTACAGCGGTCAACAAGGAACAACACGCAAATATTGACCGTCCCTTTCTTAGCTCCGTCTCCTGTGGTTCGCAAATTTTTGCTCGGAGTCATACGAGGGCTCTGCACAGACCAATGGCAAAATATGAAGGGCAAAGGAATTATTGTTATTATGACATCTAAAGAAAGAGAAAGAAAGACAGGAAGAAATGAACCGCAATACATGCCTTTTGTCCACGTAATTGGCAATATTGGCGTGCTATAGACGGATACTTTCCTCAAACTGAAAAACATTTGTTATGGAGAAAGAAGGGATTTCTACTAATGGACACCGTTAAATCGAACGTCGTACTTTTAAAGTAAAAGAACGTGTCATATTATCCGCAGTATGTATTTCTTTTTATTCAGCAATCTCGTCTTATGAACGATCTCGGAATTTTACTGCGGTATTCATTTTTTTTTTCACTCGCGCTTTCCATTCAAAAAACAAAAGGAGAGAAAAACTCAAAACAAAAACAAACAAGCGAAATACTCCATTGATATGTTAATGGTCGCCGACTCATTCATTAACGTCTATGCTGTTCAAGAAGAAAGTCTCATTGTTATTCCAAGTATATTTCTGCGGCAGCGTAAAAAGCGTCTTATGAGATTTACATACACTGCCCAGGGCATTGGCCTCCGTTGAGTGGGGCATTAAATGAGGCTCGTCAGCTAGGGGAAGCCGTTTCCCTTTTAACCACATCAGTAAGGGGCGATCGAAGATGCAGATCATGAAGTCTCGCGCTACCACTGCAATCAACAGGTGGAACATGGTGGTTTCACTTCGCTCCTGACTCTTCTTTTGGTTGTTCATGAGGACATACTATCTTCAGTAGATATGAACCTTTTTCAGCACACCCTTCACTCACCATCGCTTTTTTTCATCTCTCCTGTGGCATCTCTCCCCCGCACTGTCCCGCACAGTCCTGTTGTTCATTTTGATAATACGGGGGATTATTATCCTTTCAAGCTTTTTCCTGTTCCTTTAATTATTTTGAATGTGCCTTAACTAGAGTGAGCGAAGGAGGCTGTTGTTGTTTGGTTGTTCGTTTGTGATTTTTTTCCCCAGATATTCTGTAGCTGACAGTGGAAATGGTAGTTTAAATTATCTCATAATCTTCGCAAGCGTTGTGTAATGATTTTCCTTGGTGGTTTTTGTTTGTTGTTTATACTCTTTTCCACTTAATAACTTTGCAGATGTCTATAATAGGTCCTTATATATTACCTTTTCAATAGTTGGTACTTTATTTCCCTCCCATTTTGTATATGTTATATGTGTATAAATATATATACAATATAAGATATATGTTTATGTATATATATATATATATATATACACATTTGTATAAGTATTATAGATAGATACAGATATATATACATATATATATACATATATGTAGAAATAGATATAGATACAAATATAGATAAAGATAGACAGTGAGCATTTGAAACTGCAATGGTTATTTCTTGAACTTCTAAAAAAATAGTCTGAACGAAAGATGGAAATAATACCCTTTATGTCCCTCTACATAATCATACTGTCATGAAGGAGGAAATAGGTTAAATTATGTTCCGTTGAACATTTAGAATTCATACCATTGTATCCCTCCTTTTTTTCCATGTCCCATAACGCATCTATTTGCTTACCTCAGCTCAGTCGATTCTCTTGCGTGTCTTTTAATTCCTTCAACCCATTCCTTTCCCGAATTCCCTGCTCCCGTGACCTTGCCCCGCATATTCTACATTCTTCGAATACCCTATATATGCCCGGCAGTTATTACTCTCGCTTCGCCTGGTTTCAGAATCGGAACAAGTGGTTCTCCCCATTGCCCGAAGTTTCTCCCCAGAGATAACTTGTCTTGTGCTCCACAAATCTCGAAATATACCCTCGTCTCACAGTTTTGGATCTTCTTATTGCTTTATTGTCTAGGGAGGGTCTTTTGTGGTTTCTTTCTGTGTTAAAACACGTGCTGAAGCATTTTATAGGTTTGAATATTATGCAAAATTTCAATGTAGCCGGTAATCTGTTGGATACGTATCAATATTTCTGTTTCTATGAAAGAAGATTTAGCTTTTGGGCAGTCAGGTCGACATTTTATTTTTGCCAAGATGGATGATAAGCCATTACTCTTCCGTTCCCTCTTGTCCAACGAAATGAACTGTAATGGAATTTACGAAACACAACAAGTACGACTGTATAACAGTTTTTCATCTGTATGATTCCTTATTAAATTTGTCAGTGCATACGCTCATTTGTAAATTTACGTATTTTCGAACTCATTCCGAATCTCAACTTTTAGAAAATATATCTATACAAAATGGAATGAAATGTTTGCCAGTTTATAAGCAAATCAGCAAGCAAAATCTCTATTCAGTCGTGTGAGAGCAAGTTAGTAATGCTCTCTCCAGTATCAGATCAGTATCTTACAGGGACAATATTTCAGAGTGCAGTCATTATGCGGAAAATAATAATCATCCCACATTAATCATATACGTTTCCGGACAGGCAACAATCGAGAATATTAGAGTGTCACAGAGATCACCCCCCCCCCCCCACGCTACATAGGAAAACAAATTTCTCAGGCAATTACTTCCTGAAATATTGCAACGTGGGATAACAGAGAATACTTCCAGAGCATCTACAATTCCGACCAGTTACAAGTGGGCACGTTATACCTGTAGTATCTTTTTTCCCCCGTTGTTGATTGGTGTCGGAATAATTGAGAAAGCGTTCAAGTCTGCCACGTTATACTTTCTGGAAGCTTCATTTTCCAAGTTATTTCCGGATACGTTTTTCACTGATGTAGTCATTCGTAGAACGTAATTAACATTCAAGTCTCCATTATCATAATTACATAAACTACTTAACGCATGACACATCATAATTATTCTGATAAGAATATCTCCATATTCTCGGCATACTGGGTGTAATGTGTTGTAGGTCTTTTAATTTTTTTATGCATTCATTTCTCTATAGGATTCATAATTTCCTCAAGAGGTCGTGTCGCAAGGGAATGACAATGACTATGTCCAAACATAATCCTTATTGAATGTCTTCAAATGTCAAAAATGAACTTGATCGGAACTGATTTTTCCCACTGTTTGGGAATCGCATCTCAAGTTATCAATGATTAACAACGGGGTGCATCAATAATGCCTTGGTTTCCGTTTTGTTTGTTTGACTTTGTTTTCGAAACCTAAAAGTGCACGAGAGCGGCAAGAAAGAAAAGATACACTCTACCACTATACTTGGAGTGAAAGCCCTCCACCGACCTACATCAGGCGACGGAGTGAAATAACTTGGGACCCAATTAGGCACCTAACCTTTTGGCGGTTGGGACAGAGGGTGTTTGCTCTCTCTTCTTTGGATGCACTTCGGGACCGTGCCGAGAATTACGGATGACGCTGTTGTGATCCTCGGGAGGAAACGGGGGTCGAGTTTGTCTTAGCACCACTTGAAGGAGGTGGGACGCCTCATCGACAAGTCAAGGCGGTCTTGATGGGGTTCGCTCAATAGATAAACTCGCGTTGCTGCGACTAGGGCAGTATAGCCTTGTCAAGTGCCCAGACGGGAGAAAAATAAGCGCATCGCGCGGATGTTGATTTAAATTCTTTTCGGAGAATCTGAAATTGAAAATTTAGACTACATATCCGTCCTATACACAGTCTAAATTTTCAATTTATCGACAGTGATCAACACACACTGTGCATCAATATCAGGACATAAATTATCAGATGATGAGTGTTTTATGTTCAGGAACGATGTTAACTGATTCTTTGTAAAGAGTATTTAAAAGTGTACTTCTGAATCCCTAGGGTCTTTTGTGCTTTTCCATTCAAGTGATATTATGTCATGAATATGCGTATATGGAAATTAATGTACTCATGCATTCGATCGTTGAAACCCAGGTGAATGAAAGTTTGCTGAAGAGAAGGAGATAACACACCATATTTGGTGGTGATGCATCCCTATTACCGGGACGCGTGTGATGTTGATTACCACTATCTCCTTCTTGAGGCTATAGCAATAGGGGGCTTGTCCGGGCAATGAACCCGGGACCGCTAGCACCCCAAGCTAGAATAATTTTAAAAAAATGAAATAAGAATATAAGCGATTTTACTTCTGAACGAGAGTACAGACGTATCTATGAGGAAGTTAAGCGGATTTGAAGAAACTGTGTGCTGTGGCAACTACTCATAGGGAGACGTGGAAAGGACGCTGTAGTCAACTCCAAAGGGATGGCTGCAACGTGCGTTCCTATATACTATTGTACGATATCGATTGACCTTGCTTCATTTCTTTTTTTTCACTACCCAAAATAGTGATATTTTCCCACAGATTTCTAAAGACATCTTCAGCCTTTTCAGATAAGGATTTGACGTCATGATGAAAAGCATTCAACTTGATTTGATTCACTTCAATACCCGTACGTGCACAAATATTATCATGTAATGTATCGATCGACGGCATGGCGGATCAGCAATGTATTTCACTCCACGCCCGTGAAATTGATATTTAAAAGAACGGCAAAAAGAATTTCTCGTATTGTGTGATATAATCTTGGTTGGAGCAACAATTGCTTCCCATCTATCTGATCCACTAAAATAGAGATTGATTCTGATATAGATAAGACAGATATTAATTCTCATCTACGCAAAATTAAAATGATGTGATAATGAAGAGATGGTGTGTAATTTTGGTGACGAGCGTTGAACCCGGAATTTTCGAGGAAAATCCGCAAGGTGGAAGTTTCATTCTGCTCAGGCCTGTACAGTGTCGGGGCGATCGTTAACGATCGTTAACGATCGCCCCGACACTGTACAGGCATGCTAACCTGGAAACATTGAACTGCACATACCCATTACTTGAATATGCTTATATGCTTAACGTGCTGATAGAAATGCTGTCGCTAAGCACTCTGAATATTGTAGTTATATAGCTCTTAAATTGTTCCTTCTTTTTTGTCAGCAGTCACTTGATAGCTCACGTGTGAGTGAGGCGAATCGAAACGATCCAGTCGGACAAGTTGAGGCGACACATGATCCAAATCTTCCACCGTGCATGTCTGCTATTAAGCTGTCTAAACAGAGGGGAAAGCCCCTATGCGGAATGCGGGTCGAGGAGGTTTTCTGTGGACATCATGTTTCTTCAGCCCCTCAAGTGTAAACCTCGGTCGTCGACACCCCCCCCCCCCCCTACACACACCACCACCACCATCCTAGCCATGGAGTTATCTAATGTATTTGAAGGGACATATTCATAGATTGTTCTCATTTCTATTGAAGTGTTTGCCCGTACACACACACTCATTCACACTCACAAACACACGCGCACACACAACACACAACACACAAATACATAACATTTATGTTCAGGCTGAGAGAAAGGATGCATCCAAACTCGGCGAAATAACTTTCGCGAAGGAAATATTCCGTATCCCATAATTACTGCATGCTGTGAATGAAGTAAGAAAATTCAGTTGTTCCTTTTTAAAACCTTTTTTTTCAAATTTCACTCGATTTCTTAAAATTACAAATGTGATACTGCTGGAGGGCTAAACGGGGGAAAATAAGTATTTTTTTTTTTCTATCATCAAATTCTTGATATAATACAAATCATTTTGAGATACCGATCATTTTTTATAACATACACAAGGGGAAAAGACATCCTCATATCATGTATGAGAGTATCGTGTATTTCATTACATTACAGATATAGGCCCTGCCAACATTTTTGACTATAATCTTTCTGTGTTCCTGTCTGTGGAGTATATACAAGTATGAATCCTGATAAAGGCAAAGTATATCAACCGGTATAACTTGCAATACACTATTCGAGGTTTTATGTGTGTGTATGTGTGTGTGTGTGTGTGTGTGTGTGTGTGTGTGTGTGTGTCCTTTCTTCTCTTAACACCGCTTTCCAGTCATGGAGCCACACATCTCCGTGGGCCGGGCGGCGTCTTATGTGGGCGAGCTCAGCTGCAAGCAACCCAATCTATCCTATCCTCATTTCACCCCAGACCTAGTTCTCCACACACCTAATTCCCCACTGTTAACCCATATTCCATGTGTGCCGCGATCCCATTTTACGTAATAGTTTCAAGTTCTCCCGGCCGACATGTCCGATCAGCTGCCGCCGCTCGCACGGGGTGTATTCTCCTTGTAATGATAAAACATCCTCACAAAAGTAAGTCATCCCCCCTGAACAATAATCAGTGGATTTCGAGTTTCCGAACATCTATTCTACCCCCGTTCTTTCCTTCGTATCCCCTTCCTTTCTCTCTTTGACATCTTAAACTGGAACACTGTGTTCATGTGTTTTCTCATAATCTTCCTTCTTCCTTGTTCGTATCGTATTCTATTTTTTTTATTCTTCTCCTCTTCCTCCGCTAGTCGTCTTCACCCATTTCTTCTCCTCTCTTTTCTTGTTCTTTTTTTTCTTCTATTTCCTAATCTTGTTAAATTCGTTTTCCTTGATGGATGGTGATGGGCATTTTTGCTTTATTTGAAAATTTTGATATTCTTATATTAGTTGCCGAGATTATCTTAGAGTTAACATTTTTCCAGAATTTATTCAGTAAAAGAGATGAGCATGATCCTAAGTCAGTGACAAAAGACGAAGTGCTGTCGTACTGTCCCTGTTCAATGAATACCTTGTTTCATTTTGAAGAGGTGAAGGTCCATAATACTTTGCGTCTATATCTTGGTTTTTTATAACATATAGTATAATATATCATATACATGATTATTTTATAATATTATACTATATACTATATACTAGATTATGCTACATACTATATACTATATACTTTATACTATATACTATATACTGAATACTATACACTAGATACTATATACTATAAACTATATTCTATATAGTATATACTATAAACTATAAACTATATACAATATACAATATACTACATGCTCACACTGTATATACTATACATACAGTATACTTCATATTCCATAAACCTAAGAGATATCATGCATTAATACTATACCCTTTGAACGGGGAGAGAAGGGAATAAGACTCAAATAAGCAGCGCAAAATTAGCACGCACCTCACAGACTGCAATTACAAAAGTAGGGCACAAAATTACTGTTTGTTTCCTCGTATTCTAAATCTCTACGTGCATGTGACTCTCTCGGCATGCACAACTTCCAACCTGGTTCCGGCAAAGACTCCTTTAAAGAAAGATATCAAGATACAACAAGTAGTGTGCTGCATTCAGTGTCTATGGAGAGAGAGAAATAAAAGAGACATTCGTATCGTCTGCATGGCATATGAAAAAAATAAAGGGTTGGTGCAGTCTTATAAATGCTGTTCAGTTCTGTTTTATGTATATATACCGATATCAAGAGCTGACTTGTGTCAATAAAAAAGAACGATAAGACATTTCTTTTTTTTTTTCTATATAGGGTCTGAAATAGTGTGGGAAAAAGTTGACAGAGGTAAGCACAAGCGAGAAATAAGAAAAGAATTGTCTGTTCAGTGCCGCCCATTTATTTCATGTTATGCCAGCTGTATCTTCTTTTCTTTCTTCTTTTTACTTACTTTCGAACAATACATGAATAAGGACGTAAGCCAAGCTCTTTACCTGCATCTAGGTTAATTTGTCAATGGCTCTGGTTTTCATGACATGTTCGCTTTCGAGCTTCAATTGGCGTTTTGGCCTTGTTGCTGATTTTGAAGCAAATTCTACGAAAGTCATTGAACGGCGTGGAATACAGACGTATTGACAGCTGCCAAAACAAAAGACCAAATCCAGCGACGTATTCTCGTAATATCGTTGTGAGTTATTGTTGGATAGAGGTGGAATGTAAGAATCCCACAAGCAAAAACCAAAGCTTTCGAACGTACATTTTCATATGCTGGATCTGTTGTCTGGAACACTCTACCAAAACAACTTCGTCTGTGTGATTCAGAGGAAATGTTTAGAAGGAAACTCAAGACTGAGCTATTTCAATTGTAACTACTGAGTAAGTTGTTCCTATGCTTTGTGAATGTTGTTTGTTGATGTATGTACAGCGCTTTGATCAGGTCCTGTAAAAGCGCTCTATAAGAAATAGTTATTATTATTATTACACTATGTGTAGGGGTTTATTATATCGCTGGATATCTTTGGGGTTTTGGGGGTTTTTTCGGGGTATCTTTTTTTTTTTTTGAGAAATAAAGACATGGAGCAAATGGAGTGTTCAACAGCACAATCAAACCATGACTGGTTTATAGACTATCGTATATACCTTGCTATTTCTGTACGCGCTTATATTCCTTCTCTTGTTCGCACTATAATCCTACGAGCACGAACGTACAACACACTGAGCGGTGTTTTGTTTTCTGTTTTTCCCCGCAGTGGCCGCATTTCAAAGGGACTGCAAATTTGCGCTGTTGAGATGTCACTAACAAAAGCTTTTTTTTTCCTGCATGCATACACACATTGGTGCATAAAGGCGTAAGAAAGTATGAAGATTTATAAAGAGAGAGAGAGAGAGAGAGAGAGAGAGAGAGAGAAAGAGAGAGAGAGATGGGGAGGAAGGGAGGGAAATTAGAGATGTAGTGTATAGGCATACATATTACTTCATTTTGCAAGAATTTGCGTTGTAATGTCCTTATCTGAAATATACAAAGAGACAGAAGAGAAAAAGTGAGTGAGAATGACAGGCATGGAGGATTGGGAGAGCGCGGGAGAGAGGGGAAGAGAGAAGGATAGGGGGAGGGGAGAGGAGTAGGGGAGATAAGGCATTTCCTATATTCCTCACATTGCTTCCTTAATGGCGTGCGGACTGTGGATGTATTCCTTTGACAGAAACGAGGAAATCTGACGCTATACTACACAACTACATGCCTGCCATGGTCGTCGAAGCGTGGCTAACCTGGTAATATCACAAAGTGACTTCATATCTGCTTCGCTGCGATAGAACTCTTGTCTCCTTCGTTCTATAAAGTCCATAACTTCCCTTTTCAAATTGTGCAAGCAGATGGGAACAGCATCTTTGACATCTCCCACCGGCGTCTCGAACAAATCAAAAAACCGGACAATTTACTTTGTCCATCACGTCTGTCTGTCTGTCTGTCTGTCTCGTGCTCTTCCTTTCCCTCCCCCTCGCCATCCCTCTCTCGCTCTCTTTTCTCTCTAATTCTCTCTCTTTCTTTTTCTTGCTCCTCCTATTTGCTTCTTCCCAATTCTTTCGCCATCAGCACAGTCACAGAACCCCATTACTCCTACTGACGCCGCTTCGAAATGAAAAACACACGCACATCTCGTCTCACGAGCAAACATCTTTCTTCCGTATTCTCCCCTGCGATAATATTAAACTTCGTGAAAATTATGATATAGCGTAACAGTATTTATTCGTTTACAGAAACGTAACATTCCACTCACTGATGCATCATTGTCGTGTACATACAGTAGATGGAAAACAAGAAATGTTAGTAAAAAGAGTCAGTAAAGCTTTACATAGTAGGTATTCATTATTTATTAATGGAATAAAGAGACATTGTCATATTGTATTCTACTTACCCGTCTCTTCTCCTTGTCGCCTCGTCTCCTACTTCCAAAGATATAATCTCTGATATCAAAAAAAAAAAAAACGAACAACAAATGAGTTTCTTCAGAGAATTATGGTGATATAATCGTGATTTTTTTTTCCTCTAATGGGTTCGACTGGGTGTTACGGCTAGCAAAATGAGCAGAGAATCACTTTCGTTAAGAACCGAGGTTCCGCTGCCCATGACACGAACGCAGTCGACTTCTGGATGTATGGAGCCGTTCTTGCCAAGAGTTCCCTTTATGGATATGTCTTTTGCAGGCGAAATATTCAATGCGACGTCTAATGAGAGATTCATTAAATCTTAAGTGCATATACGTGATTGCTCGCTTGACCTCGTCATACTACGTAAGCATCAATTTGACTAGACTCTTCAAAGGCATCGCTATGTTTTTAGCATCGTTGGGATTTAAAGAGCAACAAAAAAATAATCTCTTTGCCGCAAAGATTCAGTTATACGTAACATACAGGTTAATATACAAGGTTATCGCACCCTCTGCTATTTTGTAAACATGCCCAGTTTTATTATATCATGAAGAAAATGAGAAAAATGCATCTCAAATATACATCAAAAGAAATAACATGGGTTTGTTTGATAATCTGTAGACAGTCAGTTTGTCGTCATGTAGTTTTAGGTCCTATATTTCTGTCCATTTCCTTTAACAATAATACTTCTACTCTCTCTCTCTCGCCACAACTATCACCTCAAAGACAGCGCCCCAGGCCCAAGGCACCAATAAACTAAACATAGCCCCTTCCATTTTATCTCTATCATTAATCAAACGCTATTACAGTTATGTGTGTCATTAATTGACTAATTGCCATATACATCATGTGAAATGCTGACAGATAACGTTCGATTAGCAGGTACTCAGTCTAGCTGGTCTCGACGTGAAACATTTATATTCGTACGAGTCAAACGTGCTCAGAACCAATTTTCGCATCCCTAATGACACAGTTACATTGGAACAAAGTCCCCTTTCGCGTACATATAAATCGTTTTCTTCCATTGATGTTTCCTGCAATGACACGACATTTGCTCCTGCAAAAATTGCTCCGGTCTTATTTCCCCCAAGGACTTATATAGGATAAGGGTTATAGGGTTGTGATAGGGTGTTAATTTTGGTTTTCTGTGAGGATTAGGATTAGTAGGGTTATGTTTGCTTAAAATGGGAGAAATTCTCGTAGGAGCAAATGTCATAGAACAGTTTCCTGCACTCACACACACACACACACACACACACACACACACACATATATATATATATATATATATATATATATATATACGGTTGTATATACATATACATACACACACACACACCTTTGACAAGTTAATCGATTTCTCTTACGATGTCTCTCTGTCTTCCGCCTTTCATCCGATTATATCTATCATCTATCTTATCTCTCCATCAATCAATTTATCTATCTATCTATATATCTCTCTATCTTTGCTCTTTGCTCTGTATAAAAACAGGAGTTTTTCATCGCATTTCCTCTCCTTCTTCCTCTCTCTCTCTCTCTCTCTCTCTCTCTCTCTCACTTTCTATTACCGTCTGTCCCCTCTCTTCACGTTCAATAACGAGACTGTCTGAGAGACTCGATAGCGTGCTTCAGAAATACTGGAAATATCTGTATAATGTGTCATAGATTGGATTTAATTTGATTTCTATTTGATTTGATTTATTGGTTTCTGCATTATCATTGTACATGTACACATTGTTGATAGTCTATTATACAGATGTACATGTACATATTGTATAACAAAATTGTGTACACGGTACTATAAATAGTATAACAGAAGAGCTACAGCTTAGGCATAGCATGAGTTGCTAGCAATCCTTACGCAGTTGCTTTATGACAGCTTCCAAGGGAAATTTCAAAAAATGAATGACGATTGTATGATTCCACTTTATCAGATGAGATCACTCATTGGAAGAACGGTTTCTAATCTCAAATCTGACAGACATTTTGTTTTTAAATTCTTTATCATCTTTCATTTTCCCTTAATGGTATATTCATCGTGACTGAAGGAACGTATAGTATGCCTCAGCAACATCCTGTCATAGATCAGACATTGTTACTATAATTTGCATCATATCAATTGATATAATGGTATTGCAATGTGAATACGTGCAGGCAATAAAACTTTTTTTTTTCAAAGACTAAGTTATTATCCTCCTTAAACACGGGCAGACACAAGGTATATAATGCATAGAGCCATTATCATGTCCTACTCTGGGGTGATGTCCGTTATTCCAAAGGTTCATTAAGTCCGAAATGAAATAGGGCTCGTTGTTCCGGAAGACACAAATTCCGTATACCTAGATGGTCGTTAATCAAAAAATGAAATAGACCCTCGTCAAACCAAATGTGGCGTTATTGCGAAGGTTTGTTAGTCCGAAATAAGTAAGGTTCCTTATTTCGAAGGTTCATTAATCTGAAGGCGAAATAAGGTTTGTTAATATGAAAATGAAGAAATCGAAATGTGCTCACTAATGAACCTTCGGAATTACGAACTTTCGGAACAACGAACCATCGGAAATAACTAACCATCGCAATAAAGAGCCTTTGGAATAACGAACCTTCGGAATAACGAACCGTGAAAATAACAAACCTTCTGAGCAACGAACCTCCGGAATATAGCTTACCATCAGAGTAATGAACTGTAGCCCCTGCTCTCATCTATCATTTTATCACTACTTTCCATATTGTCGTTATACGACTCTAGTAAAAATCACCTGTCATCACAAGTGATGCAAAGATATAGATAGTAACGATATTTCTCGGTTGTCTTCCATTAAGTCTTGAATCTTTAGAGACCGGGAATTAGGACATATTTCGAAACATTACCACAACCCCACTAAAAGTCAAGATGAAACTGCGCATAGCTTTCAGCGAAGAGATTACGCGAAGAGATCATCATGATGCGACAGTGAAACAAATGCATTATCATCTCTGCTGCCTAATTCTCAAGTGCAAACTGGAGTTACCTCATTCCGTGCGTGGCCCCAGAGTTGCTCGGGGGCAGGGGCGATCTTCAACCTTTAAATGGGATTGTTTCTTTCTGCGGAAATGGAACGACGCGTCTCCGTAGATTTTAGCGACCGAGGGGCAAAGGGAGTGATGGAAGTCCAAACGAACTTGTGTTTTTTCTTCATTTTTCCTTTAATCTTATTGCCTTTGAATTGTTTGATGGTTGAGACGTTATCAACTAAAGGGAAACGAGTTCGGCCACTTGGTGATTCAAGTTAAAATCAAAAAGGGAAAAGAAGTCTTCTTTATGATTCGTTTTTGGCTGAAAAAAAAATAGCAGCAAGTTTTTTATTTTCTTTTAATACGAGGGTCGTAAAGTGCCAATTATCTTGATCAAGGAGCGCAGCACCCCCGTGCTTCAGTGTCAATGACACTGTAAATAACTCGTCCACTCTGCTTCTCTTTACTATGCTCATCATTTTTACATTAGCACTGCCTTCATTTTAAATCGCTTGCAAATCCAACATTGCATCTTTAATGAGAAGTCTGTAGATTCCTTGGAAATTGAATTTGATGGACAATCACACTCACAACGTAGCGTACATAAGTCAAGCATTACAAAACTGCCATGAAATGTCATATAGTAAGCGAAGGTTCGCATATCGTGCTTCAGGCCCCCAGCAAATGTCACAATCAGCAGCCCTACCCCCTCCCCTTCCCCTCTGGAAGAGGTGAATGTTTATTTGATCTAATTCATGTTTACGTGAAGGTGCAGCTAAACGACTGATTCAAAAGTTAAGTCTACTCTTCAGTACAAGTCCCACTGTCTCTCCATGACATCTGAGGGGTAGACTTCATGTTATGATAGTGGATTTTGGCGCCAACTTCCTCTTTCACATAGGCATTTTTTCGAATCATTTCAGGGCACAGTTCTTTCAATTTTTAAAATCTTCTTTGATCGCCCCCTGGAGTGGTCCAAATTTCATGTGCTATACATGGCTGGAATTAATGAAAACTTTTTTTTTTCTCTCTCTCTCTCTCTCTGTCCATCTGTGTCTCTGTCTGTCTGCCTGTCTCCCAGTCTGTCTGTCTCATAATCTCTCATTCTCTTATGTATGTATGTATGTATATATATATATATATATATATATATATATATATATTTATATCCCTCATGTAAAGCTTCTTGCCATAGGATTGTACAGAGCACGAACATGGTGTAGTTTTACTAGCTAGCTACGAGCAGCTGGATGCGGTGCAATTGGTAACTAGCCAGCGGGATATAGTACTTTTGGGAATCCACGATTTGCACCCAATCGTGATCGTGTGATCGATATCTACATTTCTCACTTAAGAATGTACGCAGTGCGCGTAGTAGCGATACTTTTGAGCGACAGTCTAGTCCTGTGGCTTGTAGCTAGCTAGCTAGCGCTAAGAGAGCTAGAGCGCGGAGCGCGCGGTGTGCGACAGCATTCAGAAATCTGTGGTGCGATGGCGTGGGTGTGTAACGTTAGTGGACGTGTGATCAATGCATTCAGCTCAATTGACAAAGTGACTGCTTCAAGTAACGGAAGAATGATCGCAGGAGGACACCATATCAGGTACGAATTAGGAATAAACTAAAACCGATTTTGAAGATGATCTGGGTAACGAAGCCGCTTTAGGCCTACTTCTAACGTAGTCCTGGACCTCCTCGATCTTTCGGAGTTTTGCACGCTGTAGTGTAGCTCTGTGTAGGAATCAACAACAGCGCAGCGGTGTCGTTCGCTACGCGCTGCACGCACTGCTGCTGCATTGCTACGGCCTAACGTTAGATTTATCGTTCACAAAACCTGCACACTTTTCCAAAAGGGAACCGTCATTACTCTAGTTAAATACTCGAGAGGGATATAAAACAAATATCGACTGCTTTCTTTCGGGCCATGGTAAAACTATTTGACCTCGGTGATGTCTCAACAGTGCCATGTCCCTCGACTTCGTCTCGGGACATAGCACTGTTGAGACATCACCTCGGTGCAAATAGTTTTACCATCTCCCTCCGCAGCAGTCGATATTTGTATAATATATATATATATATATATATATATATATATATATATATATATATATATATAGAGAGAGAGAGAGAGAGAGAGAGAGTGAGAGAGAGAGAGGGAGAGAGTTTTTAAGCACTTTATGTTATTAATGACATTTAACTGATTAACAGTCTCTCGACGAGCAGATGTAAGCAATTTCAGAAAATCACTCGAGTGCTTGCATTATCCAAATGATTTCAGCCGTTGTCTTCACTTTAAAAGAAAAAGTGCATACACCTTGGGTTGAACATGAAAAAGGAGGAAATTTAATCTTCAGATGAATGAACACTTGGTTATTCGATTGTATCAAATTTTTCATTCATTTATACAGTTCATGATTTTCCGATGAAATCGCATTTTCAACCAAATCAAAACTTTAGATCGTTTACGGTTGAATGAATCGTTCACCAGTAAGCTCTCAGATCAGAAACAGCTTGCGAAGAGCAAATCAACCCAGCCCTAATTTTGATTTCATGAAATCATCGTTAATCACAGATTCTACTAATACGGCGGTTCGCAGGAAATCATCCGACTGGTTGCGATGGTAGCAAACAGCCGATAAACGACAACCATTGGCCCCCATAATGATCGATGCCAACAAGACAGTGTCTGCATGGTGCCTGTAATTGCCTACTTTTTTTTTTTCCAGTGAGTGTCCGCCAGTGGCAGCTCTTACCCACGTACGCATGTCTCGGGCAAACGTAACCTGTCACTCTTGTGACAGCAATGTTCCTTAAAGGGATGCTAATATCACGAATATAGTTTTGGTTGAGATTGGGGATTCAGGTTTATCTATCTTTTTTTAGCGAGATAATATAGAAACCACTTAAATCAATTATTGAAGAGCATAGAACTGTAAGAGAAATTAAAAGTTTATTTGATGAAAATCGGTATTGAAGTAGATGAGATATCCAAAACAAAATAAAACAAATAGGTCTTAACAAAAGGTTGGTCACACACACACACACACACACACACACACACACATATATATATATATATATACATTATATATACACATATATGTACACGTGTATACACGTATATATACGTATATACATATGCATATAAAATACATATATATGTATACACCCCCCCCCATATATATATATATATACGAATATACATCCGCATATTTATGTAGATATGAAGTGGCATTGTAGGATACAAGACAATAGTGCAATTGTTTCATGCAATACTTGCAATCGTAAATACTTATGAGAAGCATCCCTTCATATCAAAGGGTTACATCTTATGCTACACTCACATACGGCCGAGTCACAAAACGGATTTGATCCGGGTGAAAATGAGCCGGATTAGTGTTGGAATGGAGGGTAATTTATGCTACAGTCACACACGGCCGGACTTCGAAACGGGTCCATAAGGAATTAGAAC
Organism: Diadema antillarum; assembly: GCF_040938485.1. Classification (NCBI taxonomy): domain Eukaryota; kingdom Metazoa; phylum Echinodermata; class Echinoidea; order Diadematoida; family Diadematidae; genus Diadema; species Diadema antillarum. Next base: position 309,698 of record NW_027271564.1, on the reverse strand, counting down.
CGTACCGACCCGCATTGATCCGTATCGAACCTTATGAAAATCCGCTTGAAATCCTTAACTGAATCCTTTTCGACCCCTATCGACCCGTTTCAACCACAGAACTTACCCGCTTCGACCCGTACCGACCCGGATGTAAACCTTGTCATCATCCGTTGCATGAAGGCAATGCGGTATACGGCAAGGGTCCATACGGTTTTACGCTGCGGGTAGCAGCGGGTTGATGCGAGTCAATGCGGTTCGAACCGGGTCAATTCGGATATCAATACGGAATTGAAATCCGTGAGAAAATTTTGAACATGACCAAAAATTTTTCACCGCCGCATCGTAGCCCCCAGAATCCATCAATAATTGACAAGGGTTACGATGCGGGCCAATGCGGGTCTCTACGGCTCGAACCGGGTCGATACGGTTTTTATTCCTTATGGACCCCGTTCGAAATCCGGCCGTGTGTGACTGTAACATAAATGAGCTTTACGCTTATCATTCAATTCTTCAAGAGCATGTATCTAAAGCGGCCAGAGTCGTAGTGACATGCAACAATCTCTATAGCGCATTCGCCAACAATCACGGACTTTACTGGTGATGCAGCCTATGTTAGAGCGCTACTCTGCGCACTTGTACATAAATCGGATCCATCGATTCATCAGCCCAGTAAGGATAAGTATGTCAATGTCCGCGTGTGCACGTTGTCGCATCAATGTGTATAGGATAAACGGCATCGAGTCTTCGACTGACAAACAAATCTAAGACTGATCGCTTCTTAGAACTCGGAGAGTCTCCGGTAGACAGCCGTTTAAGACGGAAGCCGATGGCAAGCAAATGGGGCTATGACCTATCATTGTGTGAGGTCGAATGGAAGTCAAATTTCCAATGGTAAGTTCAAGACGCCTTTTCCCCACTAGTCCGTTTGGTTACACGAGCTATTTGCTTCCTTTCGTGGCTGTCCCTTTAAAAAGCTAATTACTATAATGATGGGAAAAAAAATCTAAGAATGGCAAAGTAGTCATGACTATTTTGATGATAATCACCATCATATTCATGTAAAGCAAAAAGGAAAGCAGCAGAAAAAATAATGTATACAAATATATATCTACAGTATGTATATATATATATATATATATATATATATATTACATATATTGAGAATTCACGTATTGGCTCCACGAAGAAATGAAGAAATAAACTGGTAATGCATTTTTTGCCAATAAAGAATGAGTTTATTCGACTCGAATTTTTAGCGGCCAAAGCAAAACTAAAACTGAACGTCATTGTCAAGACTCCTGAAGAAGGCGGAGGCCGCTGAAAATTTGAGTCGAATAAACTCATTTATATATAGGGGGAACAGTGAGAGGAATAATGATGTCAAAGCTACGCACCGTTTTCTCCTTCCTTTCTCATATCACACACACACACACACACACACACACACACACACACGCAAACATATACATGTATATATATATATATATATATATATATATTGTATTGTGGCACATCAAAAGTCATCTTTTGTTGTTAATGCAATCGCAGTGAAATGTTTTACTATGTTTTATAATGATTTACATAAAGCAAATCAGAGCAAACAACATACCAAAAACAACAACAAAACGATAAGAAAATAGTTTCATGAAAAACTGCCAGCCGCCAAAGCCAAATATTTTCAGATATCCAAAAACAAAACAAAGTAGAACAAAGTGGTCCTGATAAAAGGTGCGTCATATCTTTTATCAGGATCACTTTGTGGTTTGATATCTCAGCCATTTCAAAACAATTTTTTATCAAATACACATTGAAATTCTCTTAGAATTGTATGCTCTTTGATATTTCATAAGTGGTCTCTAATTATCTCGCAACATGTTATAAGCTGAATTCCCATCTCAACCAAAACTATACCAACCCTTTGAGACAATTCTAGAAAGAATAATTGGTGGGTATAAAGTTTTAAATAGATATGTAACCCTCATGCCAATCACGCTCGTGAAAAACAAAAACAAAAACAAAAACTGGTCCCCAAATCACAGAATGGTTGGGCAGTCGTTTAATCTCTTCAAATCTCTACTCAAATATTTCGACTTTGTTTGGAGGCAAGCAATCTCTTTTTCAGCGAAGTTTCATAACATATTTGTTTGGTATTCTTTTTTATTTCCGGTATCTGAGATCACTAATGGCGGAAATATATATACAGTGTATAGATTACACACATAGACATACACACACACACACACACACACACACACACACACACACACACACACACACACACACACACACACACACACACACACACACACACACACACACACATACACACATTACAAGACAATTATCTTCAAGCTTGCGTGCAAAAAGAACGGTTCGGCACAGCTGCCTCTGCTAATGATACGCGTCCCAATAGTGTCGTAGATGTATTTAATGACATACTAACTAGCCATTTTAAGGGCGTTATGTGTGATTGCAATGGATGCCGTGCTTGCCAGCGGCATTTAGAAAAAAACAACAACAAAAGAAATAAAAAGAATTAAATAATCATGTTCTTTGCAACTACTGAGCAAGTACTTGTCTGCTCATTATTTTTTTTTCTTTTTTCAGCCTTCTCTCTCCGCGTTACGATCTGCAATCAATCAATATTAAACGATTTTCATATACGAAAAAGAAAATGCAAGCGAAGTGAAGGTGTTTGTATGCGCAGAATATCAATGACGGGCACGTGTGGTACACATTTAATGAGCTAGTGAGGGGTAGATTGCGAGGCACTGTAAAAGGCATTTTCCGCCATGTGCCTGGGGTGCGTGTTGCAGTGACTTAGCGCTAATGACGTGGATCCTACACGCCACACTTCATGCTTCATGGTCTGTGAGTGCGTTTGCCGCCAAATCCGAAATGAATCATGCGTAGAGCACAGGCACCATGGAAACGGGAAATAACTGGGTGAGGACGGAAGAAATGCTTGCTTTCTATTTTGTTGTTATCGTCGTTGACTATTGCCTTGTTTGCAATGTAAGTCCCCGATCACATTATTTTCTATAAGCGGGGACCTACCGTCGACCAATATACAAACTGTGAAATCACTGCATTGGCAGTTGGTTTTCACAAGTTATAGAAGTTTTTGTTTGTTTGAAATTTTGTTTAGGCGGCCAATGGTTGTCAGGGTCCGGAGACCGATTTTGGTCGGAGAACAGTTTTCTGTGCTACATCGAAAAACCTTGTGCAGACCAAATTGCAATTTTTTTTTTCGTTTCGTGTTGTTTTGTTTCTTTTTTTCATCAGTTATGTCAATTGGTGTTAACTTTGCAATTGATCGAGAAATTGCCCTACATATACGTAAATAAGCACTGAATTGATCAATGTTTTAGTAACAGCCACGACAAAAAGTCATGGGCGTACATACTCGAGCAGGATTCGAACTTACGACCTCCTGATCACCGGACAGGTGTCATCTCCACTAGACCACCGAGCTTTCGCCCGACAGCAAGTGTTGGTTCTAATCCTTACAGCATGCAGCAGGTACTGCGTAATTATTAGTCAACTTGTCGCTAAGCATTTTATGATTGATCTTTAGTGATAACTAGTCCTCAACATGAAGATTTACAGTCGACGGTCAGTTGCTGACCACTTAGAGATTGCTAACCAACCACTTGCCCAACGGTCGCCGACCACAATAACGTGATCACTACTTCTAGTGTGATCTTCTTTGCATATAGTGTCCGTGTCTGCGTGCGAGGAAGCTATAAACTTGCTTGCTCTGAGTCATTCACACAGCTTTTATTGGCAAAAGCAAACAAACAACGGCCCATAATCCCCAAATGAAAATCCCTAATTCGAAAATATGTTTTTGACAGCGAATTTGCAACTTTCAATGAGTGGGTGCCACACTTTTGAAAAATTTGTACTTCCAGGCTGTCCAATGATGTAGTATTGCACCCTCGGGTAAACTGTAAAAGGTTGTCGAGAGCAGATGGAAGTTCAGCAACCAATCAATGCTTGTTTTCGTTTTCGCCGAACAGTTGCTGACCTTTCTGCGAGCAGTTGCCGATGTATAATCAAGTTTTGTTCGCAATGTTTGCAAGACCGGTTGGTAAAAGGTCTGCAAATGGCCAGTAACCCGTCGGCAACCGGCGGTAAACCGATCGGCAACTAGTCGTCGATAAAAATTTGGAGAATTTGGAAGACATAGTACACATTTATTGTCGCGTGATATTCTGGCTCATAGGAGACGGTTCATTAAAAGACACTTTGTTGATACATATTACTGCGAGAAAAGCTTTCTTTTTTGTTATTGCTATCATTTGCAATTTTGAAAGTCGTTAGGGATTTCAATCAAACGAGGAGTTTCACGAAGATAAAACTGGGACGATCTCCCGAGCAATTTGAAGTGTTTTAAACGAGATGCAATATGGTATTTTTGCGCTCGCGTTGCTCATTTCCCCCAAATTCAAAATATGATCTCAGCAATATAGTATGTCCCAAAGTCCCAAGGCTGTCGTCTGCAACAAAATTGGCACCGTAAAAGAGAAGTTTCATAAATCACACAAACATTAGCCGAAGTTGATCTTGAGAAAAAAACGACTCAATCATCCATCAACCGCTGTTATAAGCACCCAAGCAGTGCCATGAGGAAACGATCGGTCAACACCAATAAACTCAGTGTGAATGTCAGAAACGAAATATGCTTTGCTTTCCAAAAAAAAAAAAAAGTCTGAACAAATAGCTTTCACTATTCGTCATTACTAAAGCTCAGTTTTCGATCAAAGATGAACATAAAAGATACACATCACCAGTCTGCATTTGGAGACCGGTGAATATCATATATAGCCACTGATGAATTAACACGGGTACTTTTTGAAAAGGCATACCTCCGTAGGATATTCCTTGCGGTCATTTCAGCCTGTTTGAGGAAACGAGTCTGGACTAAGTGTGGCTTCAGTTCGTGGTTACTATAGGGCATGGATAGTATGGTGCCACAGGCTATTGAGTTCTCTTCTATCGGTCCTTATCACTCGTCTTATTGCATTTTCTCATGCGTCGAAAAACTACGGTAGATAACATGATAGCAAATGCCAGAGAGTTTACTTTATCTACCATGGTCTTTACTGATTACATTGTTCGTTTGTTTTAAATTTGTATATGAATCCTAAGTTGATATCCTGCTTTTGTGCACCAAGAAATATGCCGGTGGCATTGTCTTAAACAATATGATAAAACTATCTTAAAAAAATCATTAGCTAAGCTTGTTTCCGGGTCCAAGAAACGTAGCCACATCACCCCCATCCTTAAAGAACTTCACTGGCTGCCCATTAAATCCCTAATCCACTTCAAAGTCCTTCTTCTCACCTTTAATGTCGTTCACGGTCTTGCACCCTACTACATTTCTGAACTAATATCGTCATTTAATCCTTTAAAGGTGCATGGTCCCCGTGTTTTAGTCAAATGCGTACGCGGGCGCACGGCGCAAGTTTCCTATAGAGACCTACGCTATCGACTTCTTTTGGCGCTTACGCTTTGGCCCACTTTCCCGAGTCCGAAGAAGTCCGATTCACTGTAGTCAGTGGTCCGATCACAGTTCGGCTCATGATTCGGCTGAGGGGGATGACAGCGTTAGCAAACTTCTTTTGTGATGTCATAATAACAAGCACATATGCACGCACCCTGGCATTACTACAGACTGCGCGATGCGCAGAGAAGACAACAAAGGCAACGTTACTTAGCAACACCTACGCACTTTACTCTTGATGACAGCTCTACTTCGGTAATCTTCGGCAGTATCATCAACAGCGCCATCTACACTACCGGGACTATGCCCCTTTAACATTTCTCAAGTCATCTACCCAAAAACGTCTACAAATACCACGACAGAGAACAAAGATGTATGGTGAAAGGTCTTTTTGCTTCAACAGCACCTTCATCTTGTGGATCGGTCTGCCCTGTGCTCTTGGTTCTCAGAATTTGATTTGATTTGATTTGATTTATTGGTTCCTGCATTATCGTTGCACATGCGCATACACGTAAATGCTAACACACATTATGTATATGTAAGTTGTTAACAAAGTAGTTTAGTTCCCACCGGCTTTACAATGTGTAAGCTTGCACCCTTTAAGAAACAGCTCTACACATACATTTTCGTGGCGCACTCAATCATTATAATGTGAAGACTTTCGGCTTATCATTATCTACCGTTTAAAGGGATCGTATAGTTTTGGTTGAGACCTAACCTCGGGTTTCTAACATTTTGGGGTGAGATTATGAGAAACCTCTTATGAAAAAGGAAAGAGCATGTCATTCCAAAAGGAATTCAATGTTTATTTGATGGAAATTGGTTTTGAAATGGCTGAGATACCCAAAAATAGAGCAATTCTAATAGAATTTTTGACCCACCTTTTATTACGATCTCTTTGTTTTACTTTATTTTTGGATGTCTCAGCCATTCCAAAATCGATTTTCATCAAATAAACTTTGAATTCCTCTTAGCTGGGTACGCTTTGTACTATTTTACAAACGGTTTCTTGATATCTCGCAAAAAGTTATAGGCCCAAGTCTCACCTCTACCAATACTGTACCATCCCTTTAATATTACTTTGTATTTTAATGTGCAGAAGAAAGTATTATCATGGATGTAAAGCGCATTGCTCGTTCTGTCAGATCTGAAATGCGCTTTGAACATTTAAAAATCTGTTATTATTTTTATTATCATTATTCACCTGTGGTAGTCTCTTCATTGTAAGCAGTGTTCTCCCCATTTCGTCTGTGACCATTATCATAACACCAGCAATAACAGGTGCTCATCTATACTTCCGAGTCAACGTAGAACAAAGTGAATAGACATCCAAGCAAAGATGTAGGGCAGGATTCAAATATAGTTCATTTAAGGGGTAAGAGCCCTGGCCACTGTGCCAAACGTCGAAATCGCATTACACACTCCCAGATGCACCTCTTGGTTTCATGTGACTTCAATCTCATCAAAAATGTTCTCAAACCGAAATAATGCAGCCATTATTCGAAGAGAGTATCTGTCTTACCTCTGGTTTGGAGGATCAACGTCACCGTAAAGTTTTTTAACATTTTTAAAAGTTCATATGCCTTCACTTTGTATTTCGCACGTTTTTGAATTGCTCGTCTTTGTCATGCATCATCATGAAACAATAATGTACTTTAAAGTCAATCATTTACCTGCCTTCAAGTATCATCACTGTCAGATTCAAATATTACTCAATAAATCTGTTCAATTGACTTTGTGTTATGTCGATGAATGAAGAAACAAAAATGTAGAAACAAAATCAAACGAAGCTAACAAACAAAACAAAGATGGCATCTGTCACTACGTGTATGTAATGTTTTGTGCTGTTGGAAATGAAATGAAATGAAATAGAATGAACGTATGAAAGCGAAAGGGAGGAGAAATGCGTCATCACTTCACACGTCTCCCATTAACAAGTACATTAATCTTCATTTAATCTCCTCCCTTTTTGTCATGGCTTCGAAAAGAATATGGCCACGTCCTTTCCCGTTAAGTTATTTTCGTCTTGTAATAGCCGAGCAACGATGGATTTCAGGGAGAGAGACAGGGGGCCATACCATTGACCAGAACGATGATTAAATGATATTTTGGTGCACTATCCACTGGAAGGGATGTGAGATGATGACGTCACCGCCTCGTCCACTTTGATTGCATTATTCCGAGGAATTATATGAATACAGGCGCTATATCAGCACGTGAGGATATGAGATGTCATAACCTTCAAAATTCAAGTCAAGTAGATTCAATTTATTTTCATTTTTTTCTTCAGTAGAACATGGTAACGTAATATAAGAAAATCACAAATTATCTTGAGTACACAATGGTTAATTGTATGATGAAAATTAGAGGTAATTAACGAACTGAAAGCATGTATACATATAGATTCAAACCAAAATTGTTACCTTATCAAAGTTCTGAGAAATTAACGAGCAGAAAAAGCAGTGCTTGTAAACTGTGGACAACTCATGCAATCGACGCAGAAACATAGACTTTCTAGGTTAAATAACGAAAATATGAAGTGATTCAAAACGGGACAGACGTTACAAAACAGACAGGGCAGAGAAACATAAAAAGACAAAAACACGAATACAAAAGCACAGCAACGTGGCATAGCCAATGTGATGTACAAACATGACTTTCTTAATCTTGTCAAAGTTTTACAAAATGATATCATACCATTCCTTTCGTCCGACTTCATTCTATTTATCAAAGTCAAAATAAACGTGACGTGGAATAGCGGTTTTACGTATAGTGTGCAAACTCGAAACCACACTGATGAAAAGATAACCACAAACAAACGATCTACACATCTCATTCGAGCACGGCGCAAAAATATATAAGCTCGCGAAGTGGTCCCCGCTCTTACTTTTAAGGATTATCCGTCAAGCGGTGGTTCCCGGCATACATACTGTAATTATATTGAGTACTCTGGAAACCGCATGTTGTATTTGACATACAACTCATGTGTAGTCTATGTGTTAAATGCCAGCAGTTGCTTGCACTTCCCAGAAAAATAACTGATCACCTGCTTAGCCGATCATGGTTTACATTTCACTTTTGTCGCTAACGTATTCCTCCTTGGGGAAATATGTAAATGTTGCAATAATCACCAATGTGATTCGACGAGTACAAGTACTTGTGTATCTCATAAAACATTTCTCCGTAAAATCGGACCTAGATTCTGGGGCTTTTTAAATTACTACAAGATACATTCCATTAGAATTCCCATTTTTTGTTCGCTTATAATCCTCTCACCAGGAAACATGTTTCGTATCATCTTTTCTTGTTGTTGTTGTTGTTTTTTGCCTGATTACTTTGTATTTACTGATGCATGTTGTAACTAGGATTTATCATTGTATTATGCATGCTCTGTGAATCAATTCTCAACAACGAAGTACAAGCATGACAGGCTAATGGGCTATTAAAAAGTGCAATGAAAGTGCGCTGCCGATATCTATTCAAGTTGACTCTTATAAGAGAAATAAATATACATATGTGTGTGGTATATGTGTTTGTATGTGTTTATGTTGGTTTGTGAGCGCGCGCGTGTGTGCGTGTGTGCGTGTGTGTGTGTGTGTGTGTGTGTGTGTGTGTGCTTGAGTGTGTGTGTGTGTGTGTGTGTGTGTGTGTGTGTGTGTGTGTGAGTGTGTGTGTGTGTGAGTGAGTGAGTGTGTGTGGTGTACAAGCCTCAGTTTAGGGGGACATTCTGCATGAATGCCGCATCCACGCTATTCAAATTTGCCGACTTGATGGTTTCATCATAATAGCAAGTCTCCCATTGGTCCGTACACGGATGTCCACTGACACAGCTAAAGTGTCTTGCATTTTAATAGAATTTTTAATTTGTGATAGGGTTGTAATATTTTTTTTTACGTGTTATGTGGTAAACGGGAAATGCGATAGTTGCCAGATTATTAACGCCAAAAATCTAGGGGGGGGGGGGTTTCACTGTTGAGCACAAACCCAAGAGGGGAATTTTTTCAAGTGATAACATTGTTGCCTGATTGTCTCTCTTTTAAGGACAACGACTGATATTGGTGTTTAGTGAAAGCGCGGGAAACCGTAAATTTCATCATTTTCTTATTGCATGTCCAATTTTAGCAGGACATGTTCCATGTCTGTTTGCTTTTAATCTATTTAATGTAGCCAATTTGATTATGGCAAAGCATTATCTGCACTCTAATAACATACGATAGCCGAGATCAGGATTAAAATCGCTGGGAGAAAAAAAAAGAGATCTGTCGGAAGGCATGACATATAAACATTTTTCTCAGCTCAGAATGCCCGTAGGGTATTTAAGAAAGTGGCGTGAGCATTGAAGTGGGGCATCAATTTTCTCTACAGCCTTTCATTCAGCTTCCACTGTAATATGAATCGAAAGGTTTTTAAACGGTGACACAGATACGGTCACTTCGATCGCATTAGTCCAACCAATGTTAATGTGCTGGATAACGTCTAATATCTTAACTCCTAACCGACTGTCACTTTGTTTCCATGGCACCCATCTTCCAATCTCCAAGTTTTCTGCGCAGCGAGACAAGAGACACGATAGCATTACGTCCCATCGAGAGCGGAAATCCAACGTTTTAAATTCTGTTGTAAATTGAAAAGTCGGCTTTAATCAATGAAGCAAACCCTCTTCATGTTGCCTCACATGAAGTTCAAATGGTGTCAATGTTTCCCAATGTGTCCTCAAAGGTCCAGTTGAGGGGGCTCATGGAATCAAACGAACACGCCAAAAAAAAAAAGACAAAAATGTAGTTCGACATACCGCTCAGATACCTGTGAGAACAAAAATTTAATGATATGAAACGTCACTCTATATTAAATTGACGTTGATGATGAAATGGTATCACACAAATAAAACAATGGTAGTTTTGCTAAAATCACATGTGAAATGAGAAGGTTATTGTTTGCATGTTTTCATGAAGCAGGGCTGGGGACTTAGGCAAAAAAAGCAAAAATCAGGCAACGATATTAAGGACGAACATGTGCGTGCGAAGAGTACAATCACGTTAGTCGTTAGGACGACAAGTGCCAACGAATTTAAAAGAGGGAACAAGTGTGCAATGAAGTTTACAATTCGACTTTCACAATTGGCCTTTCTGGATTTTCGTCCTATTGATGGCAAGGAAGTCCTCTTCACTTCTTGTAATGATCATACCACCGTTTCTGTTATTTCTGTGTTTTGTGTTGTTATTGTTGTTATGTTTTGTGTGGCCGCGTATATATCTTCCTTTCTGGACAATTTTCCTGGCATACGGCCTTATAGTGTCTGTGCCATAAATATATGTTATATAGTTTACATGTTGTGTTCTAAAATTATAGTAGGTATTGTTTATAGTATCAGCATCATATATCAATGAGTAAATGTACAATAGTATATGGAAGAATTTAATATGAATATGTTTTATTGGTATAACAAATTGAATTGAATTGAATTGAATTGAATTGAATTGAATCTATCAGTAATGTATGCAAGAGAATATCGAGAAAGGAGATTCATTTTGTTTTGTTATGTTCTGTTGTTGTTTTATTTGGGCTTTGACCTTTTTTAGGAGGTTTAAGAAAGATTTTAGTATTAGTGATGAGGGAACAAAAGTAAAAAAGAAATGCCTCCATGAAGATTTCCTCTTTCCAAGAAACGTGTAAAGAGATATATCAATGAGTAATGAGCACAATCAATGAAGTTTTATGAACATAAAGATATATGTGGAAGTAGAAAGCTCAAAAGTATGTTAAAAAAAGACCGAAAAGAACCAAAAGCAAAAAACAATTATTATCCTGTATCTTTGTTGTAAATCCTAACGCCACCAGAGAGCCTAAATCAAGCAATGAGGTTTTCGGAGGCACGTCTATGATGGACGTATGTGTAATATACGAATATTTCACGAAAGCGGTTTTGCTAGAATACACCTTTAGTTTTGATAGTTATCTTAAAGTAGCTCTCAATATAGCTCAATTGCCCATTTTAATTTCCTAGCTTACTAACTGAAGGTGTAAGTGCCTCGTACCAAATTTAGATGACTTAGGTAATCGTCTCATGGAGAGAGTGGCGGGAATAATAACAGCCACTTGTTTTTGTATGGATACCAAGGTAATCCTCATTTACTACCTTGATATATCTACGGTGATCTGGATTAAATCACCGTTCAAGAATGGCAGACTGATCCTAGCTAATTTACTTGTTTGTTTGTTTGTTTGTTTGTTTGTTAATTCGTTTGGAGCAACCTCCTTGGTTAGAGGTGTTATTGCTTATATATAGGGGCTGTAAACTGAGAGCATTTTTCATTTTGGAATTGTTCCTGTGTTCTCTGTTTGTGATATGCTCTTGTTATAATTATCATTATACATGTAAAAAGAGGGTAAAAAGTCAAAGTTGCAGTCGTTTCTGTTTCCTTTCTGTGTCTATTTATACCAATTTCAGTTCACCTGTCACAACACATGCCCCCTGCCACCGGACATCCCGTTTGATCATGACATCCTCCAATGATTTCCTTCCTCCTCAGCTATTCAACCTTAAGAGAGTCGAGACTCCTCATGAAAGGGGGGCAGGTGGTGTAAAGGTCACCGCCCAAGAAGGATCGTGTCGTCGACGATGGGCAGTGAGCGACTTCGACGACGGAATTTCCGCATTAGCGAAATGGGACAGGTAATGTGTGGCAAAATTCAAGTTAAAAAAAATCCCAACGTCATCATGCTGTTTGTGAAATCCAGCGAGGTTAAAATTGTTTTCCCTTTTTCATGTATTATATATGTATCTATCTCTATCTCTCTATCTATCTCTCCATCTATCATCTATTTATCTATCTCTCTATGCATTTGGTGATGGCATGGCACGATATTTGAAAATTGCTCTCTCTCTTCCGGAGTACTTCGTCTAAAAGATAGATAGTGTTGGCAGCAACAAATTTCAAGGAAGAAGAAAAAAAACCGATAAAACGTGCACAGACTGTAAGACGTCGGAATGCCTCATCGGTATCCTTTGAAGTTTACAGGGAGTATTATTTATATGAAAAGAAAGATAACCTTATTTGTTAAGATGACCCATTTCATCCGCTCACGACTCCTTGGTACTGTTTGCTGTCAAACAGCATTTTACTATTTCGAGCCTACATTTCCGCGGCGGTTGGAGAGAGGGTGACTTCAATTTACCGCTCTGAGTGAAAATTTTGAACCGATTTGAGCTTTGGTTCATCTGTCTATCGTAGGTGCGGGTCTCGAGGGGCGGGATAATAATGACCGGCGGACGATGTTTGCCCGCGTCTTTTGCTCCCTGGTCTGTAAGCTGGTTGTGCCGCCGTGGACTCACCCTGGCAGTTTGGCGGTATAATACACTCGGTGTTTGCCAATCCCCAACCGTCCGACGACGAAAGGCGAGAAAGTGCGAAGATGAATTGTTAAATAAATATTGTCCCACACATTTCACGAGAAGAGAGGTTTGGGATGAGTTGTCTTCTTCTACCTCCTCCTCTTCTTCTTCGTTTCCTCTTTTTAGTCAATTTAATGTGACTGAAGACAAAGTTAATACTACCTTTAAAGTCCAATGAAAGACACTCTAGATGATCAAATGCATGCACGGTGCGGCTTTTACAATCATGTGAGCGTGCTCGTCATCTGTGGTGCATATAACCTCTAAGATCAGAGACTATTCGGCACGTTCAATCATTCGATAAAACAAAGGTGAAAGTAATATTACGCATCCATTTCACGGGCGATTGAAGTCTCTCTCTTTTTCTCTTCTTCCCTCTTTTAAAGAGCAACGGAAGTTTCCGCCAGGATTTACAATACTCACCAAAAAGTTGTTATCGTTGCCGCAAGAGTTGTATCGAATAAAAAAGAAAAAGGGCAGAGCGCGGCCAAACAAAATATGCCGTCTTTCTGTTAATTATTGTTTCATTGGATTATTAGACTGCAAAGTCATTTTGTACGCATCCTCTCAGCGCGTGATAGATTTCTTAATGCAACACATTCCTTGAAACTATCGAATGTAACACTCGCTGCCCTTGGAAAAATAAATGAGACTCCCTCTCTCAGGAAGCATTCTTAAGTGTCATTTACGTGTGATCAATGAGAACCCTTCCAGGTACGGCGTGAGCCGAAATTGATGTGTGTGGAAACGAGACAGATTACTGGGATATTCTGAATGGAGACAGTAATCTGATTTAATATTGGTGTGGGAAAGGTAGGGTTTTTTTTTTTTTGTTTGGTGGTTGTTGTTGTTTTTTCAGGGCATAAAATAAATGTACGATTTCATTGCAATCTATAAGACCGTCATCATTGGAAAAGCAGTATATATGAACAGCAAACGACAAAGGGGGAGGAGAAAAACAAAGAAGAAGAAGGCATCCCTGCGTGAAAGAATACACTGTCCCAGAGATGCCAAGTTCAAAAAAAAAGATTGTGAGTGAGATTTTCATGAATCGGCATTTCGGCCCGCGAATGTGCGCGCGAGCGAGGGTGGGAGGGTTTTTTTTACCCCTCTCACGGTAGGGAGCTTTTTCAATTTTTAGCTCTTATGGTGCGATCAGGTGCATACTTAAGTGACTATTCTTACTTATTTTGAAAGACAAAAGGGAAATACACCTTCAATTGCAACTATCACTTTAATCCTTTGGGCAATGCTCATTATTATAGGCTCAAGTTAGCAGACTTTTCCCAATGCGTGAGAAACATGGATGCCATGCGTGAGATCGTGAGATGGCTCCTAAATGCTTGAGTCTCACTCAAAATGCGTGAGACTTGGTAGCTCTGCTGTCCCACAGAGTGTTCACAATGTGTTCGCATAATCAGCTATGTAAAAACGATCGAATTTCACAGTGTGATGATGATATCACACTGTGGTGTGGTTTTTTTCACACGGTGTTCATATAGAAATATTATGTTTCACACTGTGAATTGATGATTCACAATCTCTTTACAATGTTAAGACGCTGGAAATGAACAGTGTGAAAGGATTTCACACTGTGTTCACAATGTGTTCACACTGTGTTTTACATAGTGTTTCACACTGTGGGACACTGGCCTTTCCAGCAGAGAAAGAAAGGAGAGGGATCGAGAAAGAAGAGGTGGAAGCCAAAGAAGAAAGAGGGGAAGAGGAAGAGGTGGTTGGAGAAGAAAGAAAAAGGAGGAGGAGGAAGAGAAGAAGAAGAAGAAGAAGAAGAAGAAAAGAAGACGAAGAAGAACGGTGCGATGTTACAAAATATGAACAAGTATGGGCAGTGGTTCATGGCGTTCTATCACTGTTAAGCTGGTAATAGTTCGACAAGCACGACTAGCAGGAAATAATTGAGGGAATATCATGCTATGTCTTTCAGACTAAATAAATCTGTAAAGTACACTGATATTTGATTAACATAGAATGCATCGGGGACTTAATATCATTAACTGGAAACATGGGTTGAAAATCGCGCCATTTGAACCAAAACGTAGGAAGCACGTGAACAAAAACTGCGGTGAACGTGTCTCTGCAGTGTGTGTAGACAACAATATAATCTCAGGGTGCGAGGGAAATATGGCAGAGAATGCTGGAACTCTGTAGTGCGTGCTCGTGTACTAACCCCTTGCTTGTGTGTGTGACTTGCAGCGGTCGCTCCTATGTTGATAGGTTGATCCGTAACAAAACCACTCGCTGTCAGATGTTTTACGTTCTTGATCGTTCAAAAACCATCTGTATTTTTCAAGCTTCTCTGGGAAAATGAATTACCCTGTGTTTCGTCCCTGACAGGACTTGCACGCCTTCAACTGAGCAGAGAAAGGAGAAGAGAGATAGGAAGAGAGGGATAGAGAAAGAGGAAGAGGGAGAAAGAAAAGGAAGGAGAGTGAGAGAGATATGGAGAAGGTTTCTTACCTGCGAAGTACATTTAACGTAGACACCTGTTTCGGCAATGACGTAGGAAATGCAATGCCACGCGTGTTATCAACAGACCGCGGCAATGAGCTTTTAGACTTTTATGACCCTCATCTGCTTATTTCAGCCCGTTATCATCTAACAATGTCACCTGGTGGTGCATCTGCGTTTCTTCTTCTCTGTTCCCCGGTAACCCATCGTGTCCTGGTGAGGGCTAAGCGCTTATTACCGGTAGCGATCCGGCATCAGTCCCGCTGCCCACACTCTAGCTTTGTCAACTTTGTCCCTAGTCCCGCCGTCCTAAAATAAATTTCCCTGCTCATTATAGGCGATGATCTGCCGCGTGGATCAGCATTTATTGTGAAAGAAGCCGTGAATTGGAATAGATTAGGCTCTTGCACTTTGCTGCCGCCTCGTCTGAAATAGTTTAATCGGTGTAATTATCTTTGATGCGTATAGCGCATCCAAGCGCGTTGCGAGAAGTGAACAGGCTCAAGTAGAATAGGCGAACGTGGTTATGCAGAATATTCTCTGTATTCTATACAGTACACAAAACAAACTAAAACCAGTCACTTGACACGTACCACCTGTGAATTATTCGTATCTCTCGTTCAAACTTTGAGTGATAAACAAGTGGGCAAGTTTAGTAATGCTATTTTGATTTTGTACAGTTCACTCCCGTTGTAACGAACGTCGTTATAACGAAATTCTCACTACACCGAGGTGAGAATTCAGGTCCCAATATATCCTCTCTATATTTCTCTTTATACTTTACTGTTTGACTATAACGAAATTTCGACAAAAAGAAAGAAAGCAGCCGATCCAGAGGACTTCGTTGTAATGGTAGTGCACTGTCTGCGCCTTTTATACCAAAAGTTGTCAACAGCCAACAGCCAAAAGGAATTACAAGAGCCTATACTCGACTCACTGTGGTAATACACGCGGAGTGGATAGAAAGAGGGGACTCTATTAGGTCGGTGGGGGATGGGGGAATCGAAGCATCATACAACAAATCAATGATTACCATTTACGATATGGAAGTCAACTACGAACATGAATTACAGAGTCGTAGATAGAAAAAAACCCACCTCATTATGAAGCATTTATACGAGAAGTTTCATTCAAATGTATGATGAAAGATGAAGAAAGAAAAAAAAAAGAATCTTGGGGATATGTCTTGTAAAAACCTTAAACTCTCTTTCGATAATGATGATTATTGTTTTTTTCATTCATTCCCTTTTCATCTATGCACGGATCTGTAAGCACTTGTGATTTACAAGTGTTATCATCACTGTCACTGAAGCAAAGCGAAGAGGTAAGTACCTCCTTGATAAAACCCGACACCACTTACAGCGCGCATACTCTTTTCTATGTTGCGAGGAGGCGTTTCACAATATTGAATGCATCATATTCATGATCCACTTACTGCGGGTAGATAAGTGGCGTTGTTGAAAATCTAGAGACTTCGATGAATGAAATGCGATTCTCGAAAATGTGCATAATCAGCTTATTGCATTGAAATGATTGATATTTTAAAATCCAGATACCCTATAATCAGCGATTTGATCCGCGCGCTTCTTTCAGCAGTATTTTTGATGGCGGCTGCCGAACGTCCGATGTTGTGCGATCGGGTTGGCGTCTTGAAAATCTCTGCCGAGCTCGGAGCGTGTCACAAGCGATTGTTGAAGATTCGAATAGATTTGATGACCGGTTCGTTATTGCATATAGACGGCTTCTCCTCACAAGGGCTAGAGATTCTAAAGAGATTCATAAAAGGATCCATGTAGGACATATAGACTCAGCGTACGTGTCTTCTCGAGGTCACGATTAGGCAAATCAGTCGGCCTTTTGCCCATAACATCAATGGACAAACATTTTGCATGTGGAACTATCAACAGGCGATTTCAACAGATCAATTGCTGCTCAAGACATTCCCGTACTTGGGAATAATCTACATCGTATAGTATCCATCACTTTTTGCCAGGCAAACCTCGGGTGAGCTTTTTTGATTGTGAAGAACCACTATCGTTCAAAAAAAAAAGGTCCGTTTCCAGAAATTCCAGGGCTCTCACTGCTCTTGTACTCGGTACATGTACTTAATAGTGCTGCCGAATCGGTGGTCATCTCAGCATTCATGGCCAAAGGTTAAAACATAGAAAATCCTTTTACACCACTGTCAAGTGGGCTCAGACAGATAGTTGACAAGAATTATCAATTCTGTCCGTTGCAATTTCTGGTAAAGAGTCACTATAGGCATCCAAGCAAGAATCCGTTAATGTACAAAAAGTGAACGAAAGTGATATGCAAAAAAAAAAAAAATGATTTTGTTCTTTTTGCATTTGTGTGTACTCTATTTCACCGAGAAAGAATTTGTAATTTCCACTGCAACCGTCAAAACAAGTGCTGGTCTCACTGACTCTCACAAGAAGAAAAAACAATAAACTTCGTTTCTTTCTTTTTCATGTCAATTTGTTAGACATATTCAAGGTTCTGTGGGAACTTGATTGGGCGATACCGTTACCATAACCAGGGGATGTTTGTGCGAGTCTACGTGTGAAATGCACATTTAATGTAACATGAACGTCGACCGCCATGCTTGCCTGTAACATATGTAAATTTGTAAATAATTCAATCCTGTAGGTACAGAGCAGAGGCCAGCGGTTTCCGTGATTTCTTCAACAAAGTTCGATCCGTGTCGCAATCTGTCAATTCAGCGGGGTTGCCGAGGGTGCCAGGTCTGATGGGGTGCCTGTCTTCAACCGCACCGTTGCGGGCGTTAGACACATTCACTGCGATCGCATATCACTGGCATTACCATTGGCAATCTTTTTACAACTAATGGCAGCGTCATTAAAATGTCTGGCGTTGCGAGAATGTTAACGTGACTCAACAAGCAAGTTTTCCCCTGCGTCCTTCTACGACGTTTTTTTTTTTTTTTTAACCCAGTCCCACCTGTCTCAGTTCACACCCACCCCGACCCATCCACGACGCCCTTGCTCTCTGTAGGGCCTACTCCATCAGTAAGCCAAAGTAATAAGACAACAATAGCCACATGATCATTGTTAGCATTTTCTAAGAATGTATCTTTCTTCTCAATTTTCCCAGATCATCGGTCGTAAGACCTTTATACTGTTTACCCAATCGCACCAGTCATGTATGTGTGACCGACGGCGCACCCTATAGAATACATACCGACAGACATATAATTAGCAAGTATACGTGGGCGTTCAAGGGCGGATCCAGGAATTCCGCTAGGGGAGCCGCAAAAAAAAAAAAAAAAAAAAAAAAGTGTTTCTGATGCAACTGGCCACTTGCTGAAAAGCGAAAAAAAGGGGGGGGGGCTTCAGACCAATATCATGGTGCCGCTTCACGCTAAAATCGAAGGGGGAGCGCCCGCGCCCCTTTCATTTTCACTTTCTTTTTTTAATGAAAAAAATAAAGGGGCGCGCGCCCCATGCCTCCACACCCACCCCCGATCCACCACTGGCGTTATAAACCACACTTTGATAACCAGGCAAGCACGTCGTGCTTTTGTCTTATAATTCATTTATTCATCTATGTTGGCTTGGCCACGTTGGAGTGTTGAGGATGATGTTGTAGAGAATCAACCATCCCCCCCCCCCTCCCACAAAAAAAAAGGAAAAAAAAAGAGAGAAAAAATAGGCACTCTGGATTTTGACTCATGCATCAATGCATGCATTATTCAACAAGTCGTTTATTTCCCTATTGGCCGAGGTACATGAATGTTACTTGACAGGCACATGTGGAAGAGTAGCGGTAATACCAGCAAAGCTATACCCTTTTGAAGTAAGGCCACATAAGACCTCTCGGCGGCGGAGGGCAAGACGCTTACTTTTTGCCTTCCATAACCTGATGGTGGATCTTGAGAAGCTTGAATCTTACCGGGAAAGGATTGACACATAAATTTCTAATGGGAAGGTGACGCATAAGTTTGCATCATGGCAAAATTCTTTTTAATGCAAGACTGCTTTATTTCTGTCACAAGCCAGCGGTGTAGAGTTTGGGTACAAATCATTCAAAATACCGCTCTGCCCTTTGAAAAAGTGTGTCAACTTTTACCAATAATTTCATTGTTCCGCCACAAATCAAAGTGCCAAAAATGCAAAATTTTATGGATTCACAAGGGGCTAAGGACTCACACCATGCTAGAGAAGAAGAAATCTTGAAAAGGGTAGAATATTCAGTACACAATTTTGACTTGATAGGCTCCTTTTTTACCTGGTCTTTATTATGTGTATGCTTTGAAAGAAGAATAGCTGTTAATCAAACATTTTCACTTATAAATATGTTAAGCCGATTTCAGCTAAGGTGTTTAGAACTTTGATACTTCACGTTTGCATTTTGATTAAGTCTAAATGCAATTATATTATTTCTTGCAATAATAAGCAAGAGTAGAAACCGGCATGCCGTATCAATGTATAGGAGAGTCTTGAGAAACAGAACAACTTGGCAACAAGGGGGACCTTTGTTCAGAAATCTCAAAAAATATTATACGTGATGTGAATAGTAATGAATATCTAATGAAAGAATGTGTCATCGTTAACATTCATCGTTGGGAGAATCTAGCTCTTGATCGTCGTATTGATTAGAGCTTTTCTAATATGAGCAGAGCTCCAGACAGGGGAAAAGTTTAATGCAGTTTTTTGTCTTGGAATCCGTTATTTTGAACACGTTTCTTCCGCACTCCAGTGGACATTATTTGACAACGATGTGATGATGATAGCAGAATCCTTATCCATCCTTTTTTCCACACCAGTGTGCACGGCTGTAGCACAGCAAACATTTGAGAAGAAGCCTGTGTGCATCCCAAGAGGCGAGGTGCAATCACATTCTTTAAATTGCCTTTGGCAAATTTCCCGACAATTTTCGCCTTTTGCTGATCCCAATTTCGGGCATATCTTTTTGCAAGATCATTTTCAGTTGTACATTTTTTTTTTTTTTTGAGGAGGCGGGGAAGGGGAGACGCCCTAACCATGCGGCTTCAGTACGTGTTATCTACTTTTGACTGTTTATGCGAAACTATCCAGAAACAGATGTAACAGTCGAGTCAGCCAACGCACTACGCCTAAAAATACCACTTTAACAATGTTTGTGTACGGGCGGGTCATTACAGTGATAAGACGCGCTAATGATTTCGTCATGATTAAGACTCGTCCCCCGGCCGAAAGCACAAAACACGTGTGACGTGGGCGAGACGCATGTTTTCACGTGTTGTTAGGGATGTCGCTGCTATAGGTTACGCCCCTGGGTTCTAAGAAAGACTAACAAGAGTTGGCGTCTCTCTTTTCGTGTTGCCAAATAATTGTCGATGGGAAGATAACTTAAAGAGCACAAATTCACCTCTTAGATGCTATTCTCTCAAACAGAAAATCCTTTCAAGCAAAATTTATATCAAACTGGCAAACAAGGCAATGTTGAATCTAACGATACAAGACTAAAGACAACATCAACACACTGAAAATGTATACAGTGCCAAAAACAACGACAAAAAAAAAACATCAAGGAGGTATGTGTGTGATACTTGGTCACACTACCGACAAGTAAAATCTTGTTAGTTGATGGAGGATATTGTTTTGTCAAGCACATATCTACACTGAAGATTTTATCATCATTGATATCATACTATATATCATATCATACATCTCAAATAATGACGATGTTTTCCAGTGACACTTTAAGTAGTGTGGTAGTTGTACTTGAGCAGTTATTATGTCAGGTGTGGGTCGACAGGAATGGGTAATTGAAGTGCTAAAAGAGCCGTATATCATAGAGCAGTGAAGTATAAGAAAAGCTACAATGTAATGAGACTAAATACTTGGTGTTTGATGAGTAGTTACCTCTTACTTTTCAAGATATCATCATAAAAGATATATATAATATATATACATATACATAATATATATATCATATATATATATATATATATATATATATATAACAGCAAAAGGTAAGTGCTCAGTGTCCAAGATATTGGTTCACAACAGTAGAAATTAAGGAAACTCCGTGAAAGACGTTTAACAAATTTTCGCCTATATATATAGGCCTTTGTCAAGTCAATGGCTTAAAAAGTTCAACCTTAATACCTCTTCCACCCTCTCTCTGCCACCAATCTGTCTGAATCTCTCTCTCTCTCTCTCTCTCTCTCTCTCTCTGTCCATCTCTCTCTCCCTCTCTTTCCATCTATTCCAACATTACTTTCTTTTTTCTTCCTCTCCTCTTCACCCTTCTCTACCTCCCTCCATCTTCCCTCTCTCCTTCCTTCCTCCCTCTCTCTCCCTCGTTTATTCTCTCTCTTTCATACTCATCCCCTTTGTGACTTTTTCTGTCCCCCCCCCCATCTCTTTCTCTCGCATCATACACTCTCTGTTTCCCTTTGTTCCGCTCCGAAGTCTCCAAGCTCTGAACTGGGATGGATGCCTTACACTAATCAAAGCTATATGCGATATACTGTTCCGGCAAATCAAAGTGGATGTACCCGAAATCCATCATCGCTTATGAAATGATTCTTCTTGAGTAATTACTCGCCGGATTATGACGAAGCAGTGCTTGTTATTAAAAAGGGTTCGCGAGGATATTTTATGTCGTATTGCAGTGCGCCTGTCCACAAGAATAAATTATTGTAATGATCTTGCTTTTTGCTGTGAGTATATAGTTTGTATTCAGCCAGCCACTTCACTTTCTTGTTCATGTTACCACATTGAGTTGGCACCGTTCTCAGAGCATCGCGTCGGTGCTTACTAGCATGGAATGGGAGACGATGGCCATGTATTTACTTAAGCGTTTCACCATCGATCTACAGAAGAGAGGTTGCAAACGTGTATTGACATTTGAAATTCATCGCTCCAGCCAAGAGGCATGGCAGAGGACTCGTAGAGTTCCCGCATGCCTTGGTAAGTATACGTACGTTGAAAAGAAAACGAATGCAAAAAACGCATCCCCGTGAGTGGCCGGGGAAGTTTGGGGTGTTAATTTCATACAGCTAACCACCCGTATTTCCTTGTCTCAGGAGTAGTGAGAAAACACAGGCCAGAACAACGTGGGCTGAACATGAGAACGATCCCTCTTGCTTGCGCGAGAACATACGTAGAAACAAAAGGGCAAGTGTCATTAGAACTGCTTTAAAAAAAGAAATGTAGTGCGACTACTATCAGGCTGGCCTCAAGGTTTCCATCGTCTTCCTGAAATTGCAGGAGAATTTGCTTTTCTTCTTTATATAGAAAATGGACGCGAGAGGAAGAGGCGTAATGTGACCACGGAATCGAAATGAGATGGCGGTTTTTCTCAGGTCAAGCAAACTCGCACAATGGTACAAGCGTACATACATATTTACGCGCAGTAATAAATGAATATTTTGACGTGAAGACTGGGCAAATGAAGGCAGGAGGCTCTGAAGGCGAAAAATGATCTCGTAGAAGATGTGACTTTGAGAAGTGTATTCCAGGTCACATTTTCCATGCAGATTCCCATTCAGACCTTCATTTATCGTCCTTCCCCTTTCCTTCATAACATGCAAAGAAGGGGGAAGAAGGGGGAAGAAGCTTGTTTTGATTACTGGAGAAAAACGCTTGATCTAGCTTTATGGAGACAGTGTGTGGGAAATGTGTATTAAACAATGTCAGCAGTACAACATACTCTCGACCGGGATGTAATCGTAGACGTATATTAGTATTACACTCCAGTGATATAATACAGTTGAAAACTATAAGGGGACACAAATTGTCTCCTTCCTTAAGGTCGAGTGTCTCCATTATATGATATAGTAATTATGACGGTAATGTCTCCCTTGATAGATCCATAGATTTTTATCTTTGAGTATGAAATTATATATATATACATATATATATATATATATATATATATATATATATATATATGTTATGATTTCATCCTCAAGGATTCTTCAGTATAGGTGAAAATAAGGACCAATAAAAGGGGTCCCCGAGATCCCACACCAGCCCTTCGATTACCCTTATGAAGCACCTCCTGTGTGCAAAAATATTTATGCCCCCGTTTAGATATCGATCGTTTAGTCTTCCGTTCCTGATGACTTTAGAGGGTCGTAGGGAGCTTGCGAGTGATGGACGGTATTTCGTTCATCCGGAGCGGAAGTGATCTAGCATATTCCTTAATGAAAACACGTCCTGGCAATATCCCCTGTCAACAGGCTGTATACACAAGTCTATCTGTTCGGACCGCATTCGCCTTACCTGTCAAAGTTGCCCTCTTGTGCTGGCCGGCCAAAGCGATATACGTATCATCTTTGTGTATGTAGGCCCTATACGGATGTTTCGAACTGAAATATGTATTCACTCATTGAATACAATGTTTCAAAATGAGTTAAGTAACTTGAGATAGGGTAGAAACATTAAAGTGTCGATCAAAGTGTCCAGATTTGGATATCGCTGAAAGTTCGGTAAAATTTAGTAAAATATATCAATTGAAGCAGTCTGGAATGTTGAATTAAGAGAGCATGTTATTCCCTCATTTTCGTTGCTGTTTGCATTTTGTTATTTTTTCTATCCTGTATGTTTTGCAAAGGTGAATGAAAGCTAGTTTTCATTTCTGAAGTTGGTTGGACAAAATAGTTTCATTAATACATGTATGTTAATGTCAAAATACTCTGGAAATTTAACTAAAAGAAACCAGTATAGACAATTATCGATAAAATGAACATTTTTTTTTTTTTTAAGTGTGAAGGCATTTGAGTTTTATTCCCTGAACTGTATCCCTATAAAAACAAGAATAAAAACATCATTGTATTTAGAAAGCAAGTTTACATTTTGTAGTTCATTAGAAATGGCTAAGATGTACGATATAATTGCCGATCGGGAGCACTGGACTGAATCTGCAAGCAAGAGATCTTTTTTTGTGATAAACCTCTGGCTATTCCTCTATATTGTAATGCTTAGAAACAAGAAGAAAAATCTAATATGTACTGGGAACAATATGCCAGACAGACTTGCCATTACGCAAAGGCGAGTACTGTCTCCGAAATGTTAGTGACTAAGTATATGGTGGATGCACGTGTGAATGACGAAATTAATGGGAGGCACAACAAGAGGGAACACAAAGAAGTACCATTGAGAAATCGCTAAAAACTAAAGAAGACTGGAATTTGCTGTCATATTTAGAAACAGATCGAGGATGTTTCATTTATATTAACATTCCTGGCAACACCTCGACGATATTGTATAAGGAGGTCTTGATAATAATCAAGCACTCACCTCAGCACAGTGTTTAGTATAAAAAAACACCTATTCAAAAGAAATAAAATGATTTTTTTTAAATTTTCCCCTCTATTTTTTCTTACCTTACAAATTACTGCGATATTTTTGAGTTGATTATTGATTCTATTTTGTAGTCACGTCCGTTATACTGTTATGTAAGTCGAATTTAAGTTTCGAATTTTACCTCGAGGCCTCGATCCATGTCAAGTTTCTGCTTATGATCGCGGTCTACTGCTTTTTTTTTTTTTTTTTGCTATTACAGTGTCTAGAAATGCACAATATCATTCTAACATCAATTAATTTAAATCCCATTTTTTTTCTAAATTCCTTTTATCGTAACGACTTGACATATTCTGAATGAACATTCAATCATCATTTAGATTATTTACAACTGTTATTTTCATGATTTCCTTCTGAACATTTTTTTTTTTGGTGACATTATGCTATACGTCTTATACATTGAATACTATCATGTTCTTAATGTATGTATATACTTTGAATTGATTTGTAAGACAGTATATGCTAAGCTTTAATATGCGTCGTGTAATGTTATTTTCTAATGAATGTATTTTTTGTTAAGTGTGATTTGAAAAAAGGCACAAATAAAACCAAACCAAAATATGAAATATAAAAAAAATATTAAAAATAAGAAAGGAGTGTCATGATGAGACGTTTTGTGGGTTTCAGGTAACACCCACCTTGTCTTTCTTTCAATCGTTCATTTTATTTCATTTCATTAAGTTTTCCACAAATTACATTCCCAACATATATATCTACAGATTTAAAAATAGCAACAAAAATGTGAAAACGTGAAAATGTGAAAATGTAAAAACCATCGTGTGTAATAAAATGAAATTTGTGTAAGAGTTAGTTACAGAATACACTTAACTCAGTCGAGAATATGGCATATTCATACTTGAAAATTCAGATAATGTAAGGCGGACCTAAAGAAAGGCGGATGCTCGTTGGCGTAGGTCCCCAGAAATGAAGTACTTACACACACCACCACCACCACCACAAGTACACCTAGACAGGCGTTCGTACACACACCAACATGTAACAGATAGACATGAAAGAGAGAGAGAGAGAGAGAGAGAGAAGTACTGACGACACCGTCATAATGACGTCATAATGACATCATTGAATAGAAAATAAGATGGGTATACCTCCAGCTACCAGAGAAAAGAAAACATGACACTCAAGGAAATGGAGAAGAGACCATGTCTTCCTGTCCAACAACCATGCCGCGCAGTATAAATCATTGTTACACATTTTGAATTATTCAAGAATTTATACTGTCACCAGTGTACTGTCAAAGTATTGTTCAATTCAATTCTGTTCGAATCAATTCATATCAATTTAAATCAATTCAAATCAATTCAATTCGACTGTATTGTCCATTCTGCAAAGTGAAGTGGTTTATGTTTCACCTTACTTGTAAATGTATAAAATCAGGGGGTTCGATGTAATTCAGTGTATAAAGAACTCCAATCTTTGGGTCATTATTGATGAAAGTATTTTGTAATATACATAGTCTAGTTCTTGGTATGTGGTGCATGTTAATTTGTTTAGTTGAAGATCTATATATTTCTTTCACTTCCTAAAATAAAGACTAAAAACTTCAGCCAGTTTCACATTCATACATCATGGGCGTCACCAGGGGGGGTGCGTTGGGTGCGAACGCACCCCCTTCAGACAAAAAAAAAAAAAAAAAAACCAAAAAAAAAAAAAAAAACTTCAGTCTGCGAGCGACCTCAACGCCGGACACTAAATGATTATTATTTTTTCTTATATTGTTTTTTTTTTTTATTTTGCATCGGGGACAAAAACAAAAACAAAAACAAAAAAATCGTGCGCAAAAGCAATTCGCACCCCTGGTTCTGGCAGCACTGATTTTATACATAATTATCTACTAGTACAAGTGTATTCTATACAGTGTTGACTATATACATAGATTTTGGACATCCTTCCCATACTTGGTCACTTCGACGCCACCTCGCTGGTCATACCTCCCCCAGTCATGAACATAAACCGACACCCTTGACTACCAGTGGCGGATCCAGGGGGAGGTGCGCAACGGGCGTCCCCCCCTCCCGCCCCCTCTTAATTTCCAAAGCGAAAAAGTATAGCTACAAATGGCAGTTTTTGGACTGTAAAATGTCAAAATTTTCAATCTCGCTCGCTGGCATTTAGTCGTAATGCCATTCTCCTGATGTTGCTGCCAGTAATTGCCGGCAGTTCCACCCGGTGCGCCCCCCCCCCCTTACTGCAAAGAATATTCTACAAACGGCAGTTTTGAGACTGTAAAATGTCACAATTTTCAAGCTCGCTCGCTCCGCTCGCTCGCATTTGAATTCTCCTAATATTGCTGCCAGTAATTGCCAGCAGTTGCGCCCGGTGCGCCCCCTCGATTTCGAAAGCAAAAAAAATATATATCATCAAACGGCAGTTTTGGGAGTGTAAAATGTCAAAATTTTCAAGCTCGCTCGCATTTAATCTTTATGCAATTCCCCTGATGTTACTGCCAGTAATGTCTGCAGTTGCGCCCGGTGCGCCCCCGCCCCCCCCCCCCTTAATTTCCAAAGCGAAAAAATATAGCTACAAACGGCAGTTTTTCTACTGTAAAATGTCAAAATTTTCAAGCTCGCTCTCTTCGCTCGCTCGCATTGAATCGTTATGCAATTCACCTGATGTTGCTGCCAGTAATTGCTAGCAGTTGTGCCCGGTGGCATGCGCTCCACCCCCCCCCCCTTAATGTAAAATTTTCAAGCTCGCTCGCATTTAATCGTTATGCAATTCACCTGATGTTGCTGCCAGTAATTGCCAGCAGTTCCGCCCGGTGCGCCTCCCTCCCTTAATTTCCAAAGCGAAAAAATATGGCTATAAGAACGGCAGTTTTTGGACTGTGAAATGTAAAATTTTCAAGCTCGCTCGCATTTAATCGTTATGCAATTCACCTGATGTTGCTGCCAGTAATTGCCAGCAGTTCCGTCCCCCTCCCTTTATTTCCAAAGCGAAAAAATATGGCTAAGAACGGCAGTTTTTGGACTGTAAAATGTAAAATTTTCAAGCTCGCTCTCTTCGCTCGCTCGCATTTAATCTTTATGCCTTTCTCCTGATGTTACTGCCAGTAATTGTCTGCAGTTGCGCCCAGCGCACCCCCCCCCCCTTAATTTCCAAAGTGAAAAAATGATTACAAACGGCAGTTTTTCTACTGTAAAATGTCAAAATTTTCAAGCTCGCTCTCTTCGCTCGCTCGCATCGAATCATTATATGCAATTCACCTGATGTTGCTGCCAGTAATTGCCAGCAGTTGTGCCCGGTGGCATGCGCTCCACCCCCCTTAATTTCCAAAGCGAAATAATATGGCTAAGAACAGCAGTTTTTGGACTGTAAAATGTAAAATTTTCAAGCTCGCTCGCATTTAATCGTTATGCAGTTCACATGATGTTGCTGCCAGTAATTGCCAGCAGTTCCGCCCCCCTCCCTTCATTTCCAAAGCGAAAAAATATGGCTAAGAACGGCAGTTTTTGGACTGTAAAATGTAAAATTTTCAAGCTCGCTCTCTTCGCTCGCTCGCATTTAATCTTTATGCCTTTCTCCTGATGTTACTGCCAGTAATTGTCTGCAGTTGCGCCCGGCGCACCCCCCCCCCTTAATTTCCAAAGTGAAAAAATGATTACAAACGGCAGTTTTTCTACTGTAAAATGTCAAAATTTTCAAGCTCGCTCTCTTCGCTCGCTCGCATTGAATCATTCTATGCAATTCACCTGATGTTGCTGCCAGTAATTGCCAGCAGTTGTGCCCGGTGGCATGCGCTCCACCCCCTTAATTTCCAAAGCGAAATAATATGGCTAAGAACGGCAGTTTTTTTGGACTGTAAAATGTAAAATTTTCAAGCTCGCTCGCATTTAATCGTTATGCAATTCACCTGATGTTGCTGCCAGTAATTGCCAGCAGTTCCGCCCGGTGCGACCCCCTCCCTTAATTTCCAAAGCGAAAAAATATGGCTATAAGAACGGCAGTTATTGGACTGTGAAATGTAAAATTTTTAAGCTCACTCTTCTTCGCTCGAGCGCATTTAATCTTTATGCAATTCCCCTGATGTTACTGCCAGTAATTGTCTGCAGTTGCGCCCGGTGCCCCCCCCCCTAATTTCCAAAGCAAAAAAATATAGCTACAAACGGCAGTTTTTCTACTGTGAAATGTCAACATTTTCAAGCTCGCTCTCTTCGCTCGCTCGCATTGAATCGTCATGCAATTCACCTGATGTTGCTGCCAGTAATTGCCAGCAGTTCCGCCGGTGGCATGCGCTCCACCCCCCCCCCCTTAATTTCCAAAGCGAAAAAATATGGCTAAGAACGACAGTTTTTGGACTGTAAAATGTAAAATTTCCAAGCTCGCTCGCATTTAATCGTTATGCAATTCACCTGATGTTGCTGCCAGTAATTGCCAGCAGTTCCGCCCGGTGCGCCCCCCCCCCCTCCCTTAATTTCCAAAGCGAAAAAATATGGCTAGGAACGGCAGTTTTTGGACTGTAAAATGTAAAATTTTCAAGCTCGCTCTCTTCGCTCGCTCGCATTTAATCGTTATGCAATTCACCTGATGCTGCTGCCAGTAATTGCCAGTAGTTCCGCCCGGTGCGCCCCCCCCCCTTGATTTCCAAAGCGAAAAAATATGGCTAAGAACGGCAGCTTTTGGACTGTAAAATGTAAAATTTTCAAGCTCGCTCGCATTCATTCGTCATGCAGTTCACCTGATGTTACTGCCAGTAATTGCCAGCAGTTCCGCCCGGTGCGCCCCCTCCCTTTATTTCAAAAGCGAAATAATATAGCAACAAACTGCAGTTTTTTTTTTTTTGGTTTTTTTTTTTTTTTACTGTGAAAATGTCAAAATATTCAAGCTCGCACGCTCCGCTCGCTCGCATTTAATTGTTATGCCTTTCTCCTAGCTACGCCGGTGCCCTTTCCCCGCTTGGTTTCCCTCAACAACAGTAGAAGTCTAGGGATTGAGAGCTTCCTATATTCCAAATGTCGGTCAAAAAAAAAAAAAAATCTCGTTACATTAGGGTCAAAACGCACCCCCCTTGAAAAAAAGCTGGTGACGCCCCTGATACATTCGCTCAAGTAGTCAGGGAACGCTGCTGGAGATATCATCGTGTTTGACTACATATTGCAGAAAGATTACCTGAGCTGTTTGAATTCATCAAACTTGAACAAAGTCAGGCATAACAAATTTACAAACTTTTTCCAATTTGAGAGATTAACAGGAACTTAAATCTTGTCAATCTTTAGTGTTGACAACTTGAGAAACAATCATGAAATAAGATATTGTCTGATTGATCGATTGATTTTATTTCTGCATTTCTTTTTCATACATAAATGTAATACAAGGTCAATTCAGCAACTTAATTGAGGAAAGTATTATTTGAAGTTAATAGTTGAAACAAGTCAGTGATTTATTCAAATAATAATATACGACATTATTCAATGATATAGTGCAAAATTAAGACGAACAGGTGTTACTCTATGCATATGCAAACTTAAAATCACTTGTACTTGCCGTTTAAAAGACAAATTAAGCCACTCTAAATATTACAGAACTACAGGAGACCATCATCATAAGCAAACGCTTGACGGGGATAATGGCCTCAAACATACAGTAGTTGTCTAAACAATTAAATGACAAATCAAGGGGATATACTCAGGTCCACCACTTACTGGGTGGAGATAAAGAGAGAGAAAAAAATGAAGACGAAAAGAGTGCAGCGGTGCATTGTGCAAATTATTATTATCATTCTTTTTAAAAAATGAGACAGTCACAATTAGGTAACCTAATCAAACATGAGTTTTCATGAAACGCAAGGGGTCAAAATGAAAGTGATATAATCTATACTCTATGGAATTTTAACAATGAACCTTAAAATTTATCTTGAAGAGATGCAGCATCAAACCACATGAATGATATGGTTTTTGAGGGGCTCGATGGGTTAACAGTTCACTTCCGCACTGCAACTTCATAATACTCATGCAGGTGTTAGAACGGGTGTTTGCGGAGGAGTGAAAGCTTATGTGAAATTTTCTTGACCTGGCCCAGGAGAGCTAGCAAGCAACACTACCCTGGGAAGAGCTAGCCAAAGGCTATGATTTTAGACCATAATACGATATTATGCCTTCACCCTTAGCATTATTAGATTTGGGAGGGCAAAGTAAAAAATTAAATTATATATGGAGTCTTTTCTAGATTACACATAATGAGGGTGGAATACAGTGACCTTTAAAGTCGGAAGATACAGATTCAGCCATAACATGAAACATTAGAGCGATTTAGGTTGTGGGAAGTGTGGTAAAAACAAAAGACGAAGTATACATGCACGGACTTGCAGAATAACAGCCGATGGCTGAGCAAGTTTCCTTTTTATTACCGTGTTGAAATAAAATGAAAATGAAAAATGAAATGAAATGAGTATAGAGTTTCGAATGTAGAGCAGGAGTGTGGTGTGGGGAAACTAGATCATTATCTAATAGATTTAATTCTCATATATTATTTTTTTAACAGGGATCCTACGAAAGTATAACACTATGTTAGAGAGTAAACATATTCGATACTACTATATGTTTGTTGACAAAGAGAGAGAAAAAAGTCCGTGCGCTAATACAACGACGGTTTACATATGAAATTGATTTATCACCTAATAAAGGACATAATATTGTTAGATGATTGCAGTGGGCATTCCATAAATCATGTAGTTTATCATAAAGTTCCATCGAAGATTACATTGTGTGATCTAACTCGAGTTAAGCGTATACGTAAGTCTTCTTTTAATAAGTGCAGGACTAAATTGTCCAGTGGAACATACATGGAAGAGTGCCATTATACCACTAAGGGCGCGTTTACACCGAGAACGGTATTATACAATTTCAATTTCAATTTCAATTTCAACGGTCCGGGTTTTTGCTATGGTGTGCCAAAAGGAACCATGTCTGTTTCTGTTAAAAAAAAAGAATCAGTAATTCGGTACAAAATCACCCAAAAATGTTATTCTTATGTCAAAATCAAGAGCAACAAAGTCAACAGTAGAAGATTAATTTTGTAACAAAATTATTAGCGGGGAAGTAATATTGTTACAGAACCAGACATGGCTCCTTTTGGTGCACCCGTACTCGGTGTAAACGGGCCTTAACTCTTTCAGGTACTGCAATGTAATTTCTCTCAACGTCTTGGCATCAAAACCCACATACATTTATAATGATTACAACAATGAGTTATTCTCTCTGAGGATTGCATCGAGGAGAAAAGAAAAGTTTGGAGCGTCTCGTGTTTGGTGCCTATCATTTTCTTTTTTCAGTGTCATCAAATACGGGTCATGAATCAAATCTGAATTTCATTGATCGAAATTTTGTAATTTGAGCGCGTCGTCATCAGTATTGCTTTGTCAAAATTAGGACATATCCACTGCGCATCCATTGATGACTTGCTGAACATTGTATGGGAAACCAAAAAAAGAAAAAAAGAAAAAAGAAAGAAAGAAACGGAACAATGCTTTAAAAAGGAAGAAAATAAGCAAACTTAATCTCTCATGATTTATGACATACCTATCATGCCCCGGCAGCTCGTCAGATTTGGTTCAACCTGACATCAATGCACACATTAGCCTTGTCTACATGGATATCACGCCAACAGTCTTCATTTCCACCCGGGTGCCCTGATTTTTGGCGCACTGACTGTCATATCTGTTATGATTTGAGTTCCCAGCCTCAGGGTTTTTGAAACCACACATTTCTCTTGTTTCTTTAAGGGGATTGCTCCCCCCCCCCCCCTTCAAACTCGGTCTAAATCTCAGCTGCAGATAATTCAACCTGCCATCGGAAGAACGTCACGAATTTCAATTGTAACTATACCGTCGCTCTTCCCATTAATAATTCAAGAAGTTATTTCATTCATTCTTGGGTTCCCTATAGACCAATCCGGTTTGGGTACTGTTTTTGTGGTAATTTCTAACTGGATAATTTCTAACTTCAAGTATGCCTAAATAACAAAAGATAATATATGCACTGACATAGCAACGCAACTGGCTCATTGCATATTTATTATGATCACCCATTGAAAGTGCTTTTGTTCTTCTTTTAAAGCCCCCAGTTATGATCGCCCATAAGTTACAGGCCTCTGAAGTCGGATTCATCTATAGTGGTTAAAGACTATTACCATCTGACAATAAATCGAATATGATGACATTCATCGCATGAACTGTCAGTGAGAAGTGCTAAGTTCCAACTTCTGTTCCGCCTGTTCTCCCCCTTCTTCTCAAGGAGTAGAAGAGGAGTAGTCATCCTAATGTACTGCCTTAGAATTCCACGCAAGATTCGTGCAGATTTCAAATATCAGAGGATGTATTGAACGAGGGATTCTTTAAAAAGAAAACTTTGATACAGATGACGCATTCATGATATGGACAAACGTTATCAAGATGCTTCATGTCGTTGTGGAAAGGTGTGCAGTAAACGTGCGCAACGTCAAGCTCGACGCATCGTATTTATGTGACGTGGTTGGTAGATAGTCATATAGGGAGGTACAGTGTATATGAAACTCTTTTTCTTTGTCCCTCTTTGTTTCTGTCTGTCTCTCATTTTGTCTCTATCCATATATTCAAGTAAATGCATACACGCATACATACGTACACACATACATCCACACATATATTATGATTATTCGTCTTGGGAAGTTTTTAAAGAAACTCTTGAGTGATTCACAATATACAAGCGTTGCTTTTTAGTGGAACTCTCAGTTCTCTTTTTCCCCCTCTAAACATAACTTAGTATTTTGCCGGTATGTACATCTCTAGTTGTTAATTATTGTTTATCTTTCGCACATTCTGATGTATAGATGCTTATGACATAATTCCTGATTCATTCTGTGTTATGTTTTGTTGGAAGATTAAGAAGAATGAAATGAATTGAATTGAATTGAAACAATGTGATCCTGTTTGTATTTAGAATTGGACAATAAGATCGATTGACTGGCCGAGAAATAATTGTAGTTGCAGATATTTCAGTGGAAAGTTTTGACGTTTGATATCCCTGATGGAAAGAATGGAATGTCCCACAGTGTGAAACACATTGTGAAACACAGTGTGAACGCATTGTGAACACAGTGTGAAATCTCTTCACACTGTTAAATTCGAGCGTTTAACACTGTGAACACATTGTGAATCATCACTTCCAAGTGTAAGACAGAACATTGCTATGTGAACTCTCTGTGAAAAAAAAACCACACATACCCCACAGTGTGAAGTCATCTTCACACTATTAAATTCGAGCGTTTTCACAAGCGCGACTACATGAACACATTGTGAACACGCTGTGGGATATACTGTGTACGATCCAGCAGGGATATGTCTCACTGAAGTGTTATCAAAAGGTGCTTATATCATATTAAAACGGCGTTTTGGGGTTATTATTTCTCATAGCGTTTGTGTCAGACAGTTGTGTGGTTCCTCAAATTCTTCCAGTGCCCTTGACCACGTTGACTTATCATTACTGGTAGTTACCCGTTCAGGCTATCCGCGTCAATACCAGTCTATCCAGATGCTAATTCTCATAGGTATATATTAGAGTCTGCCTTTTCCTAATGGCTCTCTCCTGCAATTTATTATGTAATACCAACGCAGTAGAAATGGTTGTATTGCTACAGTGCAGGTGATAATGATAATACAACTATGATAGCAATGGATACAACTTCAGAGGGTTATAATTACCAATTGATCGTAAATGCTTGCAGGATTACTTGGTAGAGTGGAAAAAAGTGAGTCGTGAAGTATTTCCCAAAAGCCTTAGTCAAACAGGCTACGGATAAAATCAGGACTAGGGACTAATAAACTTTGGCGTGCATCCAGAATGAATGTAACATTAACCACATTGTAGCATTATAATACATCCCTTGTCACATGTGGAAGGTAATCGCACTTTAATAGTCTTGACGTGTTCCTCTTGACAATACGCAGCCCTTGAGAAGAAATCAATGTTGCATATGGACGATAAGCACTCCGGGAATAATTTCGAGGATGACGTTTCAAGCAACCTCTGTAATGACTCTGAAAATAATGACATTGACCAACCCGAGATCCTCTCACTTTGGCACGTGCATTGAAGTGTCTCCAGCTTCGAACAAACACTATAATATTTAGCAAGTGAAATCCCTAATACAGCAAGATAAACCATTCGATGTCAGATCGTGCAGAAAGAGATTACAGCAAAGATTCATTTTCTAATTCCACGACGGCTAAAACATCAGTGTTGTCGCTGTTCCAGGTTAAGAGTACAGCCCATTTGCCAATCATTTCCATTCCATTTGATGTTAAGCCACGGAACAGCTCGTTATCTGCTTTTGACCAAAGAAACCCACTCTTCCGTCTGACCCTGTAATCTGTATTCACACACGCACATGCATACGCAAATAAATGATAAAAATAGCACATTAATTTAGTAAGACATTTTCTCATAATATATTCATGAGTTCCTGAAAACCCAATCTGATAACTATTCATGCATGGCTACACTCATCCTTACTGCACTCATACTTCCTGAAATATTCATTATTTTTCATCTAGTGACGGAGGAGTCTGTTTTTATCCATGGTTGTTTAATGCAATTTTCAAGGATTCTGCGCGGTAGCTTTCACATTGACCTGTTTGTTATAAAAGATAGATTGTAATTCCTCTGAAATCGGCAATCTATTTTTACAGTCTCATTTCATTTACATGCAAATGGCCTTTCAGTTTGATGCGTGGCATATCAACTGATCTTTGCTCTGTTTTGTCTTAGTTCTTTTTTAACACAGTGAATATTTTGATATTCACTGTGTCACTGACTAAATCTATGCCTTAATCATTTGCAACGAACAAAGTATAAGCTAAAATGGTCTTGTGTAAAATGTTGTTATTGTTGTTGAGTTTGAGGCACGTCATTCACATTATGAATATTTGCGCCTTCATCTGCGTAATGTCATTATCTTACATATAATTGATTTTTCCACAAAATAAATTTAATACTTCACAAAAAGTATCCAGTACAAGTAGTCTTAAACGAAGAATACTTACAAGTCCAATCGGTGTTTCATGAACGCGTCATTGTTGAGTGATTACAAATTTACTCTTATGTTCTCACCTCTTTTCATCCGGTGCCAAAGTGACAATCTTCCAGACTCATTTGGAGAAATAAGATGAATATAGCTAAAGCTGACATCAGCAAATATTATCAGCAGTGCGACTGGGATGTAGCCGAAAATTGAAAATTTTTTCCAATTTTCTGTTGAGGTTCTTATCTTCTATATTTAGTCACTTTTACACTTAAAAAAAGCAGTAAAAGGGCTTAAAGGGATTGCACAGTTATGTTTGAGACCTAATTTCAGGTTTCTAACATTTTTGGTGAGATAATGAGAAACCTCTTATAAAATGTGAAAGAGCATGTAATTCTATGAGGAATTCAACGTTTATTTGATGAAAATTGGTTTTGAAATGGCTGAGATATCAAAAAGAGCGATTCTAATAAAGATTGGGACCCACCCTTTATCACGATTGCTTTGTTTTACTATGTTTTTTGATGTTTCAGTCATTCCAAACCCGATTTTCGTCAAATAAACTTTGAATTCCTCATAAAATGGCATGTTCTGTACTACATCGTAAGTGTTTTCTTGGTATCTCGCAAAAAGTTAAAAACCCAATTCTCATCTCCACCAAAACTTTATTATCCCTTTAAAATTTCTTTTTTTCAGATGCCCTTTTGAAGGCACATCTTTGCAATGGAGGAACGTATTTTCAAATCTCTATAGGTGGGACTACAGTATGATAAACACTGTACATAATCATTATGTAGTGTTTTGTGGGTTTAAATCATAACATTTGACAAAATATGTTTGTAAAAGAACATTAATTGAATTATACATTTATTTTGAAGGGAAATGTATGTCTATATCTTGCTAGAAATGACATTTGCCTCTACTTTGAGGTCAAATGTGTGTTGAAAGTATGGTGTATGCAAATTTTTCATGTATCTTATTGTTTTCTCAAAATGTGTTTTTATATACCTTTGTTTACAAATTTTGCTATAACTTGAGAATGCTTCAATATTTTCTTCCCAAATTTGGTACACTTATGCAGAAGGACATGTTTAATAGACTAATTGAGCATTTTGGAATTATAGGATTTAGTTTTTAAGTTATTGACAGCTGAATTCTGATTTGTTAATACCGGTTGCCATGGCAACGGGAAAAACATTTTTCAAAAGTAGTCAATGAAAATGCTTTTTTCTTGTTGTTGTTGTTGCATCTATCAATCAAAATTGAACCAAAAATGCCAAAGTTCACGGCAGTAGTAGGCATTTTTGTGGTAACCAATCACCTGTAGGCATCTGGTTACCATGGTAACCATGCACAATATCATATATTACAATGTACACCATTGTATTGCTGACATCTCAAGCAACATGTTCATATATGGTTTTATGGGGTTTTGATGAATTCTTCCTGACATAAATGTAAAAAATGTGATTTTTTGGTCATTTTTAATTTTCTTGGCGTAGTGCCCCCTTTAGTAAGCGGAGGAATCAAACATGCGTGAATAAAAGGAAAATCCAATTGAAACTGAACGTGGCACTCTAGAGGGTCATACACACGTTTCTACACAAGTTTCTACATTACCCACAATGGTACAATTTTTCTCCTTGGCTATTACATCTTTAGGCCAACAAAAGGCCATCATGTGTAAGTAATAACTCAGATGATGTCATTGGATAACCGCTGCTCATCTGTTCAGGAATATTGAGTGATTTGCACCATAAATGACTTCGTGTCACTCTCTAGTTATCCCGAGACTTATAATCTGTGCTTAAGCGAGCAGACTTGCAAGTGAGCTATCATCGGTTAATATCAGGCTTAGCTGGCTTACATCTTAGCCTGGATATGTATATTTGAAATATATATATATATAAAGACACGTCATTTTAGTGTACGAAGAGAAGAGTACTAAGCGTCCCTCTTGTACAAACATGATTTAGTTCTTTGGAGAAAAACAAAGGAAAATTAAAAGTAAAAAAGATCACCCCGTCTTTTACCATGGTGCAGACTTCCAATTTGGTATAAAAAGTTTAAAAAAAAAATCATCTTCGCTTTCGTTTGACCACTTCGCGCGAAACTCTCTTTTTAATACTATTATCCCTCCCACTGTTTTTTTTAATTGTACTGAAGGTGCTCCTTACATGGGCTCAATTTAATACTACGACGCTTGCAATCCATTCTTTTGCCGCCAGCCGGATTATGTGATGCAATTTATTCTGGAGACCGCGACTCGGGCATGTGTGAATGTCACGCATGCTAAAACAAAATGACTAGATAGTGGAAACGAGGGAAATTCAATTTCTGACATTTCAATTTTGGGGTGAAAGTCAACTCATCGATT
The DNA here is from genome assembly GCF_040938485.1 of Diadema antillarum. Taxonomy (NCBI): domain Eukaryota; kingdom Metazoa; phylum Echinodermata; class Echinoidea; order Diadematoida; family Diadematidae; genus Diadema; species Diadema antillarum. Next base: position 271,638 of record NW_027271564.1, on the reverse strand, counting down.
TGTCACTCTCGTGTGACTGCTATCACATTACAGAGAAAAAAAAGTGTAGCTTCTGTCACGATGTACGCATGCGCAGACAATAATTGATGTAGAGTGTCACATGAACACAGCGAGTTCTGCAGTGATCGCGCTTGCATCCATTTTCAATCATGCACATAGGAGCAGGTATTTGTCATCTGTCATCGTGTGTGGATGAAAAAAAAAACACACCAAACAAACCAGTCATTCAAGGCGTAACTCAAGTCAGGCAAACCTCAACCACGGTACATAATTGCGGATGATTCACACGCAATCAAAGTAAAAACATAAAATAGTTTGAAGCCGTCACAAGTGCACCACATGTTCTTTTTGAATGGCAATTTTTGCAAGTCCTAGTTCTTTTTTAAATAGCCTACGTTTTGTTATCAGGTTCTTTGTCCCCCCCCCCCTCCCCGTGGCCTTCTCTGTCTGTCTCTTTGTTTGTTTGTCTGTGTGTGCCTCTATCTCTCCTCTCTCTCTCTGTGACTCTCTCTCTCTCTCTCTCTCTCTCACTTCAAATATATACTGGAAATGCGAGGGATCACTTTTATAACCAGAGGTTGACTATAGGAAGATTGCCCCACTAACTAACTAAATAGCATGTTTATTCTATAATAGTGTGAATTATATAGCCTTGAGCTCTCTTGAGACTTGATTTGGCGCAATATAAGTCATATAGTTATATCATTCGTATTATTATTATTATTATTATTATTGTTATTATTATCATTATTATTATCATTATTATGATTATTATTATCATTATCATCATTATCATCATTATTATCATATATTTGGATAAACCAAGTAGGTGTGATTCATTCATTCATTCATTCATTTTCTCCTTGGATAGACTGACATCTCCACTTTGCCCTGCGTGGTCGATTTGACCTCGGCAATCTACAGACGTCGTAGGATTCCGTCTCTAGGAAATAGGTAAAGAGGAATCCCATCTCCCATACTGTTGCGACACATCCTTCAATAATCGTGCGGGCATTTTGCTCTATAAAGTACAAAATGAAGCATCTTAAAAGCAAAGTAACAGCAATGCAGTAAATTATACATTCTCGACGGCGCATTTCTCACTGACTAATGTTCTCAGTCTTTCTTGGTGTGAGGTCAAAGGTCGCTTGATTAAATGAATCCGTAATCTAAGACTGGGACTGGTGTAGCATGAGTTTAAGCGTGGAAGTATAAAATGTATGAAGAGAATGTAAGAATGCAATATAGAACCACCATTCGTCCATATTTAATACATTTCTCGTAGTAATGAGTGTGTCTGGCTTTCTCATACAGTAACTCCAAATACCTCGAAGTAAATTGTGTATAAGGCACGTGCATCTTTTTTACTGTCAACGAAAATAGTGGAATCATAGACGTTGGTATCATTGTGAACAGAAAATGTTATAGATTCAGAGAAGTATGTTTCTTTTTTTCCTCCTTTTTTTTTTGCAGTTTTATGCTTTTATCGTATTTGTCTAATCTCCAAAGCATCAATACCATGTCCTCTGAAGTAGACAAATGCCTATTGATTTACAGTTCTAGAATATGTCATTACTTAAATGGCTGCTTCAATTCCGTAGAGTCGTTTCATTTCCATCGTCACTGAGATTTAATGCAATCAGGCAGGCAGACACACGTCATAGTATTCAGGGACCAAAAGAAGAAGAAGAAGAAGATACTTACAGTGGCAATGATCAACGGATAATGCAGTGTCATTCTTTGAAATGTCATACAGCTTGCTCCTTTGCCGTCGGATTATTTCATGTCATTGGTATTTTCTGCTCATTGTCTGATTGAGCGGGAGTATGTTAGCACACTTGTGCCGCAGCGTTTCCGGAACACTGCGATCATTAAACCGCTGGGGATCCATGTACAAGGACTCTTCATGAAGTTAATGAGCCAGCAGCGAAGCGGGCAGGTTATATTTGTGTACATTTTGTTTTTCTTGCTGTCATTTTCTCTCTCTGTCTCTCTCCCTCTCTCTCTCTGTCTAACACACGCACACACACTCTCTTCCCCTCCCATCTCTCTATACTTTTTTTTTTTTTTTTGCTCTTCAATATTCTACATCTACTGAAGATAAACAAAGTGTAGCGGAATACGAAAAGGGCATGGCAAAAGAGACATAGCCTCGTAGTGTTCCCCGAGCTGGGCCACCAACAACAATGATTACCCGCTAGTGCTGACTTTGACTGAAAGCGAACGATTAGTTTACAGCAAGGTTAAGATAACCTTCAATTATTCATTTATTCCCTGGTGAGCACGTTGAGGGGGCCCTTCATAATGCGCTTATTCGCGCGTGCGATGCGATCTCCAAAGCACCGTGAAGAGAAAGAAAATGCCTTTATGGCTATTCGTGCGTGCAGGCGTTAACGTGGCATTCTGTACGACTTGAAGGCAGCAGCGCGTATAGAGGGTAGAATTTGGTTGTCTATTAAAGCACAATGTCCGTTCTTAATCGTCAGCACCTTTATGACACTTAAAAAAGTGAGAGAACTTACGGACGGAAAGCATCTGTATTACAACTTCACTGAATTCAAGTCTGGGTCGAATGCGTGAATAAACTTTTATCTATGGTTATACTGCTTGGAATATTAATTTCTTCCAGTGAGACCAGTATTACTGTGCTTATAAATGTTTTGTGGTCATGCGTCACGTTAAACGTTAATACTCTTTTCCAATAATGGCCAGGCTCACCCCCCCCCCCCCTCCACACACACACTTACACACCCACCCACAATCACGCACACATCCATTAATATCACACGCGCACATATTCCATAGATGGTTTTGTATAATGATACGACAGGACAATATCCATTCCAAACAGACTACCGGACCAGAGCTCTACTGGGTTCATAATCAAACCACGACTGCCAAGGGCAGTCTTCGAACTGGAAGATACAATTAAAGCCAGAACTCTGGATTATACTTGGCATTATTATGTGGGTTATTCTTATTCTTTTCTTCTAATCTTCTTCATGGTTATTATACTGTCACAGACTTTAAAGAATCCAAGAATTTCGTCCCTTGCCGATGGTAGCATGGAATGGAACCCCCAATCAGAGGATAATACCATTAGACCGAGCGTATAATCCTATTTTTGTTCACTTGAAACCCATGATTGCAACCGAAGGGAGGGATCAAGTGTGTCCGGGGTTCTCTACAGCTGAAGGGGCCTTGGAGAAAACACAAGAGAAAGGTGACCTTTCTTTGTGGCCACCGACAAACAGACTGGTTACCCTGTCTAATCACTCAATTGACAGAGATTTACATTATATCAGTGGGGGCCACTGTTGCATTATGGGAAGCATAGCAGGAGATTCGCCATGCCTGGGTTATTATCGTATTGTGATTTTCTAATTAAGTTCATTGGTGATGGGATATGAGTAACTTGCAGATTAAAGACAGACAACAAACTAATTCAGAGCATGATACAAGAACAGATAGTGGTATATGTGCTGACATGAACCACTTGATTGAACATTCATTGTTATGTCGTCGATAACGGATATACTCAGTGCTTTCCACCAATTTATCGATATTTCTATTTTTCAGGGGTTACAAACTTTACACATTTTACTATTAAGAGTCTAGAATAGGCCCCACATATCAGCTGCAATGGTAGGCCATAAGGTCCTACACAAGTAATATTTCCGTTTATCAGCTGGGGACGCGGAAATTTTTGTTTTATTGTGTGTGGGGGGGGGGGGGCGTCAAGAATAGTGCTAGTGGTTGGTCAAGGGTCAATGGTGACATCATCACCATCCCCTTCCATAGGAAGAATCTCCTGAAGGACCCTCATAAAGTCAAGGATCTTGTGGATGTATTTTTGGGGGGTTAGTTGTTGTTGTTTTTTCAACAGCCAAAGTGTTTGTGTATATATATGTGGGAAGCGGGGAGGGGCTATCCCAGCCCCATATCAGGAATATCCTTTATGTGTTTCTGTATCAAATTTGTGTATGTCGAGGGAAAACGGTTCCGGTATATGCTCCTATATCTATTACAGCTAAAGCGTAATGAACGAGACACATCTTGCGGCTATCGCACATGAATCTAATCAAACACTTGATACATTTTCTGAATATCCGGCTGAAGTGATGGGGAGTTCCCGCAAGAGACGGTCCAGAAATTAATTTGACGCCACAAAAACCTGCTGTAGTTAATCAAAGAATTACTTCGCCGGAGGCTGATTGCTTGAAAATGCGTGGTGTCGAGCGTAACCCGGGCGGGTCAAGTGAAGTCGTTACTCGACCAGACGGTAACTAAAGTTATTCGGTTGCAAAGCTGATGGATTAGCGTGCAATCAATAAGACCGTTCAAGGCCGGGAACAACACTCAGAGACCTATTCTATCCCGTCTAGCTTCATGCGACTGACGTGCAATCGACGGCGTCACAATGTACCCACGGATTTTTGCAGTTATCTCGGTTACAGCAAAATGAGGATGCGGTTTCCCCTACAGCTTATCCAATGGGGAGTTCAGGGGGAAACCCAGAGAGTCATTCGTGCATCAGTGCGAAGCATGAGCTGCCAAAATGACGGAGTATCGTGTTGTTTTAGAAGCCCTGTTGGAGCTGATTTCCCTCTAGCATACATTATGCGGCTTCGGAAAAACATTTATAGGTATATACGTCGAAAATTCTTCAAGTTTGCGCTAGCTTCAGAAGCCCTATTGGAGTTGATTTCCCTCTAGCGTACATTATGCGGTTTCGGAAAAACATTTTTAGTATACGTTTCTCTAGCTTTCTCTAGCTTCAACTTACCCTATAGGCATAAAAGAGTTTTAATGACCTGCAGTCCTCATAAGCTGTACTTTAGACAAGTTGTGATCGATCCAATCTCTCTACTTTGTCTGGTTATCTACGCATATACTGTATTAATTTAGGATGGAATCACGGTATAAATGTAATGCTTATTGACCAGTTACAATTATAGTTTTAGCTCCAGGCAACGCCTTGCAAGCGCCGACGACAGCGCGCAAGTAAAATGGCATCGTTCATGGAAGGTATAGTGGACTGTATTAGGTAACGAAAATTTCTGCGAAGTGGTCACACAGTAACGATAGACGTGTGCGACGATTTCATTTCTGCAGGTTGCAAAACTTGTCCAGTATATTATTATGAAGTGTATTTTTGGATTGACTTCATACATCACAATTGAGGTGTGTGTGCGGATCACACATGCATGATTCCGACGTCACACTGATGAGATTTGTATTTGTGTATAATCTGGATTCCAGAAAACAGGAGTGTTCTGTGGTCGCAGAAAACACAAGGCTAATCCAGCTGTGTATAGGCCCTATGTGCATTTGTGTGTTTTATTTGTTTTATTGCTTGTTTTTACTTTGTATTGCTGATCTTAATTGTTAAGAAACAGAAAAATAGGCCCTACCACTATAAACTTTTTAGCAGTACTTTCAATAGCTGGTCACAATGAAGCAGTTACGTTGTCGTCACACGGTGATGAAATCAGCTTTCACATTACGAGAAAGACCTATTAATAAAATTAAGCGTCTGGTAGAAAAAGAAAGTTAATAAACCCCTTCTTCTGAGCTTAACAGATGCACATGAATAATCTATGCTCCGACGTGTACCTCCGTTTTGTCATTGCATTTGGGGAATTGTAGCGCCGGAGCGAACCTAGCAAAATTACTCAGTGGATGTGCCACTTAATCGATTGCACAGACGGTGCATCAGGAGAGTGAGGGGGAAAAAGTGTAATCAGATTCACTGGAGCACTTTGCGCGATACACATCATATTTGAATTAATCGAAGGGTTGATAAAATAATAAACTCCAAAGTGATTTTGTAAGTTAGATCACTGCGAAACATTAAAAAAACGTCGATGCGCACGAAACTGAGATGGTTTAACCCACGACGAGTCCACTGTGATCAGATGCAACTCTTGTATGCGAGAAAGCCGATTTTTGGTCATAAGATATCGTGATGTATGTGATATAGTCACGCGGTGCCACACGGCCCCAGGGAAGTTCGCAGTAACACATCTTTTTTCTCCAGCGTTTACGCCGAGTAACGAATGAATAACATCTTGGCGTCCTGAATAAGGCGCACGCACATTTCACTCCCAGTGATATCTCAAACGTTGACCGTATTTCTCCAGTCATTTTGTCACGTCTAGAACGCCCCCGCATCCAAACGGTGACTTTACCCCTTGCTACGGTGTGATCATAATGGAGTCAACCCCTCGAGCACATTAACATAGCTATCCTCTTCGGTTTGTTATAACACGGTTACCATAGATCCGCCTGAAATAAATTATGCACATTTAATGCTCTTATGAATTAGGCCGCAGGTTGTGACTATATAAGCGTTGTCCTTGCTGTAGGGCTGAGCAATCCAAAATGATGCACAGTCACAAACTAATGGTCCTTCATTGGCGCGGGAAAGTGACAAAAATTATTTTGCAGACAGCCCCTGTCTTGGGGGCATCTAAGAACCATCCAGGTAGAGATTTTTGTCTTTTTGTTTTTGTTGTCGTTGCTATTCCTATTGTAACCTCACAATCCATGGCAAGCAGAAAGTCGTGACTATCGCCTTGTGGTTTGTTTCATGACAGATTCCACTTGGCCAGAACATTCACAATATTGTCCCAATACATGCTTTGCTTAATGCAATGACGTCATCCCCGCCAGAGTCGGATCGAGTTTCTAATTTTTCGCAAAATATGCCTCACGAAATTCTACTATTTAGGTCATTGAACGAGGATGGCACGTGTATGGTTTTGCAACTTCTGCATTCACTCAAGTAACTCTTCTTTTATATTTCAATTGAATTTTCACTTTTACATTCACTCATGTAACTCTTCTTTTTCTTATTTCAATTGAATTTGCCTCCAGCGAGTTGTATTTCTCCCATACTGAATGGAACAGTATGCTCGGTACTATGAACGTGGGACCCTTTTTTCCTGTCCCGCGAATTATCTATCTCCCAGAATGGATTTCTACAGAAGATTGGATGGCAGTCCGTTAGTCTAGCTATCATGAATTCATGACCACGAAAAATTGATTCATTCCTTTTTAATGTAGACAAACCTCATCAAACGAGCTTTATCTTGGAATTACATCCACAGATATTGATACTTGGCATGATGGGCAAATGTAAAAGCGTAGCCATTCCTGTAGATCCAGTTAAATACAAACAGGATTGATATAAAGATAACAAATCCATACATAGTATATTAAGATAAAACTTTCTTCGTGCCTTTAGAACTTCACATAGATGGTGTATTACGGTAAGCATACAGATAATTGATTATAGTATGCATATAATGCACTGATGTATGAGTGTATAATCATATACATGTATGTAGATATATGTATCTTTATCGTATATCCGTGTATGTGTGTGGGTGTTTATGTGTTTATTTCATTTGTATCTGTGAAATAATCATAATTGTCAACAAGAATAGCCGTTTTCGATGTTCCATCATTTCGAGTCGGTTAGGCGAATTAGTAACTGGGGGGCATTTCATGAAGCATTTTGTCTGACAAAGTTGTCGGACAAATTTGCTCTCAGCCAATCAGATGCAAGGATTTCAATAGCTTGTAATAGTTTGGCAGAAAAATATCCGACCAAAATGCTTCATGAAATGCCCCCCCCCCCCCCCCTGAAGGCAGTCTAGGGGCATCTATACAGTATATCTCTTTGGTCTTTTAGCTGTCATGGTATCAGTGCTATATGACTTAATAGACACAGACCTTGATCGACCTCCGAACTCCCGACCACCCGACCACACGACCAACCAACCCATTCACGTCAACTGCATCTGAGTATAGAGAATGGAATCTTTCCGGAAGACATATAGGTAGATTCATTATTTTTGTAGTAGGTATGGTGGGAGATAGAGAAGAGGAAGGAAGAGTTTGTTGTTTTCCGTAAGAAATGACGCAAATTACTTCAAGCAAACATGTTTTCTCGAGAAGGAATATGGGGGGGGGGGTTCAGTGCTGCGATGGAATTTGCTATCCTCTGACGTCACAACCTCGTCTGATTGATAATTATCATATATGGCTGCTGTACATATCACTGATTAGGGAAAACATGTGAAACTCTAGAGTTATAACTTACCAATAAATGTTAGTTCCAATTGTAAATTTGTTTGCTCAATCTTAAACTCTATCGAAATGAAATTTTAAAAAGGAACTTAAACAAGATTTTTAATTGCATGTGTGCTGCGCATCGCCAGTTTGCTTTGATGTCAAATAATGGACATTTCTTTGGCGCTTGTGTTCTTGAATTACGTACGATTTAATTTGGAGACATTTATCAAGAACTATGTGTTCACAAGATTATGTCACGACATATACTTTGTATCCTAGCAATTAGACAGTACGCACGCATGTTCCACTATTAAACAATGTGTTTGTGGATTCTCAGTATCATCTTCGGTGACCTTTTAAGTAATCTACTAATGAAACCATGGACAAGTTTCTCCAAAAGGAAACCCGTCCTGCAGACGTTATGGGAACGTTTACAAAGAGAAATATCGCCAGATGGGATGAACGAGTGTTCGGCATGTCGTGCGAACACGTCTCCGAGCTAGCGTCAGGGATATATGACCAAATTGAAAGTGGCAGTTGGATTGGCATTTCGGTAACAGCATGCAACACAAGGAAATAGACCCATATGAAGTCTGCCATGTTTGATTGAGTTCTCTGGCATCGCGTGATCTACTGCGTTGCATGGGTTGTAAGAGCCTTGACTACCATGGCTCCGGAAAGTTTCGACAAAAGTCGACATTCTATATTTTATCACGAAGATACATTATCGAGCTTTATTTCGGATATTTCGCAAATGTTACATTGGTAATGGAAGAAAGCAATATGTAGCTCTTACTGTAATGACCAAAAAACAAAAACAAAGACAAAAGCCTTACCGATTCTAACAATAGACAATGATAGATTGCTGGCTTAATCTGTTGCGGCAGGACATATACTCAGCTAAGATAGGATTTACGTTACAGTGCGTGATTGGTGAACTGTTGTACTTCCATATAGAGGGTCAATTTCATGATGGCTTAGCCCTGTATTTCTTAGAGTGCAACGTTTAGACTCTAACAGGTGGTATTTTTGGTGGCATGAATGCCAATCCTAGGTCATGGTGAAACTGCACAGTTCGTATCAGAATAGCAGCAAGTTTATCTTACCTGGGGGCCCTTAACATAACTAGAATAAAACAATAACATCAGTAATTGAGTGCATGTGAGTGACGTACTACGATGAGATTTGAACAAGATGTATTTTGATAAGAGCAGTGGATCCTTAGTGTACGATGTTACTTTCATGGCTAAAATCATGTTTCCAAGAATTTGCTATGCCGTCTATTTCATTTTTTTTTTCTAAAGATATCGAAACGGCTAACCACATTATCGCATACACTCTATTCAGACAGTGTCCAATACCATGGTGATGACATAATGTCATTGCCTATAAAGAGCATGGTATTATTACGAAAGACATTCTCTCCCTCATATTTCAAATACGTAATGCCTTTGTTAGCTAATTTAGCGCTCGGAATGTTACCTCCCCCCCCCCCCGCATCATATTTTTCTCCTCTTAAGAATGCAAAAACGTTGATCTAGTGTAGCGAAATTATATAAAGATTCACTAATCAAAGTTGCTGTGAATATTAAAGCGTCGTGTGTCATTTATTTCAAACTACTATTTCCAAACTACATATTCCATAATGGTGGTTTTAAGGTTTACTGCTTATAAACAATAAAAAAGCAACATGAACTCGTGATCTTTCAAAAAGGTTATCTTGCTTAAGTACATTTAGATTATATACATTCCTGTCAACTGAGACAAGTACGACCCGGCTTTCATTGAGGAGGGACATATCCAAAAGGCTCAGTCCTGTTTAGTTTTATTTCTACATTCCACATTCAATACAATGTAACAAAAATGTACAGAATTTTGGCATAATTATATGCTAAATAAATAAACAACATTATGTGATACATATACTTATAAACGTTTATAGTAAAGATATAGAGCATTGTAGTATTGAATGTACACTGAAAGAGGATACACTCTAGACTAAAGTTTTAAGAAAAACCTTTTTTTTTCAGATCTGAAGTAAAGGTTGTCAGCTGAAAAAAAAAACACAAACGAAAGTAATGTTGTCTGTCTTTCGAGACAAAGAAAAACAGAGACCAAGACTTTGATACCAGACTACTTCCAATCACAGTCATAGTCTATACTATAACTAAACGTCAAAATCAATTTTTGTCAAATCAAGAAAGGCAGAAGGGAAAGACAAAAACTTCGTTTATGCAGTTTCTTTATGCCCCTTTATTATTTGCGTAGGAAGCGGATGCTTAAATTCCAACGTACTGTCTGCGGAATGTAAAAGTTCATCGCCAGCCAACCTTGCAAATATTTGGTTTAGTAGAAATCAAACGATTCAGAAGTTCTCTATGAAGGCATTTCTGTTGCCTGAGCAAATGCTAGCTCTTACGGAGGATGACCACGGATGCCACCACCTACCCACACAAACATATATGTACATGCATGAGAAGAAACATATCAAAAAGAAATTAACAGAAAAAGAAAATCCACAGCATGGAGGGGGAGCATTGACCTTTTACCAAACCATGAAACCGCAATCACTATATACCCCTCCTATCCCCCTGCCAAACTACCCCCCCCCCCCCCACACACACACACACATGCACACACTGTACACACTCTTTAAAAAAAAAGGTTCGGCAGCCCGTCATACATGACTATCTTCTTTTTGTTAATTCGAAATACCACGAGTTTTTTTTTTTTTTACAGTAGACTTACGACCACAGCAGATGTAATTTGGAGTGTGTTATAGCACTGGCCTTGCTATCTTGATTACCTTTATATTTCTCTTCACAATTTCCGCAGAGATACAGAACCTTCGCAAAAGTAACGGAGACAGACGCATGCGGAACTAATAAAAACCACGACGCAAACCCAGTGTTTACTTGCAACACAACGATCATTACTTTCTCATCATTTTCCACGTATAGGTATATAATGTATAGGCATGAGACAATAGTCTAGCGCACAACAACAAGGCTGACAAAAAGATGTGCCTTTACTTCTTGCAAATATTAGAGAATCATGATTCCATGTAATCTCCTCGTTGTAGATACATTAAAGATATCCGCAGAAATCTGTATAGGGTTGAGAGTCATCGCACTCATAAGCGTGTAAGTTTTCGACTTCATTTTGATTCATATTTCAATGTCAATTCTTTATTGTGAAGGATTCGATTCAATGGTATATAGCTGTCTAATTTATGAAATTGTATTATCAGTCCGACTCTTTCTCCGGAGTAAGTCATGGAAATGTGACACTACCCTTGAAATTTTGTTTAAGTAGTGGTGGCTCTCCTTGAAGTTCGTGGTTATTCTTTGTTTTATGTTAAAAACAAAGGAAATGTTCTAGAAGCAAAATGGGACAAAAGGTCTGAATAGCCAAGACTTTGTAAAGCAATCACATAGTGCTCCTTATATTTCATTCACGTACCTCCACTCTAGAAGAATAAGTATCCATCGAACGACCCTCCAAGGGTTCATCCAAGACAGGAATTAGTCATCCAGGGTATTATCGGTGCGGTGATCGAGGATTTAGCCGACGATAAGAGAAAACGTGAAGAGAAATTCGGTTGTCGTAAGAGTATTTACCAAGATACTTCTGAATTCATAGTAGCATTCTCATCAGGGACTTATGTATTCAGCTTAAGTTATCAACTAACTTTTTATTCTCTCATTTTCTTTTCGTTTCCTTTTTTTTTGGGGGGGGGGGGGGGAAGGGGGCTGTTGGGAGGGGCAGGGAACTCAATAACCATAGCATCTTCTGCCATACTGGATATTGCAGGTTATCATATCAGATTTAGATAGCAAGAAGATCACACACACACACACACACACGTACCCTCACGCACGCACGCACATGCAAACATAGTATACATCGCTTATGAATTCAAAAGCACATGCGCAAAAGCAGATTTACTTTACTTTACAGAAACAAATAAAACAACACGAGCAAAAACAACAAAAAGGGAAAATATTATATATATATATATACATATATATATATAATATATATATGTATATGTATATATTCACAACAGTAGTTCATATGAAAAATCCGTGAGAGACGTAGTTTTGACGAATTTTTTGCCCATAGGGCTTTGTCAAGTCAATGACAAATATATTTCTTTATATGAAGAGCTTGCTTCCAACAGGCGCTAAATCCATCATTTTTCAATGGATTTAGCGCCATTTGGAAGCAAGCTCTTCATATATATATATATATATATATATATATAAAGAAATAAACTGGTAATGCACTTGAAATTTCGGCGTCCTACGCTTGACTCCTGAAGAATGTAATTATGTATATATATATATATATATATATATATATATATATATGTGATCCGCTACAACAAAAGGATCCGAAAGTCGGGGGAGGTCAATTTCTGAAAATGGCATGACATTATTCCCTTAATCTTCTACTTTCATTTCATATATAGCATAACTAATAACAATTCTCGGTTGCGCAGATATCGGTGATTTCATTAGCGCATGTCAAGTGGTTGAGGCAATCAGAGTTTCGAGAAAACGTCTTCAAAGTTTTCCTTCCGACGCTATCAGTTTCCACCGCTTGACTATGGAAGGCATGTTCCTAGCGACCTCCACGATGTTCATTCAAGCTTAGCGCCAGCGGTCTACGCACGACTAATCAGTAATCAGGATGCCACGCACTGACCAATAAGATCACTCCCCTCGTTGCTAGGGGCGGAGTTTAGCTGCGGCGCTAAATCCAAATCTTGGACACGTTTCTTTTACGTTGAAAGTCGGAAAATCATGGCCCAGAAAAACTCTGATTTTTTGCTTTTCCTTTTATCATTTAGATTCGAAATTGCGGCATATGATATACAAAACATTAGACTACAAAATCATGCCAAAAACAGAAATCCGGTTGTTTTGACTAATTTTGATGATGCGACTTCAAACTCGATTTTCTTGGCTCCACCGTCAGCGACTTTAGGATCCTTTTGTTGTAGCGGGTTACATATATATTATATATATATATATATATATATATATATATATATATAAACAATATAATTATATGCGGTCATTTCTAGGAAACGCTCTGAAAAACATTTAATTCTTTCATTGGGACCCATCCAGACAATACATCTCTCTGTGCCCTAGCTGTTGATCAATCATAAGTCTCTCAATGCTCTGATTGGCTAATACCTGGCTTATGTTTGATTGCATCTCTTTTTGTGCAAAGGAGGAATGGATGAATTAAACATTAATTTGACAAAATCTTGAAGGTGTACCTGTTACTAGCTGTAATTGTATCACCAAAGCTCCCAAAAAGTAAACGTACACTGGTTCTCTGATAAATCACGCAGACTTCATATCATGATGCGATGCAAATATCTTATTCTTATAACGAACTCATTTTCATTGCTATGATGACTTTTCCACTTTTTTTTTTACAAGGGAAGTCAACTTCGCGGTACACATACCATCACGTCAGTGAATAATTATGATCCACACGCGTTTCAGAGACCATATATATGTCGCAAGTAGGTCGGGTTGAAAAGAGAGTGTGGAGCAGTATTGTTAGCACTCCCATCAATGTTAAAAGAGACTATTGATATTGCTACTTTTTCCATCTTGTGGTTGCCTTGGAAACGCATAGGCCGCATACACCGAACACATCCGCATCAAAACAATTAGGCATTCGGTAATGTAGAAATCAAGATGAAAAGATCAACTTCAAACAAATGAGACTGAAGGCACGGTAACCGACTGTATGGGATGACACATGCATTTTCTGACATATAAAAAAGGTGCATGACTTTTAACGTTAGAGAATCCGAAGTTTTCTACATAACAAACCTTTTCGCCTTTCTGTGGTGGTCAGTTTGTAATAGACATGTGAATATTTCACAGCAATCTAGCTTTTTTTTCCCCCTGTTACATGACAGGTAATGCCGTCTATCAAATCAGGAGAGGCAGCGCGTATAGCCTTTATGACCGCTTCTGTGGCCGAAGGTCTTTTTTTTCCCCTCTCTTCGAGACTCAGACGACTTTAAACTTCTATTAATAGCGCCCTTTACCCTCCTCGCAGTTATGTTCGGGGCAATTTTTGATGGAGAGCCCGCTCGAGTTGGCCCTCTTCAGCCAGTGTACTTTTCCCGGAGACGTTCGTCTCATTAAGGCAGCGGCAGACCGTCTTTTAATCGTTAGTGGATCTCACCAGACCCATCATACAAGCGGTGGAGGATGCTCGAAACCAGGCACTCTGCTGAGTAATTCGATTTTAATTTGCCATGTGCACGGCGTAGGACGAGGCAGAGAGCAGGTACAGCATTCATTCTCTGGTTTCGTGTACCAGCTTTAGTCGATGAGGGAATCATAGCTCTTGTTCATTATTCAAAATTCCCATGCAGACAGGCGGAAGGCAAGAGAGAAGTGGGGGACAAGACTTGATAATAGTGTGATAAAGAAAGAGATTCTCATACGAGACAGCGAGAGAGAAAAAAAAAATGAGAGGGGGGGAGGGGGAGAGCGAGTATAGAATTAGAAAGCGAGAGAGGGAGAGTGGAAACCGGGAATTAGTAAGGAGAGAATGAGAGGGAAACCGAGAATCAGTGAGAGGGAGAGGAAGAGGGGGAAAAGTTAGTGAGACAGACAGAGGAAGAGAGGGTGAGAGAAAGAGTGGGAGAGCGTGAGAGAAGGTGACAGGGAGTGGTAGAGAGAGAGACAGACAGACTGAAAGAGAATTAGTGACAAAGACGGAACGAGCGAGGAAAAGCAGCATCCGCGGAATTTGTCTAAGAGACGAAGCCCGGATGCTGCGTGCATTGCTCCTAGCTCCTTCAGGAAGTCTTAACAATGCGTTCTTACAAAAATTACGACACGAAAGACGACCTTCGATTTCCTTCTTAAAAAGGAAACGCTATCATAATAGATCAGCAAAATACGCATCAGCACTTTAAAGTGTCATTGAATACCTGGGACACGAGAAAAGTAAGAGATACCGGTGAAGCAATATAAACAAAACAAACATACATACACACATGCACATATCCTCGAGCTTTATCAGTGACTGGAATTTTGATAAATATCAAACAGTGCTTTAAGTACACCGTAATCTGATAGCAAGGAAATTGTAAGCTTCACTTTCAATCTTCGTGCCTCCTGTATACTTAATAAAGGGTGTTATCTAAGGTAGATATAAAAGTAGCTGTTATCACATACTCTCCTGTTCTGCTCTTATCACTTGCTCATAGCCGCAATCTTTCTCAGGTGTTCATCTGCTGCGTAAACATAATTTACATTATAGGAGTTGCAAATTCCTTCATTAAATTCTTGTGTAAAGTTCAGGGTGAGGATTCTGAAATGATTGCGTGCAGCGCAGCCGTCACGTGAGGAATTTTATGTCCATGCAACCTGTGGATTTCGCGCCATATCGAGCTCGCCGCTTTCATAATAATTGTTGGCGTTGTTTGCACAGTGGAGTCTTTTGACCATCGAGACGTATTACTCCGACATAAACAAAGTCATAAACACACACATACGCACACATCACCATCTCTATTTAGACTCACACTCACACACATACACACACACACACACACACACACACATCATCTCTATTTAGATTCATTCACACACACACACACGCACGCACACACATCCGCAGACACACATTAACACATACATAACAATACACTCAGTACCAAACGCACACACACACACACACACCATTACACATTGCCAATCACACATTCACCAATACAGTGAGTTCTTATCACATGTTTCCTATTGACAGATTACATCAGAGCGCATTTCGTAATTGTCCACCAACAGGTTCTCAGCCAAGCTATCATGGCATGCCAGTGGCTATACATGCACACAATAGAGATGAAATATGAAAGGTCATTTCATCGCTTCTATTCTTATCTATAACTGACAGTCGAGATACGCAAGGAGATGGAAAAGCTCTACTTGGAAACTTGGGGATGTCATGCACTTTCTCCCCCTTTTTTTTTGGGGGGGGGGGGGGGGGCAGGGGTTGCAACGCGCACTTAACTACTGCAGGTGTACGAATGAACGGAGGCAACCGAATGATTGTCATGTTCTTATCCTTCCCCCGAGCGGAGAGGGATAAAGGATTGGGAGGAGTTGGGGGAGAAGGAGGGGGGGGGTGTATTCAAGATACGGACCGGAAATGAACAACTTGCAACTGTGAGTTGCAAAGTTAGAGGATGTCTCTTGAATGCGACATTTCATATCGCCGGGGCTTGGCATAGATTTGGATTTGATCGGATAACACCCAGGGGGGCAACCGACGCAGGTCCAGAGTCTTAATATAAAGAGCCCGGCGATGGGGGGAAAGTGGGGCGAAGAACCGACGGGGGTTGGAAGGAATGAATATAGATGAGATGAAAGCACCCCTCCCGGAAAAATGTGAAAATGAAGAGTGGCAGCTAACGGGATGCCATGATTGAATACTTGACGCAAATATATCAAAGTTCGTTGTACTGACAAACGATAAAAAAAAAAAAGATTACGCCAGAGCTCAAAAACTTTTGCCCCCACATGACACAATTTCTGAGTATTATGTGAAGTAACACTTTTACAATGAGTGGGCAGCACAAATCAAACGATGGCTTCTCGTAGTTAAAGTTAAATTTTGTCGCTTTCAAGTAGAAGATTTTGTCCTATGAAGTAGATGATGGAAAAAATTAATGCATGATTAAAGACGTCAAACCTGAGCAATGAATGATCTAAGTCTAGACGAAGTGACAAAATTAGAACACCAAACACTTGCCTACACAATGTTTATTACTATTACTTTTTTATGAGACATGTCTAGTAAAAGAATTCATCATAATAAAAATCATGCATTTTTATATTCCCTAGCTATTAAAGCAAGAAAAAATTAAATTTGTCAAAGATATCATTTTTTTCTTTGTTGGCCTAGGAAATGGTAAAATGCACACAGGCAAAAAGTTTTCTCTTAATCAAAAAGATCAATTTAGGTATTCAATATCCATGTCCCTCTCTTGTACAGTTCAACTTATAACGCGCCATATGCGCTTATCATCAGGACCATTGCCATCATCTTCATCACTATTTAAAGCTGGTATTCACAGATGTTTTATTTGTAAAGATTGGATAAAACACATCATCGTTTCACTCTTCAATTTCTTTAACTTCTATAGAAACGACTGCTGTCCATGCTATCGTGCCAGTGCGAAAAAGTATAGGATAGTCATGAGTACACTGAATACTGAAAGCCGAATATATAATAATGGTAATAATGATAATAATAATAATAATGATAATAATAATAATAATAATAATAATTAAAAAATAATTGATAATAATAACACTAATAATGATAATAACACTGTGTAGAGTGTTTGATATGAAGGTAAATTTGTGGATGTGTTCATGTATGGGCGCTCTCGGTGGGCAAATAATTATTTTGAAAGAGGCTGGCAGACCTACACATCGCTGAAAAGAAAAGGTTCGTGAAAAGGTAAAGCTGAGAACCGATTCCAGCGAACCGGATCCTGGCGTTCCATCATCTCAGCTTTTCGAGCCTATTTTCTTGAAGACTGATACGAGGCGTAGACAAGATGTTGGTAGAGAATAACAAGTACCCTCTCGCATTTCCGATTTGATAAGCTGGTCGTGTGTATTACGTTGCATGCCCCGCAATTACTGGGGCAAAATATCGCTTCCTCGCTAAAATAGGTGAGGCACACTTTCCACACGGCGATCTTCTTACGCGATTCATCACATATCACCATGGTTACGGATTTTTTTTTTAGTTTTAAGCAGGTTCGCACTCGGTCAAAATGAGAAAAAAAATCACATTTTTTTAAAGGCTGATTTTGTTATTACACATATCACAGTTAGAATTATGATAATAGCACATATAACATACATGTATAACTTCGAAGACGACACAAAAGAAATACTGGTACACTGATTGCAACGCATTTTGAAGATTTTGAAATTAGTCCTTTTTTACTGCAACATTTGATTCAATTTTTGGATGAACCAATAAGTAATGAGTAGAGGATAAACTTTGTAAATCACTAGTTTTGAGATTTCAAAACAAAAATGACTTAGAAGTTAAACGTAAATAAGTGCACATACTAGACTGACACTAAACATATTTGTGGTATTTACATACATACATTATGCATGTAAGGGGACAACATATACATTATACATATATATATATATATATATATATATATATATATATATGCGTGTGTGTGTGAGTGTGTGTGTGTGTGCGTTTGTGCATGTGTGTGAGTGTACAATTAAATTGCTGCGTTTGGTAACCTTTGTACAAATTCTGCCTAAAGACTGATCTTGATTTTACAGTTCTGGACACGGAACAGGTTTGAGACAATAGCTAAAAGTCGATTTTTTTTCCCAGGTTGTCGATCGCCCGTCCATTTACTGCAAGACAGGGTAAGCAGCTAGAAGCACAATTCGACTTCACACTCTATATAGACAGGCGTTTTCACCCAGGGATTTTTCCCTGAGCTAAAAACTGCTGCCATCTTTCACTTGAAGAGAGAGAGAGAGGGAGAGAGAGCCAGAGAGAGAGAGAGAGAGAGAGAGAGAGAGAAGGAGAGAGCAGAACGCAAAATAAGGTGATAATTTCGTTATCAGATGTAAGCGCATCTCATCAGCGCTTGGGAAATGTGGATTCTACATGGTCGTTACCTGCAGGCAATTACCGAGGAGCAGTGTTGGATGGTGCGAGTGGCAGATGATTGATAATGAGTACATCTGCCCCAAGGTATGTTGACACACCAGGACTACGCACACACGATTTGTGGAGTTGCGCCTCGTCTGATTTGCCACCCCCCCCCCCCCCCCCGTCTCTCCCTCTCTTTCTCTCCCTCGCTTTCTCTTTCTTTCTTTCTGTCATATTTTCTATCTCTTTCTCTCGCTCCCTTTACAGCATCTCCCCTCTGTCTCTTCATCTCCCTCTCTCTCTCCCCTCTCTTCTTCTGTCTTCATCAGAGAGGTATATACGCGAAAATAGCGACGAGATCCCGACTGGTGTTATGCTTTCTCAGCTGAAATTGATTTCTGTTTTATTGAACATTTCACGTACCCTTGCGGCCTGTTGAAGTCATTTTTGATGACCTATCCGTGTTTGACTTAAATTTAGCATGCTGCCCTTTTGTTAGCAGCATTAGGGAACGACGGCAAAGCAAAGCGTTGTCGAGTTAATAATGACAACATGTTCATAGATCGTAATGCTGGTATAGACATTGCGTGGAACAGTTGAATCTACCGTGGTCTAGACAAACAAACAAACTTGTATCCCTGGTTTTGTATTCAGCGAACAGAAAGCCCTTTTTTCAAAACTGTCTGCCTACAATGCTCCTCACTCTCCAATCGTCTGATTGTGGTCTGTTACTTCTCCAATTCTATTCCTCTCAATATCGCAATTTAGTCTGTTCCTCTCTTCCCACACTCTCTCGCTCTGTCGATCTTCTCTCGAACTCCAAGCTGGCTATTTTGGCCATCGCTCAAACCGCTTATCAAAGCTTTACGACTCGCTTCTTTCATCGGTGTAACCATGGAGTAACCAAGTGTTCAATTTCCACCGCCTCTCCATCTACTCCTTATAGCATCACTTTGAGAGATACCCCCTTGTGACCACGGTAGAAAGGGTGTGGATTCATAGAATTGTTCATTCTATATGAACGCTTTTATTTTTGTTGATAATTTCCCATGCGACTATAGCTAAGAACGGTTGTTTGATTCATAGAATTCTCCGTCCCGAACATTCTTTTCTATTCATTTTCTATAAATTAGCGTGAGATACAATCAACTGATTGTGAGAAAGTTTCATCTTTGCACGGCATAATGCGCTTTGCTATAAATACCCCATGAATTCCGGAGAGAAAACCAGCGAGAGATAATTAGCGATTAACGCTCCACAGGTCCTTTTCAAAACACTCTCTGACAAATTAATATGCTATATGGTAGCGGGAAAAGGGATTGACAGATTAAAAAAAAAACACACTCACAGGATGAATAATTTTTCACATCACCTGAAGGAATAGCTACCTCTAATTCATCGAAGATGAGTTTATAAGGTTGGTGTTCATCAACAAGCGTATAAAGTTACCCTCTGCATGAAAGACAATGATCTTTGCCAATACTTTTGACTACGGATGGTCTATGAGAACATAAATATTTTTGTGTACTTTTAGAAAATTGAAAACACAATGACTTAAATATCTAATCTACCTCAATTAGAAGTAGATGCCATTTCAATTTCAAAAAGAAAAATGTATCGCCGCGTAAACAATGTACGTTATATAATTAACAACTTAATTAACAGCTATAAGTCATAACGGGTTTTTTTTCTCGATTCGACAGATACCAAAATGCTGTAACAAAGCTTTAAATTTTGTTGAGATCGATACATTTTGCTAATCATACTCGCATCTTCTTTTTTTCTTAAGAATTTTGAGTGAGGGTAACAAAATCTGTATTTCTTGCAGCAAAAAAAAGAAACAAAAAAACAAACATATATATATATATATATATATATATATATATATATATATATAGCAGAAATCCACGTGATATAATTTCTTAAGTAAAAATCCACAATTTTAAAAAGGCTTAATACCGCTTAGAAATTTTTCCGTGGAGCGAATTGAAAAAAAAAAGTGTTATGTTGTTCACGTATTTTCGTCGATTATAAAAAAAATAAATAAATCTTTCTCCTAAAACACTCCAATTGACAATGAAGATAGGCCTATATCTCATTCTTATGAATTTCATGTCAAAACGGGAAATGTTGTGAAGAATTACATGACGGTCAATGGGAGACAAGTGAAGCGATGACATCATCACCTCATGTAATTTGTGAAGTTCGTTGCTCTTAACATTTCATAACTTCCTTATCCTATTTAGGTCCGATTTTGATTAAACCTCTATCATTCTATTCGTTCTCATTTATCAATCTATTTTTGAAGTTGACTTGATCATTCGGTTGAATTGCACTTTGATCCTTAAATTGGAACGATCTCTCTCTCTCATCATCAGACGTTCACAGAGACCCTCTGATAGAAAGACACTGCAACGAGGTCGTCGTGGCGTTTTCATCTCAATGAAAATGGCCCCCTTGAGGCATGCCTAGTCCCATAAGCTTCATTGCCTGTGGGTAAATTCCGCCAACTCTGCATGATGAAAGCTTAGCATTATCAAGAAGGCTTGAGAGATATCCCGCCAGGTCCCAGGGGTGTGCTCACAGCGAGAAAGTGGCTGACTGTGAAGATGGTATAAATTTAAAGAGACTAAACTCACCTTAGACGGTGATTCAAATCTAAATCTTTCCTTTTCCTTACATAGGACTTAACCTATATCGACAGTAACGACTTAACATTACGTAATACATTGCAACAAAACAAACACTCGTATCGGTAGGGTTCACTCTGGCAAGTATGTCATACATATTCTATGAAGACATCCTTCGGCGCACGCTCACACGAACGAAATCTCTTTTATCTGCTAAAACTGCTGTGGCCAGAGTCTTCGGGGTGCAATGATGGACCAGAATCAATTATGAATAAGGAATAAATAGGACATTTGGGAGTGAAATCACAGGCAGTATTTTTTCTCCAAAACAGTTCCGCCTTCCTCTTATCATGTTCACGACAACAACCAATAAATTTAATGGCATACACGTGCATGAGATGCTTCCATTCAATATAGCCAATACGTGGACATCGTTACCCTTCAGCTCCATGTACTCGAGCCTTGAATTATTTTTTTTTTCAAATGAAGCAAAGATTTAAAAAAAATCGAATGTATTGCTGTTCTAATTGCATTAGCTTTGTAATGGGTCCAGTCGTAGTCGTTATTAACCTCTTGTCATGCGTGTTAACAGTGAGAGAGAAAAAAACCACAAAAGACTAATGTATGAACATTCTTGAAGATCATCTTAGCATTGGTATGAAATTATTGTCAGTCCTGCCTGAATTGCATATGAGGAAATTCCATGATGATAATGATATTGGTCTGATTAATTCGTATATTTGATTATACTTAGGGAACGTTTCAAGTACCCCATTCTTCGCTTCGTGAATGGAACTTCAATCAATCACTCGTCTCCAGCGTCGATGTTTGACTAACTAATCGAATTATCATACCAGAAAAAAAGAACACACACACACACACACACACACACACACACACACACACACACACATATACACACACTCACGTACAGAAGAAAAAAACAACTTCATTTGCCAGAGTGGACGAGCATGATTTCATTGATGTTTGCCACGTTGACTATAATTTCCTTGTGAGTGAATTAAAGTCAGTGTTCAGTTTTTTAAGGAACGTCAGATTTTCTGTCGAAGGCAATGTGGGTGCGTCATGATTTCTAACTTCAATTATCCAGTCTGATGTTTGCTCCATTTATTGTGATCTAATTCATCTATCTATCTATCTATCTATCTATCTATCTATCTATCTATCTATTCACCTATCTATTAATCTATATCTGTCTCTCCGGGAGTGCGATAAAATGCGGTTAAAAATATTTTGTATATTCTATTTTGTCTTCTACCATAGGTATAACCTGCATACATAAATCTCCCTGCATGGGTTTTTAAAATGCCGGTCACAGAGTGTTTATTTGGCCGTCCGACTACTTTTCCTTCTATACACTTGAGGTCGGTTAGTAGCTTGTTCGCTCCTCTTTGTTTTCATTTCTTTTCAATATTTCTTTCTTTTTCTGTTTCTTTCTTCCGTTTGGATGCCGAGAGTGTCCATTACATGTCCCTGCATGGAAGGGCTTCATCAAAAATGCTTCAGTTTCCCTCCATAGATTTTTGAGCATGAGGCCTGAAACTCCAGCGCTATAGTTATCTCTTCTCCGTATTGTGTAGGCTCATTTCTCGCCAAACTCTCCCTTGCACGCTGTAGGACTTGACAAAACTAGGCACTCTTACGCACTTCATGCGGCGCTCAACTTTTGGCGCCAATTCTTCAAGACGTCTCCTACGATTCCCCTGCAAGGGACTGCGTTGTATGCGATGCGTCGATTTCTGTCTTGTATTTTCCATTGACGCTGATCGCACAACCCATGTCACAAAATATCATCCACTTCATCTTCTTCTAAATGAGCATACAAGTGCTTGAACTATCGAGACCGCAGTGTCACTTTGAATACATTCTATTATCATCTTCATGAAAAGTTCGCGCATGATTATTGCTGAGATGATGCACCCCCGATGTTTAAAAGTAATTTAGATACGTATATTCGTCCACACAATGGCAGGTTGTGGGGTACACTTAATGATCCATAATCACTGTCGGTCTTGTTATAGGTCCTCTTCTTTCTTGAGGTCCTCTCCGCGCCCCCATCCCCCAAACCGTTAGCAGTAATTATGCTCATGCAAGGTTTACTGAGTCTACTTGAATAAAATAAGTAAATATTCAAATACATGCTGCCAAGTGAATAGGTCATAAATGTCTGTATTTGAGTGTGTAGCACGTTCTTGTGTTTGCTTACGTGTTTGTGTGTGTGTGTCTGTGTGTCTGTATGTGTGTCCTTGTTCAACTCTCCGCTTCTGTGTGTCTATCTCCATTTTTTCCCTGAGGATTATAACATGCACAAGCTCTAAGCTTTAAAGGAGATACCTCTCACAATCGAACACGGCGATCTTGAGCCTTTACAGAATGGGGTCGCAAGAAAAAAAGTGTGTAATCAACCATACGCTTTGACCTAACCAGTTGGAAATCCTTAAAGGGATAGTACAGTATTTGGTGGAGATGAGAATTGGGCTTTTAAGTTTTTGCGAGATACCAAGAAAACACTTACGAAATAGTACAGAGCATACCATTTTAAGAGGAATTCAAAGTTTGTTTGATGAAAATCGGGTTTGGAATAACTGAAACATTCAAAAACAAAGTAAAACCAAGCGATCGTAATAAAATGTGGGTCCCACACTTTAATAGAGTAGCTCTGTTTTGGATAATGATCTCAGCCATTTCAAAACCAATTTTCATCAAATAAACGTTGAATTCCTCATGGAATTACATCCTCTTACATATGTTTCATAAGAGGTTTCTCATTATCTCACCAAAAATGTTAGAAACCTGAAATTAGGTCTCAACCAAAACTATACAATCCCTTTAAGGCGATGGCATGGTTTCCTTGGCACAGAAACATGTATTGTGCTCTTAGAACAATAATACTGTTTTGAGAGTACATCTAATATTAAAATTTTACGTACGGTTTTGTTAGCACTTCTGATGGATCGGCTTTGCTCTTCTAATAAAAAAATAGACAAAAAATGGAGTTTTTGTTGTTGTTTTTTTAGTTCTACAAGGGAGAGCAGTGGTTGTGAAGCGGTTGAGCGTATCATGCACATCCATGGGGAGAATCTTGTGTTTTCATTGTGAATTGGTCCATCAGATCCCTTCAGCAGAAATCATTTCACGTAGCAACAAGCGGCAGAATGGATTCTACACACATTTGCATGAAATTTGACTCTTGACAGGATCATTTTGACTAGGCATGTTGTTAGCTTACCAAGTTTCGACTATACGTGGTACGGGAGCTTTTTCTCTGCACCAAAACTGTAGTCTATTAGTGAGAAGTGGTGCATTGTATTAGCCCTTTGTATTAATGTGTCTCCCCAATGAATGTGCTTATTCACGGGTATTATCTAGTATGTGGATTGGAGAGAAAAAGGTAGTTAATGTTTGAACGTAAGTATAGAATCAAAATCATAAAGTAATGTCAGTTTTCAGTTTTGTTGTTGTTTGTCTTACTTTGTCTTTTTAGTGTCTTTATAAAATCGTTACATTAACTGATTTCTTTAACATTGCTTGTAATGAACATGTATCATAACAATGATATCAAACATGCTTTTTTTTTAAGGGATGGTACAGTATTGGTGGAGATGAAAATTGGGCTTTAACTATTTTGCGAGATACCAAGAAAACACTTATGAAATAGTACAGAGCATATCATTTTACGAGGAATTCAAAGTTCATTTGATAAAAATCGGGTTTGGAATAGCTGAAACATCCAAAAACAAAGTAAAGCAAAACGATCGTAATAAAATGTGGGTCCCACACTTTATTAGGATCACTCTGTTTTGGATATCTCGGCCATGCCAAAACCAATTTTCATCAAATAAACATTGAATCTCTCTTGGAATTACATGCTCTTTTATATTTCATAAGAGGTTTCTCACTATCTCACCAAAAAATGATAAAACCCTGAAGTTAAGTCTCAACCAACACTGTACAATCCCTTTAAATGACTTGTATTATTTATTGCATATTTGCCCCTCATTTGCTTTTCAACAAACTTAATGCTAAAACTTATGAATGCAAAAAGGACTTCTCACCCGTCGCAATTGTTAATTGCTGATTTTGTACATTCAACAAGTTGTCGACACCTGACACGACCGCTTAACTTCAGTGTAGTTGCAAATATGTGCACTATTTGCACGTTGCGCTGTCCAATGATCCCTAGAATAAAAGATCTAAAACTACTGGAAGGTAAGAAGGAAGTGAGATACATAACAGGAAGAGACACCGAGGAAAAACAGATTAGACCTACAGATAACAAGAAAAAAAGAATTACATACAATTACATATAAAAAGAAACAGGTGTAAGATGGATGTAGACTGGAAAAGGCAGACAGCCAGCCACTAACACTATAGCCTACACACACACACACACACACACACACACACACATACATGCATACACGCGCGCACACACACATACATGCACACACACGCACACACGCACACACGCACACACACACACACACCATATTCACTACACACACACACACACACACACACACACACATAGACGTATAGACAATGACAGATACAGCTTGGGGAGACCCGAGAAGTCTGAGACGGATAATTCCGAAGCCAGACGAGAAGAAGCACGTCTCAATTACGCGGGAATACTGCCATATCAATTACTAGTACACTGTGACCACGTGACGCAGGGTATAGGTTGCTCTGAGTGAAGGGTGGCTTCTACGATGTCAAAGTTACACTCGCCGAAGTGCAGGGTGGTATTGTTCTCTCCCTGAATAAAGATAAGTCCAAAAAAAAATGTTGTATTGGCGTAACATGAGATTTTCAAATAGGGTCGGGCGGGCGGATTTTTTTTTTTTTAATGCTACCTGTATTTTACGTGTAAAACTCAAATATAACAAAACCCCATTCGATAGAGAGGGTCTGTTGCATCCAAAGTTTGTTATATCACCGGTTTAACAGCCGTCACGTACGGAAGCTTAAAAGTGCCAACCAGATGACGAGATAAGAAGACGGGAAGACAGGTTAAATACCGAGAAGCCGAGTTACTGCAACTCGGCAAGTCGACTTGCTTGGATCAAGAAGACAAGATGACAAGTTGTTGAAACTCGGTAAGTCGACTCGTTTGGAACAAGAAGACATGATAACGAGTTGTTGAAACTCGGAAAGTCGACTTGCTTTGGACAAGAAGTCAAGATGACAAGTTGTTGAAACTCGGCAAGTCGACTTGCTTGGGACAAGAAGTCAAGATGACAAGTTGTTGAAACTCGGCAAGTCGACTCGTTAGGGACAAGAAGTCAAGATGACAAGTTGTTGAAACTCGGCAAGTCGACTCGTTTGGGACAAGAAGTCAAGATGACAAGTTGTTGAAACTCGGCAAGTCGACTCGTTTGGAACAAGAAGACATGATAACGAGTTGTTGAAACTCGGAAAGTCGACTTGCTTGGGACAAGAAGTCAAGATGACAAGTTGTTGAAACTCGGCAAGTCGACTTGCTTGGGACAAGAAGTCAAGATGACAAGTTATTGAAACTCGGCAAGTCGACTCGTTTGGGACAAGAAGACATGATAACGAGTTGTTGAAACTCGGCAAGTCGACTTGCTTGGGACAAGAAGTCAAGATGACAAGTTATTGAAACTCGGCAAGTCGACTTGCTTGGAACAAGAAGACATGATAACGGGTTGTTGAAACTCGGAAAGTCGACTTGCTTGGGACAAGAAGTCAAGATGACAAGTTGTTGAAACTCGGCAAGTCGACTCGTTTGGGACAAGAAGTCAAGATGACAAGTTGTTGAAACTCGGCAAGTCGACTCGTTTGGAACAAGAAGACATGATAACGAGTTGTTGAAACTCGGCAACTTTTCAACAACTTGTCATCTTGACTTCTTGTCCCAAGCAAGTCGACTTTCCGAGTTTCAACAACCCGTTATCATGTCTTCTTGTTCCAAACGAGTCGACTTGCCGAGTTTCAATAACTTGTCATCTTGACTTCTTGTCCCAAGCAAGTCGACTTGCCGAGTTTCAACAACTTGTCATCTTGACTTCTTGTCCCTAACGAGTCGACTTGCCGAGTTTCAAAAACTTGTCATCTTGACTTCTTGTCCCAAGCAAGTCGACTTGCCGAGTTTCAACAACTTGTCATCTTGACTTCTTGTCCCAAGTAAGTCGACTTTCCGAGTTTCAACAACTCGTTATCATGTCTTCTTGTTCCAAACGAGTCGACTTACCGAGTTTCAACAACTTGTCATCTTGACTTCTTGTCCCAAACGAGTCGACTTGCCGAGTTTCAACAACTTGTCATCTCGACTTCTTGTCCAAAGCAAGTCGACTTTCCGAGTTTCAACAACTCGTTATCATGTCTTCTTGTCCCAAACGAGTCGACTTACCGAGTTTCAACAACTTGTCATCTTGTCTTCTTGATCCAAGCAAGTCGACTTGCCGAGTTGCAATAACTCGGCTTCTCGGTATTTAACCTGTCTTCTCGTCTTCTTATCTCGTCATCTGGTTGGCACTTTTAAGCTTCCGTAGTCACGTCAGAATACGAACGAACAAATTCCTGGGCTAAATCACCCAGCGCCACTGACAAATCGATTCTCCGAATAATATTAAATAAAATCTTCGAATCGGACTTGCCGGTCGCCGACACGCTGTACTGCGCGGCCATTTCCCGACACCAGCTGTTGTTGTTGTTGTTGTTTTTGATAATTCGCAAACCCGTATCGCGCCCTCTCTCGGTAAAAAACAATGTATTTCCTTCTTTTTTCTTTTTTCTTTTTTGTTGAAAAGTTCAGGGTCGGGGGTTTTTTAGGGTCGGGTGGGTTACGCCAATACAACGATTTTTTTTTTTTTTTTTTTTTTTTTTGCCTAAGAGATTACGCGGTACATCTCAGGAAAAATTCGGGATTCAAATCTACGTGACCTATACGTGACAGCAAAAGGAGCGTATATTATGGAAACACCTTATACTTCATATTCTATTTGCTATCTTAGCCTCGATAGCTATATTTTCTTACACCCTTGAATTGCTCTCGCACAAACTGTTGACGGCCATCACTCACGATGAGAAGTCTATAGTCAGGTATGAATGCGCTCTGCCTCCAGACATGCTAGAGTGTCAGTATTGTTTATCATGTGTATGGGCAACCTGTGTAGGTACAATGTCAATGACAATTTTCAGGTAATGGTCCTTATCGTAAAAGGTTAATTCCTTATTCCTGTATCGATACGGTATATCGATAATGATGCCCGAGCTAGATACCTGTAGTCTGCTTACCGAGGCAACACCACCATCCGGTTCATCCACAGGCGGTCTATTTTGATACCGAGCAGTCATGAATCAAACGCCTACGCTTATCTAATTGCGTTCACAAGCACAAAGAATTCATAATATTGGACCGCAGCACAAAACCAATTAGTTGAAGACCTATCATCAATGTAATAGTTGCTATACTCATTAAGTGGACAAGGTGCTCTGTATGATTCAAAAAAGGACGTGGCTTCTGGTCCCTTTCACGTCTTGCACACAAAAACACATACACACACACACACACACACACACACACACACACAAATGCTTTGCACCAAATAATTGTCCGATGGGTTCGTTCATTACTGAGAAAGGTCAAAAATAATTATCATAATCATATCTGATAAATGTGCAGGACTGGTACTCTTTACGTTAATATATAGTAATTGTGAGGTCTGGCTATTACTTCCAAAATCCATTATTATAAATATTGCCTGCATGCTATGGATCCCGTGAATATAAAATCATAACACTAAATAATGATAAAAACAATAAAAGATATTGGAAACCACGTTTGAAATGAAAGGTTTAGTAGCTTAAACCCACTAAAGTATACATCAACAATAACAGAATATCAATAGCGCAACATATAAGTGAGTCAATGTTCCTCGCTCACAACCCAACCCTTAAAATGCGTGTATATAAAAAGACACAACCAAACAATGAAGCATATAAGCACAAAGGGCATACCATTCTTTCCTGTCATATAATCTTGATCAAAAGAAAGGTCTATATACCCACATGAATCGGTCCGCTCGCTCCTCCTGAAACTGCCCCCTACGGCGGTCGCGTGCACTGGCATGGATGTTGCAAACTGGCCGGGCGAACCGTGCCATGATGCCCGGTTTCCATGGCGACAGGCTTCTCGTCCACGAGGGGACACGTGTCATTAAAGAACTACCAAATATTTAATCATGCGCACTGTCACTTATACCGTTACCCCCCCCCCCCCCCTCCCCTTTAAAATGGCAGAAACAATGAAGGACAAACCTGCTGAAAAAAGTGTGTTTACAACATTTATGTCTTCTGGTCAATTTAAAGATTGCAGAGAAGGGGATCAAAGACGGGAAGAAATAAAGAAATAGATAAACGTGAATGATTATGGATAACAAAATAAATACAGAGAGTCATACACACAAACTCACGTTCCACTAAAGTTAATCTCTCTTTTGTTCTCTCCTTGACTCTCCCCCTGCGTTTTTACTTTTGCCCACACACACAACTAATTAACTAACTGGCATCGATGAATCAGTACTCAAGCAGATACTCCCGTAATGCCATCGGCAATCACCTTACCGTATGAATTCAATCATCATTTTGGTAGGCATAATGATACATTTATCTGTTCGTGATGTTCTTTGGTTATTTTCTATGAATATCTTGTGGATTTGCGTGATGCGACAGGGAGATTCGCCAGAGGAAACTAGGTGATATCCAGGAAATCTAATGTAATTGAGTTACAGCAGCTGGATCGCCAGAAAAGAGACTTGAGTATATATCTGTCATAAAGCTCGCCAAAAAAGAGCGCACGTTTGTGTCAAAGTCGTTTACTCGATATGTGTAATCCACTTAGTGGAGTCGGTGCCGGCGCTGCATTTTCAATACACTCGTGACACGCTTGTGAGTTAAAGCGTGATAAATCTTATTACAGATGTACAAGGCAAATATTTTATCTGGGCCTGGCTGGCGATTGCTCTAGACGAAGGGGATTTCATTGGGGAACAGGGAACAGATAGCTCTCATAACTGTCAGCAAAAGTGAAATACACACCATTGATTGATGCCATAAAGCGCAACGTCCAATATTATCCAATGACTCCATGATAAATCCCCAGTTATGGTGGTGGAGACACAATTTGCAACAGGGCAATATTACACTTGGGAGCATCATCCATGCCATGTTCTTGCTGTAACCCTGAAGTTTGTTTCTTTATGCAAGTCTTCATCTCCCCTCCTCTCTCTCTCTCTCTCTCTCTCTCTCTGTCTTTGTCTCAGCCTCTCTCTCTCTCTCTCTCACACACCTTTTCTTTCTCTTTCTCTTTTTCTTCATCATTCTCTGGACGTTAAACCCTTGAGATGATAGAGTGAGATGCACATGACATGAGGGAGATCCTCTGGGGAGACAAGGGAAGATGAAATAAGACATAGGTAGCTTATTTCAACCAATAACAGCTAAAGACATATGTAGGTTATTTCAACCAATAACAGCCAATGACAGCACATTACGTAATACTTTTACATGCCATCTTCTCTTATAAACCAATATATGCCTTGAAAGTCGCTCGGAATTATAAATAATCATGTTATCAGTATCATATTTCAACATTTTCAAGGTTTCTTTGCTGTATGTGGAAATGGACGCCATGACCATAGCTTCCTGACCCACCTCCAAAAAGTTTTTGTTTTTGTTTTTGCTTTTTGCTTTCGCATGAAGCTTGAAATAACGCTCACATTCCTTTATTGTTCCTTATCACAGTATTATTTCTTTTAGTATACATATATATATATATATATGCTAAAACATATATATGTATATATATATATACATATATGTGTGTATGTGTGTGTGTGTGTGTGTGTGTGTAAAAACTTTTAGCAAAGAAAACAGGCTTCCCTTTATTTATTTTCATTATACGTGTATATATAATTATGGATCCAACTTTAGGGAGACATTTTGCTCACATATTTTCATAATGATATTTGTGTCTCCTTAATGTTTTCAATTATATTACATTCCATTCAATCGCATTCTTTACTGCTGACATCACTTATCTTCACAATGTCTCCCTAAAGTTATTTCCATACTACACACACACACACACACACGCACACACACACACACACAAACATATATACATATCTATCAATATATACATATAAACACACAAAACACACACACACATATATGTGTGTGTGTGTGTGTGTGTGTGTGTTTGTGTACGTGTGTGTGTTTTAGTAAGGTGAATTAAGCTAGTAATGCATAACAGAAAGTGAAAGATTTGTTCCATCACCCACGTGGATACATATACGGTATAATTATGTATAATGTGGATTCTGTTATTTCATATCTACGTTAGATAGCGGAACCGAGGCGGGTTAATCTGACTCGTTTACACTGCATGTTAGACAGTGAGACTGAAATTTCCTGATTACCAAAAGCACTCTCTATTCATCAGAAGTAATCACTCATTCAAAACTTATCTGATCTCAGATATACACAGGGCTGTCTAATATCTAATCTAATATTGGGAAAAGTTTGCGGAGACTGATGGTAATCCACAATCATTTCGTGCAAAGCTTGGATTACCAGGGCGGAGTTGATAACCAACTTGTTCGCATACAAATAAAGAAAATAAAGGGCTATATCAGTTTTTGAAACGACACTCTCACGCACACACACACACACACACACACACATGCACGCACATACACACACAAACATACACCCACACATACATATCTATCATTTTTACTCCCTCAGCAATTATCCTATATGCATGGGCCAGATGAATTTAAAAAAAAAAATGATCCTACGCTGTCATTGAAAACAAATTGGTCCGATGGCATGTTTGCAAGAAAACTGTTAAGATCATAGGGAAAATCAGCGAATCCACCTCGACAGATTTTCACGTGAAAAAAAAACCCAACTTGTTTGCGCGTTGAGGAGATAAGAAAAACTGATAATGAACCAACAAGTACATATCTGTGCAATGTGGATTCGAGTGTGTTATTTTGACATAGATTAATGATAAGGTTTTTTAACTTTAGTGAGTTTTCCCTATGATGAGCAATCTTGTCAAGTGTCCTGTGCTGAAAATATCTAGGGGATGACAAGCTGTCAGAGATTGTGAGGGGTATTGCTCGCCTTGGGCGGCCGGGAGGAGGATGTAGGAGCGGGATGGGGTGAGAACGCATTCGTAGGAGCCAATTTCCCGATCAATGCGGGTGATCGAAGATGGCTCGACAAGGCTAGTTTTCCTTCTCTCTCTCTCTCTCTCTCTCTCTCTCTCTCTCTCTCAAGTTCTACTTTTTTTTCTTGCTGTTCTTCTCCTTTTTCTTCTTCTTTCTTCTTTCTGCTTCTGTGACGTGATGTCATCTTGCTCCACCGCCTTGGTCCCGGGGACACCGGAACGTCAAAACGTGCGAGAAATACCCGATTCTTGTTTGTTCCAGCCCTTTGTTCCGTCTCCCGCGATTTGCTGGCGCGTCTGTCGTCTGCCCAATGTTCGGTTTGAGTAAATTTGCGCGGATCAAATTCTCGATGACCTCTGCGCAGGGGGTAAATTTGCATAGATGGTCGATTCGACCACTCCGCGCATTGTCAGAGGAGTCAAGGCGGATACAGTCTGCAGGGGGGGCAGTGGTTTGGACATTTGACTCTCGGGATGGACAAAAATGGTGGATCAAAATAGACGAGTTCTACTTTGCCCTGACCACATAGAAGTACTCTCCGGCAGAGAGCGTGCAATGAGATAAATACTTATGATATCAAGAAATTGTAGGACTCAATTTGATTATGGATTTAACAAGAGTTTGGATGGTAGTATAAGGCAAGGAAGAGTGCCCGGAAAACTTTTCTGTCAAGAATGTTGTCTTTTGAACAGTATTTCTCACTGTATAAGAGCGTCCGATTCCATATTTTCATGTAATGATGAAGCCTAAATCTTTTGCCTTTTCAATGTCCATTTATGTAGGTTCTTTGCCCACTTATCAGGCATTAGCGGCTGTTTTAAGAGTCATGTATCTAATAAATTATCTGAAAATGGTAGTGATTTGTAAGAACGTGAAAAAGCAAGGGCCAGTATGACCAGAACAGGATTTAGAAGTGAGAGGTTTACTCATCACTGCCGGAAGTGTTCAAAGTAGAGCCATTTCATTAAGTTCTTTTTTTTTCTTTATCAACGTGGAAATTCTAAAAATACATACATGACTCCATGTTCATTTATTTGTTACTGGTGAGTAGTTTTGTTTTCAAATCCTATCAAGGTATCTTTCATTAGCACACTGCCATTCCGTCTTGTTGGTGGAATATGTTGAAATAGCCCCACGTATCCACGCTCTCTCGTCTCTTTCGTTAAGAGTCTGAAGAGTCAATTTAACACGGAGAAGTCGTGACCCAGGAACATTGCGCACCGCGCTTTCTGTAAGAAATCCCTAGGGTTAGTCTCTTGCTATGACACTCGTGACCATGAGTAAGCCACTTTCCCCACAACGATCCAGGTGTAGACATGGGTAGCCGACACGAAGCTGGACGCTAATATGGTTGGCTCTTGCATGTGTGCACCGTAAAGTGGTGGCCAGGGCTAGAATGCTCCCTCGGGAGCGAAGTGACAGCACTGAAGGCGTACGTTTGATTCTTCGTACAAGAGTCAGCTTGTCTCCTCATTAGATGATAAGAAGCGCCTGGACAACAACAACAAGATTCTCTGTTGCCATGGAAATTGCCTCCAGTCCGAGAGACCCCTACCGAGCACGAGCGGATGACACATTACCGGCTTATATGAAAGGAGAAAGAAAAAAATCTTACAACCTCAGTTTCTGTTGAAAACGACTCATATCATAGGCCAGTACCGTAGTATTTACTTAGGTTCCAGCATTGTCCAAGGCACGTGTTTCTAGCAAGGTATGGAACAGAGGGGGAAATGTAAAAAACTAACTCGAAATTCAAATAAAATCAACACCGTACTTGCAGACAAGCTCTTTGAGTGCTTCTGCGAAGGTAACGCATGGTTCTTCATTACAGTGTGATAAATGTGTGGGCGTAATATATATCAACAGCAGTGCTCATATAAAATTCATACACATCTTGACTGCTCGCGTTTATGAGAATACGTCTACAATCATTATACCACAAATGCAAGTATCGACCCTCAGGCTATGAATATTATTACCAGTATACGTATACAATTGTGTAAATCGGTACAGTTGGTGCCAACCCATTTTCACTTCGGAAAATAAGGCGCCGTCGTTTTTGCTTTCCCTTTTTCATGGTACATTCCACTTTTGAGCTGTTCAGAGGGAAAATTAGCTTGACTTTAGCCCTATAAATCAGGAGGTTTTTGTTGTCTGTGATAGTGTTATTTTGTTCAAGATTGTTGCTTGTTCAACGACATACATTACCGACCAGTCAGCAGTCGGGTTTTTTGTGCTTGGTTTCGTTTGGATTTTTTTTTTTCGAACAGCAAATCGCTGTTCAATCAATCAATGAATCATACCAACGAACCACTAACTAATTGCTTCAGTATTGCAAATCGCCAGTGATGAAATGGCCGTCGATCCTTGACGTCGTCAGAAAATTAATTCCTCCAAATTGTCATTGCTGTTAGAGTTGATAATGGAATATCATTATGGGCCATCTACGTGCGAATATTACACCCCCATCCCTTCCCTCCCATCCCGCTCCCTTCCCCATCAACTTTCTCTCCAATGCTCACTTCAGCCCACGGGCATCGTCGCTAATTATCGATCGCGAGGCGATACGAGTGCATTATGTCCGACACGCTGACAGGATTGTAAGTGCCTCAAGAACGAAGAAAAAAAAAAGATGCCACTGGCCTATTCGGCGATGATTGTCGACGAGAAAACTGCGCTTGTCACCACATCGTTCCCTCCGAGGCGTGTTGGAGACTCAAGGCAAGGATTAAACGGGATTCTAGCTGTCATGTCGCGTGTCAGCAAGGATTCCCGAGCCAATCTTATTTTGCTTTCTTTTTCCCGAGATGACGAGCGTCTGGCCGAACGTCTGGCAGACTGGCTGAGATCAAGCAAACAGGAACTAAAGAAATTATTGGATTCATCACAATGTAGATCTGAGAAAATCTGTCAAATCTTCCGCGTAAAAAGTCTAAGAATAGTAATAGTACTTTTCATCAACACAAGAACGCATGTATGCATGGTATGTATGCAAGTATATCATTATGTATGTAATACGATAGTATGAATGCATCCTTGTATGTATGCTTGTAATGTATGTTGTATATATGAATGATCGTATGAACGTGTGTGTGTGTGTAAACGCGTATATTTGTCAGTGGAAATGACAAACAAAGCACACAAACAGACGCCTACGAAAACATACATCAAAATGACAAGGCACTGATTCATGATTGCGATCAAATTGCTCGTCACATCTTTTTTCCCCTCATTGCATGAATGATGGTCTGTCAGACATATTACAAATAGCTCGCAATAGGCAAAAATCAGTAAAGATCTGCCAGAGTTTTTGACGCCTGAACACACCACTGGTAATTTCTTATCATTTATCTAGCAGTGAGATATCCTGGCAGACGGAATTTATCATCACGCATCTCTCCTCTAAAGTTTCTAGATACACCCATATTGTCAATACTCATATCGCTATCGGTTCCACAAGGGCAAACACAATTTTTTTTACACGTAATTTTAGACAGATTTTAATGTCCCATCCATCTCGAAGTCAATCTATGAAATCCATCAAATTTCTTTTATTGTCACTGAAATAAAATGATCAACTTATTCAGTCGACTGCGAAATTCATTCACATGATAATGTTTTTTCTTCATACCCCATCAATTGACACCACTGATCAACGCATCGGTAAACTGTCTCCTTCGTGGACGTTGGTGGCTCTGTTTTGCTGCAAATAGGAATAGTTCGGCACACCGAGATATTTTGTATGATCAAGGCGTCAGTGGTTGAGAGTGGTATGAGGATAACCACGGCCTTCATTTTCGCTATGCATTATTGTTCTGTCGATCAGAATTAAGGCTCATTATAAATCTGTCCGATCTTCTATCTTCTATTCTGAGATGCGCTCATGAAAATAATTAAGTCATCGTCTGTTGCCTTCCGAGAGATTTTATCAATGGCTACTGCTCCGAAGACAATGTATGAATCACGTGCCTTAAGGCCGCTAGCCTTGTGTAAAATGTGACACGATAGATGTTTGTTGGTGTTTTTTTTTTCTTCTGTCATCTGGGCATGGGCCTGTGTCATTGGCCTGCTTTGCCCGAACTCGTGCAGGACTTGATTGGGCTTGACGAACAATATTGCTCTACGCTATTCTGCCACTTACCTAAAAGCTTCACGAAAAGGGCTACATGAAAACAAGCTGGCTCGATTGAAATAACAGGGTGATTGACAACATCCCCGTGTCGACTTACCGTTCCGGAAACGCTCCGGGAAAAAAAAGTATCGCTTAAGAATCTACTTCATCGAAAGGATTGTTGTCAACCATTGTTAGAATGGACGTATAACATTTCTCGTCTGGGATATGTTCGGTTGTACCGCTGTTCTGACATGGTTGGAAAAAAAAAAAGAATAACACTGATATTTTCCTCAGGAAAGAAACAGAACGAATGTATCATGCGGATTATTTCCGACAAACAGTGTACGGGTCGCTTTGTTGTTCCTTTTCTCTTCCTGATTAGAACAACTGTAAGACACACTGGCCAATGATTGACAGTTACGTGTGATCAATATCACGCAGCGGTGCCGTCATGTACTCCCTTATCAGAGTGGAAGGTTTGCTGAACTCGCTCGGGGATCTGAATTTCTCTCACAGGCGAATTAGTTGCTTTGATAAACTTATTGATTGAGAGATCTTAAATCTAACACATGAAAAAGACAAAAACACGAGGAAAAAAATGAGCCAGGCTGACGCTTGTGCAGGAAAAGAAAAATAATGTTAAATGAATAGGAAGAAGTGTGGAGACACAGGCTAAAGAATGGGAAGCAAACTGAATGTCTTTCTGTATAAAAGTATAATGAATTTAAATTGAAGGAAAAATGTGAAATAGAAAGTGAAAAGGAGAGCAGTCTCTCCGGTAGAGTGAAAGAAAAAATGAACAGTGACAAAATTTAAGCAGTAGGAAATCTACTGGTAAAAGAACGATTGACACTGGAAAAAAAAATCCAATTTACTCCTACAGAAGTCTCGACATATTGTAGCCATTGAACTCGCAGTACACTTCTATTTGGGTTTTTTTATATCCATTCATATTTTTAATCTTCGTTTTTACTTGCATAGTGCAAAACGTTTAATTCATGGGAGGAAAACAAACAAACAAATAAAAAAGAGAAATAGAATCACTCAACAATTTCTGTGCTTTCAAATATCCATTTAAATCAACTGCCCCAAGTTCTATTTGATATCCATCTCTATTTTTCGGCTATATAATAGGTTGTGCAGTAAAATCCCCCCCCCCCCATATAGCCTTGATATAGACATATTAATCCGAAGGCAATTTTGTGCCTTTCCTGATTAGACAGAGACAATAACTATTTTTATGCTTTCAGAGGTTTTTTTTTCTTTTCTTTTTTTTTTTTTGGTCACTCTATGATAATATAACCAGTAATATTTGATACAGATAATAGCTTCACTACCCACGATTTTTCTTCTCTTATTTCAACCCCGCGGTATATGACAATACTCGACTTACAAGCAAAGGGCAAGGTCACGGGTTCTCTTCAGGACAATGGTCTGACCGAGAGAGGAAAAAGGCGCGAAACTGTCAATCAATATTTTGGCGTGTAGGGGGAGTGCGACCACAAAGACGATCTTCCGGCTGTTTTGCGGAGCGACGATGACGAGGGCGAGCAACTTTTTGCCCTTGACTCGAAGACGTATGCATGTCAACATGGTGTTTTACACCGTAAAAAGGAATTATGAAAAGAGGGGAAAAAAGGCAGTCGTGTCTTACGGATCGTGCCGTTCGCAAGAGCGCAAAACACACTCGCGGCAAGGTTGACATTGACAAATTGAATGAATGAATGGATGAATAGATATCATCAATAGATAAATGAATTACTAATAATCATTAATTTGATCGACTGAATGAATTGTAAATTAAGTGGTAAATGAAAAAGAATAAAAAATGAGAAATCGGACGCAAAATGAAGAGACTGTATATTATATTATCGGGAATTGCTTT
This sequence comes from Diadema antillarum, assembly GCF_040938485.1. Lineage (NCBI taxonomy): Eukaryota > Metazoa > Echinodermata > Echinoidea > Diadematoida > Diadematidae > Diadema > Diadema antillarum. The sequence goes on along the minus strand of NW_027271564.1, from coordinate 233,004 downwards.
TCGACGCACTTGTATTTTGTTTGTGTTTTTGTCTTTGTATTGTATATATATGTTTACGTATACATATATATATATATATATATATATGTATATATATATATATACTATATTATATATACACATGATGCGGGAATTTCGACATCATTTCCTCACACACGGCTCCATCACGTTCACTCTTTAGTCTGCGTCTCAAGGCTGTTTAGAGAGATTTCCTCACTCCCTCTGGGCATAAATCCATCTCAAATTCGTGAGAAAAATCACGGAAGGTATACTGAGCAGAATGGAGAAGAAGGGAGGGTGGGGGGGGGGGGGTTGTCTCTGTAATATTGTGTTGACAAAATTTCCCGCATGTTTTCTCTCCCGAAGCAGTATCGAATGTGTGGCAGTGTGACTAAACGCTCGATCCACTTATCATGTTTTTTAAGGCGACTCGAACGGATCTTGCCCGCTCTGTGGTATTTACATTTGCGCTGGGGCATAACCATGTTCGACCGTGAGTTAAACTTATGAGTAAGTCATGCAGTCATCGCTGGAGATTTTTTTTTTAATAATCAAAACAACCTTTTTCTTTTCCTTCTTTGCAAGATATGATTTAAGAATTATGCAGGGAAGGAAAGGACGATAAAAATGATGGACTGAATGGGAATCTGCATGGGATATGTGACCTGGAAAACACTTAGTGAGTCTCAACATGTTCGGCGAGCCAAACGGAAATAATTCGCTACCTATAAGTAAGTCACGTCTCCTACAAGATTATTCTTCGCCTTCAGAACCTTTGTTATGTCTTCACTTCATATAAATATATCAGTTAATATAATGTTCTGTGTAAGGTGTTGTAACATCTTTTTGCTGGAAGGTTAAATGTCGTCTAGGGACGTAGTATAAAAAGTGTACGAATAAAGTAAACTTGTACATCCAATACCGTTGCCTTATACTAGTACCGCACTTAAGTTGCCAAACGTTCGGCCTTCTTGGCCTTGTTCCCCTCGATGCAGAGCAAACAAGAACACTAACTCCACGAACAATGTCTGACCATATATTTCTGTACATTTATGCATAATTCAAATTATCTATGTGTCATTTTTTATGTTCAGATTCCCTCTTATGATATGATCTCGTTTGTTGTGAAACACATACAGCCCGTGAACAAGACCTGTATCATGATTTTATACCCTCTCTCCCTGTTTATGTGTAATCCCATAATAGGTATCCAGTACTACTAGACACCATTCTCGCAAGGTGAAAAGCTGCTTTCCCACTACAGAGTTAAGAATGTCAGCTCCGCGTCTATGTCGGCCATCTGGTGTTACGCATCTTCCTCCGCACTCTACTCATCCGATAATCCGGGCATTGAATGCGCGCCTTTCCCCTGTCACGCACAATTACCGTACTGACCTTGATGCAATCGCCTTAGCAACAAAATACTGATTAAAAAAAGAAGGAAACTCCGTTTTATGCACTTAGGGAATACACCGGTGACGATTGTGCACTTAAAGCCTTACCAAATGTTCAATGAAGTATTTACAGTCGCCTCCCGTTTCCGGTAACGAATGAGAAATATGCCCATTTTACACCGAAACGTGGATGAAAGAGAACCTATATACCACCTCATGCCCGAACCCAGAGATGTGCTCGATTATGTATGGACTGAACGTGATAAATGACTCATCGTTTGTTTAACATTTTATCTTTTTCTCGTGATCGTTTCTCAGTTACTTGATATTAGGGAAACAACTTCATTTCGCGCATTCGTCACTAATCAGGGCAATATTTAGACAGCACTAATCACAAACAGCCAAAGTGGGAATAATTGGGAAAAGCAAGCTGGCTTTGGCTGTTCGTGATACATAAAAATATAATCATGTACGTAGATTAAGATTACAAACATAACTCTAAAGGATATATTTTTTATCTCTCAAATCACAAAATTAGAAACCTTTCCACAAACTTTGGAACTGATTTTCATGATGATGTGCCCGAATAACTGAAATGAAATACCATATTTAACATTATTTCGAGCTGCAAGTCTGCATTAATACACGGGAGGTTGTTCAAATGCATCCTAAAATGCTTTACGATAATCAATATGTATTTATCAATGGCTTGTGATCAATGGACAATCGAGCGTGAGTTTACACTCTTTCTACACACCGATTGATGTTAATGATATGCAATGAAATATACAATTATAATGGGGTTTTTTTCTTCTATGTCATGCCTATTACCATGGTTTGATATACAAGTACATGCTGCCTGTGACGGGGCATTCAACTCCGTTTTGCTATTTGTGATTTGCGTTCTTATATTACATTTTGTTGCAGCCGATATTTGCATTTTTAGCAATTATATATATATATATATATATATATATATATATATATATATATATATATATATATTATATATATATATATATATATATATATATATATATATGTGTGTGTGCGTGTGTGTGTGTGTGTGTGTGCGTGTGTGTTTGTATATATATACACACACACACAGTATACCTACTTAGTACATGTGAGTGCGCGTGTGTGCGTTGTCAGCAACAAAATGGATGACCTTTCCAAGAGGCCAGATTTGCAAGAGGCAGTCCATTTTACAGCGCAGGTGAACAGAAAACTGATTGTTTGAGACAGAGCGAGAAAGGACGAAAGTGAGATTCAAGTGTTCGCGAGGGAGGGAGAGGGTGAGGGGGAGGGGCTATGAGGGAAGAAGACGGAGAGGGGGACAGAGGGAGAGGGAGAGGGAGCGGGATAGCGAGAGGGAAGGGGTAAAGAGAATGATAGACCATGGCGATGTCCCGTAGAGACATCTATCGGAGTAGTATGGCAGCAAACGCGATTGAGAAACTCGAAGCCGGATGGTTGGTTGGTTGGTTGTTTTGGTTTATTTCTGCATTTTCTTTCTCCAAATACAAAAACAGATGGAAACAAAGTGATACATAGTATGCCAAAAAAAAATGGAGAGTTTAACATGCAAATCAATACAAGAAATGTCAATTTCATAACAACATCAGTCTGCAATGACATATGAATCAAAACAACATATTAAGACATATTGTTTTCATGAACAAAGGAGAAATCAATACAGGGGACCGTCATCTATAAGCAGAGCTTGACGTGGATGAGGCCCTACCTATATATGTAATACGAATATAATACAAGACCAAAAGATCCTCCTTAGCACTAGATGGACGCAGATGAGAGTCACTCAGCCGGTGTTTCTATTATACTCTTGCTTTTATATACAAAATCATTAAGAGCTTGGCCTGGTATGTGGTGCTGGTGTGTCATGTGTCGCAATATTACTATACAGTAACTCACCTTTTTTAAGCCAATATATTAGAAATGTGGTCTTGGATCAGCACGTAGATTTCATGTTGCGCTCAGAGAACTGCATTCTTTCTTTGAGAGACAGTCAGAAGCGATTTATACGAACCAATTGAGTCGTTCTGAGAGGTACGGCGACGCCGCAACGTATCACGACTAAATGACTGACACATTGGATAGCCTTGGCATTCCCTATTCTCCTCTCTTGCGTCACAAAAAATCTCAACGACACATTTTGGTCGAGAGAATCAATACTTCAACGGTCAGAGAGGTCATCTAGTCAGGCAAAATAATCCCGCATTTTAATCTAGTTGATGGATCGAGCGGTCAATGATACACGTGATCGATAGTGGTTTTAGCAAAGGACGCTAGGATAGGGTGTCCCGCAGAGGCCAGTTCTTGCGCCGAGCCGGCTGCGCTCTCCAAAAGTGCAGAAGCGCGGGCGAAACACGCTTATTGACAAGCACGTGCGACTCATATTGATTTCAGTAGTGCTAAGGAGACATAGCAAACGATACCTGAGCCGAATGCACTGCACACAAATATCAATGTGGTAGTTTTGCTCGGATTTTTTTTCTTCTATTTCAGTGCTAAAGGATGAGACAGAGAGATAGTGAAGGCGAGATTGGGAAGGCGGGAGAGAGATATATAAACAGAACGAGATTTAGAGATAGAAGAGGGATGGCTACAAGAGAAGGAATGAGATAGAAGGAAACACAAAGAGAGATTGAAAAGAAACCTACAAACAGATTAAATCCGATATATTGACTTTGCGGGAGAATCCGTTCTAAATGCAAATAGTTGGCTGAGCTAAATGGGGGCTCCGAGGATTGGCGGACGGGCACGATCGAGGCGCCCTTTAGCCAGATGCGCGGTGCGTGGAAAGAACAAACCCTGACGATATCCTCTCGCATAACGCAAACATGGTCGACCAACAGGCAGAAGACTCCACTCCCGATAAAGGAGAGCCTCCCGCCGCTTCCTGGTTGATCCAGCCACAAATATTCTCGGTCAGCAAAAGAGAGCGGCAGCTTCGGCAGAGAGGGAAGGATTTTTGTTACAATGTTCTATCTCAACATTGCAAGACCGGCTATATCGCCGTGGCTCGGCCGAGTATAAGTATGCGGGACCGAAAACACGACTCCTCAGAAATAGACCCTCTACAAATCCAACGATTTCAATGGAATCCCACCGATGCCTCGAATGATGAGACACAAACAGACACGAAATGTGGAAAAGAAAACAAAAGCGTACCAGGGCTTGCAAAAAAGCGGTCACAGAAGTGCTGCGAGACTATCATTGAATTTCCCTGGCCATCATCATCATCATAGTAAGCAGGATTTGAGAAGCGGAGTAAAAAAAAAGTTATATGGTCTCGAAATGTGATCGCTGTAAAATCCCGCCAAGTATCATTTTCGGAGAGCAAGCTTTAATACATCGATGCGGCTTATGAGAAGATAAGGTCTTTGGATCCCCCTCAGCTCTGCTCTGCGACATCTGGGGCCGGGGGAAAGAATTCGATATGTGACCCAGTGAAACTACGCAAACTTATTAAAAACATATCAAGTTCTATAGGTATGATAGGAAACACACTTCCTCGCTTTGATGTTGTATCGCATGATTATTTTTACTATCTATTATCATACGTGTTTGGTTTGGTTTGGTTTGATTTCTGCATTTCTTTTTCTTCAAATATAGTGTCAAAGTAATACTATAATTGATACAAAATTTGCAATAAGAAGTAAAACATATAATTCAATCGTTAGGAGTTGCTAATGTGCACTATTTTGTAACAACACTGTCCCTGATTATTAAGATAGAAACATTGTAATGCATAAACTGTAATCTTACGTGAACAAAGGAGAAATCAATAGGGGGACAGGCATCATTATGTATAGCTTGACGTGTATGGGGCCCTATCACATAGATTTGCATTACTTCAAAAGAGTTTTACGGCATGTGTATTTTCGAAAGAAAGGCAACAGGATTGGGGGATGATCATTTCTTGCTTACGTGAGTGACTTCAAATGACAGTGTATGTGTGTACAAGTAACATTGCGTGTGCGTGTGCGTGCGTGTGTGTGTGTGTGTGTGTGTGTGCTAATGACACACTGCAAAAAGTCCGGTGTTAAATAGTGAACACCGAGCTGGTGTTAAATTTTCGGTGCTCATTTATGGTGTTAAATTAACACCTCCGGGTGTCATTTCCAAATTTCAAACTGTTTTTTGAAGAGTTTCTTAGTAACTGCACTTCTTGTTGATTTTTAATTTAAACAAGACGATCAAGAATTTTACATTAAAAAACTAGATTTTTGAAAAAATGTGAAAATAAATTTACACCAAAGTAACACCAGCTGGTGTGGTCTCTTATTGAAGCTGGACGGGTGTTAAACCATTGATATTAACACCAACAAATATCAAATCAACACCATGTGGTGTCATTTTTGAATTAACACCAGTACAGTGTCAAAATAACACCAGGTACAGTGTCAAATTAACACCACGAAGTGTCAGGTGAACACTTGTCAACACCATCACAGTGCATTTTTAACACCTGTGGGTGTGGTCCTTTATTGAAGTTTGATCGGTGTTAGATTTAACACCCGTGGTGTTAAATCTAACACCGATGTTTTTACAGTGCAGTGAAAGACAGTGTTTCACAGACGTTTTCCCTCCTTTTAAGTCATCTGGTATATCATGCAATATGATTAATTGCTTGTTTCGGTTGTCAAATTCATTCCGGACGTTAAAGATTGCCAAAATATTGTTTAACATGATATTAGACAGGGCTCGACACTAACGTAACTTTTTGCGACGGAAATTAGCAAGTTAAATTTGTTTAAAGGATGGATAAAAAGGACTGAATGAGTGCCTGAGAGTGAGTGTGGAAAGTTTGTTGATGTTTATTTATGAGTAGATAATTATGTCCAACTTCTAATTCTTACTATCATAAAGCTTAAATATTTGACTCATAAAAAAAGGACTTTTAATGTTTTTATTGTTTTTTTCGGGACACCAAATTTTTCTCTCGGGCCACCAAAAATTTGAAATTTAGGATTTTGGTGGCCCCATCGGGTCACCAAACAAAATGGTTAGTGTCGAGCCATGTATTAGATATCATGTTTTCTCTCAAATTAGCAATTTTGTGTTAGATTCTTTCTGATTTGTGTGCAGACCTATAAATATCTAATCACTTCCATCAACCTCCTTCTAGTATAAGCAATGCAGTGATATTCCGAGGTGCCAATTTAATGATAACAAGACCATGATCTCTGAAGAATTCCCGGTGAACTTACCGGGTTGGACAATGTCGTCAGTCTGTATTCGCGCGTAGGAGATTCGACGACCCTCCGCACAGTGGGCCAGAATGAGCTCAAAGTGCGCCAAAATTATATTCCGTGGTTTCTTTTTACCCAAATTTGGTGTCTTAGGGTAATTAGGAGCGTAGAATTGATTGAACATAATTTCAAACTCATATGACGTCACTGTGATGCTGTTTTTTCATTGGCTACCAAAAATCTGTCTGTAAATGACGAATAAAGCAATGCAAATCTTAGGCTGTTATTTTTTTCTTTAAAGATTGATTTATCTTTTCACCTTCACTGACATTGCTTATCTACTACCATTGAATACACGATGCTTACATGTCATAGAAAGTGTATAAACATTCGGGTTTCGTTAAAAGAATCGAATTTATGCTGAAAGTTCCATATTACACACGTACTGCAAAATGATACTGTTGTCCGTGTAAACTAGTTAGAATATAAGTTTATGATGTACGCTGTGCGTTTGGGTGAATTTTTTCACTTTATTCTATAGCGGGACATAAACGCGCGATACAAAATCAATCTCCGATATAGTTCTTATCTCTCTACTTCATATATAATCTTAGGCCTATGCCATATCAATTCATACAAGCGCAAAAACCATTTTGTCTAATTTAAATGGAAGGATAACAAATTGTGAAGTCAGTAATCAGGAAAATGAAAGGTTGTGACTTAGAAGCTAAGAATGAGTCTGCCGTGTATGAAAGTTTACTTGGAAAAACTAAAATAATAAGATTTTTTTTTTAATGAAAAATTTATCGATATCACAATCATATGAAATTATAAATTCATCCACGTTCCACAGTGATTTTTTTTTTCTCATCAGTCGTCGGAAGCAAAGTTTTTTTTTTTTTTTTTTGCTTCCGACAACCCACAAAGTGTATGGGATCACAGTCTGATGAATCCGACTTGTATTGGTCGCCTATCAGGTCAATGTCAGACATGTCAGGCATGATCCGATGAGGCAAAATCGTCCGATGAGGATCACGCGAGCAATGTCTGACATTGACCTGCAATCGGATTCACAAACTGCGATACTATACACTTTGCTGAGCGGCCGGAAAGCAACAGTCTTTGCTTCCAACGAGTAGCCGATGAGAATAAAATCTCTGTGTTTTGGTGTTTAACGGTCTATCTGCATATGTCAAGAGTAGCATCGAAGTACATGCATTTAGGTGTCCATACAATATGTATCGCAGTGGGAATAGCTATGTTTACAGTAGTGGCTATGACAAGTATGGACAATATGGCTACATGGCCTTGGCTATGTGCAATTATGTACTCTTTTATCTTCGGAGGAGGGGGTCTTTTAGGTGCCGGACTAGCCCTATACATGTATTTTATAACTCTGTTTGCCTCTTATTCAGTGTTATTCATGTTTCTGTGTCTTTAACGTGCGAGAAAAAAATAAATGAATAAAAAAATGCCGCCCTCATGCGGCCCCGTATGATATAACAGCATTCCTAAGCGGCTACAAGGTCCAAAATAGGCGTAATGTGTCGCGGAAAATCGGCTCTAACACAAAAAGTGGCAAAAGGTGGCAGCCAAATCTGGTATCAGCTTAAAGCTGAGACATCAGGGAATGTGGTGGTAATAGAATTTAGTTGGAAATCCGTGGCAATCTAAACTTTTCATTAGGGTATATTAAAAAGACAAATAATTAGCCTCTTTTCCAGGATATTTAGCGTAAAATGTTCATGAACATTAAGTTTCTTTGCATTTTTATGGCATTCATAACGTAAAATGAACTCTGTGAAATATATGGGAGAAATTACAGGTTGATATCTCAAAAACTACATGTTGAAATTATTTATTTATTAAAGAGGTTACAATTTGCTTTGAAACTCTTAAAATATTGTATTTTGCTACTTCAGGTAGGAAATATACCCCTTTAATGTACATGCCTGATTCAAATATTTTAATGATTTCAAAGCATTACCTCTCAAGAGCGCATGTCAAAAATTAAAAAAATCCCAAGTGCCCAAAGTGACTTTTGGCGCACTTTGGTATCTCTCTGGCCCACTGTGCTCCGGTGCTACAGTTAAAGCCCGCCGCACATTGTACGACTTTCGGTCTCACCACTGACAGACTTTGGATCCGAGATAAATCACAATAGCATCAGAATAAACACGCTTGTCTATTTCAGATCCAAAGTCACTTAGTTGTGGAACTGAAAGTCGTAGTGTGCGGCGGGCTTACTAAACTCAGATTCTCGCAAACATGTCGTTAGACATCTTGTACTGTAATGCAGGATGGGCGAAAGCGACGTTCGGTCTGTCCTTCCGCAGAGGCCAAATTCAAGGGTCACTATAACTGATCACCACAGAACTACTTCTTCGGATAAGGAGGAGAACAACAACAACAACAACAACAAGAAATCCTTGATCCGGATCATGATCCCGCTAAACACACACACACACACACACACACACACACACACACACACACACTAATTAGGTCCTTCCTGTTCTCTTAACCACAACCAAACTACCAACATTTAATCAGGGAGGTGGCCTTCCACCTCCCTGATTTAATCAAAATTTTACTCGAAAGTTTACGAGTCATGTTGCTAGCAGGCAAACACACACAAAAAAAAAAACGCAGGCAAAAGCATGATTTCCTTGGCGGAGGTAAAAATCGCATATGGTAATAACGAAATTGGGATGTTCCAACAAAAAAGCCCCAAACTATCTGACTGTTGACTATGATTATTAACGCAGAGAATACAAGAGAAAATGACAGTTGAAATAGGCAGAGAAGAAAAGTAGTGTAGGTGGGGAAGTAGAAGAAGAAGAAAACAAGAAAAAGAAAAAAAAAAGGAAAAAACGAGATAGAGCGACAACGGAGACAAAAGTACTGAGATACATAATGTGATGATGTAGGGGTCAAGTATTGTGCTCGGTATCCTATCCCGTTGTGAGTGACATGGGGTGGTCATTTTTTCGAGACGGTTGCACCTAACGTGGCATCATGGCACCCGCCCACCATTACAGTCCCGTGCGAGTTGCGTGCAGACTTATCCACAAAATACTTCTGACGAGGAAAGTCTTCCTCAAGTGACACCATATCGAGCCACCCACTGAGATGCGATCAGGGCCCCCGCCCTCACAAACAGAGACAAATATTTGGGATTTTGCCGCCTCGCGTCCAACAAAATGCTTCCTAAGGGATGGCTGGATACGCAAAGCATGCGTGGGCTTCTCATCTCTGCAATGATAATGTACGGGAGGAGACGTAAATGCTGTGCACGTGGTGTGCATGTATACGTGGCAATGCCCGAATCCTTATTGGAAAGACATCGACCCTGCTGCAGCATTAACGCCCGGACATACCAGACAATATTCCGATCCGATCTCAAGCTCTAGGAGATTTAAATCTGCGTGACAGAACTGACACGCCATTCATTATTGAGATTTAAAGATTTGGTTTTGGTTGGGTTTGTCTTTGTTTTGTTTTGTTTTGTTTTGTTTGTTTTTGTTTTGTTTGTTTTTTGTGTGTTTTATTTCAAGAAAAGCCTTGCCCGTTTGAAACGACAAAAACCACACTTTGTTAAATCAGTAGCTATGGACTTATGGTAGCAGTATTGTTTTCGTTATCATCATAATAGTGAATAAGGATAGATCAGTGTGAGATACCAGGCTATAAGTGGAACGTTTGAGCTGTTTCCTACCAGGGAGGTGGTCCCACCTCCCTGTTCCTACCAGCAAACCTTTAAATTCTGTGGGTTTCTGTGTGTGTGAGTGTTTTATGGGTTTTTTTTTTATTTGCTCCAGGCTTTCTAACACTTTATTCATTAGCTATCGGTGGGTCAGACATACATCCTGGAAACATCGTGTATACCTTGGGCTGAAGGGTAGATAGTTACATTATCAAGAAAATTCATGGGGAAAAAGAAAAAGAAAAAAAACGAGAAAAAGCTTTAAGCAGGAACCACTTTGTTTGTTAATCATTCTATTCTTCATGAAAAACTATACCAATCAAACCATTAAGCATATAAGACGGGTTTGATTGCATGTACATTTGCGCCAGGCTTTCTGACACTTTATTCATTACCTGTCAGTGCTTCAGACACGCGTCCAGAAAGCTTCATGCAGGTCTATGCCTTGAGGGCTAAAGTGGAGAAATATTGTCATGAGAGATTGGGGGGTAAATAAAAGAAAAAATATAAAAAACAAAGAAAAAAAGACAACATTAAAAAACGACATTGCGTTCACTTCCTTGTTGATAATTCTATTCCCCATGAATAATTATACCGATCGAATTGTTAAGCATTTAAGACAGATTTAATTGCATGTGTTGTCGGAGCGGCCAAATTGAAAACTAAACAGTGTCATTAAATTTGGGAAATTGAGACTGCCGCGGCTTCCCTGGAGAAAAAAAGTAGATCTGGATAATGGATGTTGCCATTATACAATGAACGGTTGGACGAGTTACAGAAAATTGAGTCACTCACTCTACCGCCAGACTTATATACTGCTTCAGTATATTTGATCACTTGAGTTAAATTGCTACGTGGTTGGAGTGTTGATAGAAAAACGCACATGGACTTCTCTTACTTGATAACACATGTGTGTATACAGTCGCTGTTGAGATCTTTTAAGGGTGGTGGCTGATAATTGTTTTAATAATATATCTAAAGTTGATCTACGCTTCACTACCTCATACTATTCAGAGGTCTTTTTATTAAAGTAAAAGACAAAGTAAACTGGCGTGTTTTGTTCTTTTTAAAGAGGAAAAATGTGTGAAAATAATAAGAAAAAAAACGTAGATCGTCCGTTTTTCTTTTCTCTCTCGCCTATTGCTACCCCTCCTCCTTCTTCACTTTTTTTTTTGGTATTCCTCTTACTCCTACCCTTAGCAAAGAGGCAAAGAATGATAACTGTCAAATTCGGAAGTCGTCTCACCTGAATGCCAACATGTATTGGCTTCGAGCCTGATGTAAAAGTTTCAAAATCATTTGCTTGACAATTATTGTCTCAACAACTCTTTGCACGCATCCCTTGGGTGGAGCAGAAATCCCTTTCGTACCCCCCGGGAGGCCTGTGAAGAAGCTCTTACGGTCCTCCAACCACCTGAAATTGACTTGTGTTTCAATTTGTTTGTCTGTTGAAGTTTTTTTTTTTTTTTATTCTTGAAAATTTGCCCCCGGATGCTACTTCTGCCCAATCGTTTCTTGTTTTTGGTTTTGTTATTTCATGTAATAGGCTTTCATATTTGTTTGTTCTGTTTTTCAATATCCACTTGACCAGAAACAATTTTCCGAGTGGATCCCAAAAACTAATATTATTGATAGAATGAAAATAATCTCAGAAGGAGGCATGCACTCTTCGTGCTGAGAATATTTTATGCGCTAGGTCAATTCTCTTTCGCGTGTCTTCTCTCGTTTCCTTTCCTTTTTTCTATATAAAGCATCGAATGACGTCAACCTTTATCTTCTCTTTCTACTTTGCATGCGTAGATCTTGGTTTTTCGCACCGTCGACTTAATAATATTTATACAATTTTTCATTTTTTTTCTTTATCTAACGCTCTTTGTACTTAATGGACTCTTGTAGGTTTTTCTTTTCAATATTCTTTTTTACTCTTCTCTGTGTTAACTTCCTCTGTGAATTCCAATACACTTTTATGAATTAAAATCGACATCGCAAAGGCTATTTCAAAGGGTGCAGTGTCAGAATGGCTAATCAGGATTAAACTTATGATATGAATATGAATATGAATATAGATCTAATCCCCTCAGGATGACCTCTTCTGTATGAGCATTTCTATTCTTCCAAAGACCCTGCCATTTTCATTGTCCAAGAACTGCCATGCAGCTTTCAGTTCTGCCCAGGTCACGAAGGGCATTATAGATGCACCGTCTCATACAAGGATGATCGGAACTCGTAAAATTTAACAAAGGTTCTCCGCTTGAAATCTTCTGCTGAGTATCCGTCAACAAAGCACGAAGCTCCCTCAGCGAATCAAGGCATACGGTTTGTTGTTGTTGTTGTTGTTGTTCATTTTCCATCTGTGAAGATGGCTGGATAGCCCATATTCAGCTACACTAAGCTGGTCTTCCATGGGGTCCAGTTGGATGTGGGGTGGGACCACCTCACCGGGTTAGACACCCTGCTCTTTGCGATGAATGAATGAAGCGGGATCTTTTACGTGCATGAGCTGTGACTCTCTCATACACGGGACCTCCATTTTATGTCCTATCCGAGGGACAGAGTGTGTTGCCTCTTGCTAGAGGGGACGGTATGTTTACACACAACATTGCTCAGTCCAGACTCGGGTTCGAACCCGGGCCGCGTGATCGTGAGGCAGACGCGCTACCGACTGAGCCAACTCACCGCCCTTTGTTTATAGGGGTGTAAAGTGAGATATAGTGATGAAAGTGATTATAGTGGTTTCTCTTTTTTTTTTCGTTTGTTTTACTTTCAAATTGTGCAAACTTTAACTAGGGCACTGATAAATGCATATCATTAAGATATCCTTGTTCGTCATTACTCATAGATTATTCCATCGTTTGACTTGTCGCATTCGCTCGCACTTCTTCTGTTTTCAGCCATAGCATCATGAATGTCACTACAATTGCTATTGATGCAGGTAAGAACAAGCGAGTATGTGATGACCTATCGCTGGTGATTATTGTAGGCCTATAAGTAAGATATGTTTATCCTTCTTATTTCATGTAGTTTGGCATTCTTGCACTTCTCGGGGTTGTGTTATCATCCTAATCTGATAATCGATGTGCATCCCAGAACCGGATTTCATGTCGAAATTTGGTCTTATACCTCTGACAAAAACCGTTCGGAACGTGTGCACGTTGTGCACTTCTCTGCCGCAGCACCACGTTTTTGGTGCATGGATCGGAAGTCATTTATCGTGGATTAAACGCCACGTAAGATTTCGCCTGAGCTTATGGCTGCTCACGTCGAGAGTTCTAAAATTCTAATCGAACTTTACTCCGTCGCCGTCGTGGCCTCTCGCTAAATTAGCTTTTAAAGTGTAAATTGCCTCTAGAGTTGCCTCACCACGTTTCTGGCACAGGTCGTTTTCATTCGCCTCACGTAATTGTAACTTTTTCCTTTTTTCTCTGTCCACGGGAACTTTCCTAATGGACTTGTCACTCGGTGGCATATGAAGGACGTGCGGGATCGCATCTCTGGACACGAGGACAATAAAACAGAAAAGAAACGTTATTAAGAATCCGATTTAAATTACATTGTCCCGATTAAGATGTTAATTTTCTCGCGGTATCCCCTTCTACCATCCCCATCTTGGACTTTTCCGACAATATGTTCCTCCTTTTTGTCTTTCTCTCCTTCTGTTTTCTTCATTTTTGTATCTCTCTATAATAAATATTCTACCTGTTAATCTATTTCGACATCTATAACACACCTAGACGCAGGCAAAAGGTTTCGAGATGGAAATCAATGAAAGAAACACAACAAATGCTGATCTTTCAACCAATCTCAATTTCCTTATAATTTACAAGGCAAACAATTTATTTTCCGAATATAATGTATGGCATATTACTCGGTCTTTTGTGGAATTGGAAAATCATTCCAACTTTAGAAAGAATAGATTCAAAACCTTTAAGTGTTATCTGTATTTTACCAAAAGGACCATGAAATATAAGATGTGATTACGATGAAAACAAAATATATTTTTTCTCAATGTATTCATGTATTCATCAACACATCACCACGCAGCGAAAAGATTATCAGGGAATAACAAATGGTAATGAAATGGGTAATAGTGTTCCACCACGCAGTTATGAGGCACTCGCCGAAGCAAAATGTCCATCATAGTCGCCGTTTTTTCGTTCGTTCTACAAAGGGAATATACCACACCAACATTCACACACACACACACACACACACACACACACACACACACACACACACACACACACACACACATACACACACACATACACACACACACACACATACACACACACACACACACACACACACACACACACACACACACACACACACACACACACACACACAAAAGAAAATGGTGTAGTGGACCGGTTTTTTTTTTTTTTTTTTTTTTACCAAGCTAAACACCACCATGCATATGTACAATGTACCCTGCTCTGATAACTCAATAAAGAACTGTACCCAGGGGTAACTATCAAGAATATGTATAACCTCATTTAAATTTCGCAGGATACAGATGGACGCATGAATTACATTGTGTACAATATGTTTCCGTTATGCTATGCGGAAGGTATTTCAGTTTAATTCTTCATTTCTTTTCCGACTGTTTCCTTTACCATAAAAGTCTCAAAATAAGAAAAAAATCCCAAAACACTCTGATATTAGTACGACTTATCCTGACAGCATATGGTGTGATTTTGTGAGGATGGTCGGCTTTCTGCCGGGGTTTGCCTGAACCTGCAATACCGGAAATACGATGCCTGATGATTAATACATCTATCTCTCTCTTTGAAGGCAAAAACAAGTGATGGTATGTTTCTTCACAAAAAGTCTAACTAAAGGTAATGTATGAAAATTTCAAAGATGCGGTATAATCACATTCATCTTAGCCCTAAAAACTCGTTCTCAAAGTTTCAGGTGATGGCGATACTGTTAATACAGATTGATGGCAACAGTCTACCCCGAAGTCCTCTTAACAGTACTTCATTTGGATAAGTCTAAAGAAAGTGTGACTTTCATTCCAAAATCATGCCACTGAAGAGTATACAAACCTGTCTAGTGCTCAATACACGCGCACCAACTACAACAAAAAAGACCAAAAAAAAAAAAAAAGGATGAAGAAGTAACCATGCATAAACTACTATTGTCAATACGCACAGGAACTTATATAAGTCATACTTCAATTTGTAAAATTAAGAAAATACAGAAGTACATGTTACCGTATCGTTGAAATCAATGTGTTCATTCCAATTGGTCAAAATGTATGAAAATACCGCTTCATTCCTTTACAGTCACTCCAAAAGTCATCATCCGATTACATGCTGCAACAAGGAGGGACTACACATGCATACCAACAATCTCTCACACACGATGACGCAGTAAGTGTGTGTACTCACGAACTTGTGAAACGAATGTACTATATCTGTATTCATGAATAGTTCAACGTTGCATATCTTGAAGTCAAAAATACATTGACGGATGCAGTAGGATATAAATATCGTATCCTAATCCTTCTGAGAGTTGTAAGTTGTAATACGCAATAATGCTTTATTGTCAGTACCAAACCCTCTTGTTCTTCGCTATGAACGATGGTGATATAATAATAGCAAAAGATCCATTTGAAATATTTGTTAGGACATTACGTCAAGATATATAAATGATAAACCCCAGAGACCAAAAAGTAGATTTTCAAGACTCTTGATTGGGAAATCTTTTTTTAACAATAAAGAACAATTTATCATTTCCATTTAGAAGCACATCAGTCCATAAAGGAATTAAATCTTCAGAGAACATACAACGTCATGCGTCACCACTACGTACGATGTTGATGCGACGTGTCTTATTGGAGAATATCTTTCCCGGTATAAAGTTCTTTTTATGAGAACTTATTTGGCTAGAATTTTTGATGATCCACGATTTGTTTTATGTTTGTTATTTTTAGGTGGCATGCGTTTTTGGAATGTAAGTATGTCCATTAAAGGGTAAATTCCTTAGAAAAATAACATGAATTATCATGACATTATCATCTACCTCTCGGCTGAGCGAATTATAGGGAAAAACACAAGCAAAAAAAAAAAAATAGGTGACCATTTAAATTTCCTGATTTACAAGCATGCAATACAATAAATGGCTGTTTCGGTTTGACATTCGCACATTACGTCGTACAAACTACGTACAAACCGCGCAAGAATGATTTGCGGCTCCATTGTCGGGGCACGAATTCTCAGAAAAAAAAAAGAAAATCAAAAAAAAAAAAAAACTTCCTCTGAATGTTGGAGTTTGCAACTTTTTCGACATTCGCATCCCCCGCACAATCCATGATTCACCCGCTCATTGAAATTTGGAATTGCATGAATACGGCGCGAGTATTTGAATGCGCGTTTTTGTTTTCCTGCCCTGTTATCCCCTTTTCGTCCTCACTTTGCTCCTTCTCTCTCCCTTTCCTTTCGCGTCCGCCGCTTGATTCATAATGTATACCATCAAAGAAAAAAAAAAAGAATGTTCATAGTTTTGTTTTCAGTGAGAGAACTCCGTATACGTCGATTACACGTCAAGGATCCAGTAAGAGATGACAGCACCAGCGGCTGCAGCTTGTGAAAATGATGAATAACGCATGCCAGGATTCCGACGCCATAATCAATGAGGCGAATCAACCGGGATAGTCGTGGCCTCAGACGCTCAATTGATCTGCCCCTCCGGTAGAGAGAGTCATTTCCCCTGCACGCAAATCCATTCCCCTATACCCTACAATCCTCTGCGTGCTACACTAATGACCTCTTCATAGATTTGATATGTGAAATTTGTGCACATTTGACTCATTGGCAAAAAAAAAAAAGGTTATATCACCGCCTTTTCCCCCTTCTTAGCAAGCTTTTCCCCACACAACGGAAATAAATAAATGAAAAAAAAAACATACCCTGGAAACAGCTCGAAATGCAGCAGTTGTGATATAGGCCTATAATGATTTTTTTTGAAAATCGCTTCTAAAAAGCTCAATAGCTTTTTTTTTTAACAGGATTGATGGATTATAATATATACCATGTTCATAAGCGCATACACTATTGACATGAGTCCATCTCATTCTTTTTCTGGGGGTAGTATTGGTCTAGAAGATGTATCAATTGATCCTTTATAGAATGCCCCAGAATTATGTTCTACCATTCACCACGGAGCTACTACATCATTTAAGTGTATACCTCCATGCATCCACAGTTCTTTAGCATGGTCACATTGCCACGACGATGAACTCGGCTGCGTGTACCCTCCTCGCTCTAGAAATATGGGTCGATTCGATATAATCAGTGCAGAAAATGTCGGTTGTAATCTATCACTGCGCAACATGCGAGGCGTGGGGGTCGTTACTCTCATTGAATTCATCACGTATTACCATCTCGGTGGATTACATCAATACTCAATCAACTGAGATGCGACAAACCTGAAATGTTTATGACAGCACTAATAAATCGGGGCTTTCATTCCGCGGAGGACCTGTTTGGTCGTTGTTTTCTTCTTCTCTCTCTTCTCCACTTTTTCCTTTCAGAATTGGAACATGCAGATTTTAAAAGCGCTCGTGTGGGGCTCATGTATCGAGAGTAGGAGTAATTTGGAAGGAGGCCTCCAAATTTCCAAATTTTACTTGTCGGTATTTACTGTTCACATCACACGCTATTTTCGAATCACATTCGCTTCGAGTTAAAGGGGAGCTTACACCAACCCCTATATAGTAGGGTTGTTTGTTTGTTTGTTTGTATGTTTGTTAACCTTTTAGCCCCGGAATTCAATATTTTACTCCACTTCGTGAGTCCTCCTTTTAGGCAGAGTTCAGTCCGTTATCAGAAAAATACCGATAATCAGTTGTAGATATTTAATGTTCACACCACACGCCATCTTCGAATCATATTCGCTTTATGAGTTAAAGGGGAGCCGACATCAATACTCCTATAAGACAAGATGTCTGAGAAGGGTTGTTTGTTTGTTTGATTGTTTGTTTGTTTGTTTTAACATTTTAGCCTAGGAATTTAATATTTTCTGCCACTTCTTGAGAACTAGTTTTTGGCAGAGTTCAGTCTGCCATGAGCAAAATACTAATAATCAAATGGACCAGCCATTCCTGACTCATTGAAGAACTGCCGGTGTTTGGAAGAGCATAGGAGATGCATATGATTGTCGCACCTACTTTCGTTGATGATAGAGGGGGATGTGCGATAACTTGTCTTGTTGCAGAATAACAACGCTGAAACGCAACGATAGACGTTAGGAAAAGTTACAAAATTATGATAACATATCACAAGAAAAAATAAAGATTATGATGACAAACAACTACGCCAAGGATAATGAACACCAAACAGTATCAACAATATTCATGATTATGATGATAACGATTATGATGATGTACTGCCGATGGAAAGCATATCGACATATTAACGATAATATCAAGGACAAAAGTAATGGTATTCCTTTTAAGCAATGATCACAATGGTACTAATAATGCTGCCCTCATATAACAGAATACATGTTCACCGATAAATGGGGATGATGGTGACGACGAAAAGTAAAAATCAGAGCAATTCTAAAGATAGCCATCATCAAACTACGAGTGTGATTGATTGTGAAAATTCCCTCCAGTATGAGATTTGTCTTATACAGACGTTTACGTGAAATAATGGTTGCTAGTATACCATGAAGTAGCTCCATGGTTATAGACTGTAAAATGTTGCAAATAGCTGGATATCTGTCTCCTCAACAATTGCAAAGTTTCATTTTCTTTTGTTGCATTTGGGACGCATCATTTACTTTTGACTAACTCTACTCCTTATTGGAGGTGCACATTCACAAGATCAAAAAGAAAATACAAGTCAGAAAGCAAGGATGCCGTTTAGTATGTCTACAGGCGAGGCAAATATCACGTGGGTTTTCTATTACAGACGTCATAACGTTCAAATACTCGATGCAGGGATGCGATTGTTATCATAGTATGACTGTGTATCGATCATTGTTATCGGATATAGGAAATCCTGTTCCTTCGGTGTAACTGCAGGCTATCGAAGAACCTCGGCATTCGGGCGATATCACTGGTGCGACAGATGGTCTCTCCTTTCAGTGTCCATCCGATGTTATCTGCTGCTGAGCGAGGGCACAATGAACAGAGCACGAACGAAGCGAGAATCCTACGGGGCAGTCAAAAACGTAATCCTAAACTAGTTCACGTATATATACGTGGGACAGGATTACCTCACTGCGCTCCAGTTTAGATTTACCGCCCTGCCCTTTCGAAAAGGTTGAAGAATAGATGACCGACGTCTCCGAAATTCTCCGTCTCTGAAGCTGTCTGCCTCCGGACATCATCACCTATTTTTCGTAGGTTTGTGCAAGGAGCTCCTT
Source organism: Diadema antillarum (assembly GCF_040938485.1). Lineage (NCBI taxonomy): Eukaryota > Metazoa > Echinodermata > Echinoidea > Diadematoida > Diadematidae > Diadema > Diadema antillarum. The sequence continues at coordinate 213,307 of NW_027271564.1, read as the reverse complement.
GGTTTGTGTAAGTTAGAGCGACGTGTTTTTGTATAGCGTAACCTTTGATATTATTCTTGTCGGGGGGACAGTGTTGTCATTAAACCACAGCTAATGTTATTGTCCCACGAGGGATATGCGTTAAACGGCTCTCTTTACTCTGCCGTCAAAATGTCAACATGGGATGCCCATCTTCGCGTTTTGCTCACCTAGAGGGGAAAAGGCGCACAAGGCGCATGGACGCGCTGATTGATAATTTGTTTCATAAGCTAGACAGCAAAGAGGACAGACAGGCGATTTGGCATGGCATAATATGTCACCCGCTGGCTTCCCATAATGACTCTATATAAAGAGGCCAGGTGTCCCACGCAAAACTTTCGAAGAGACGTATGATGATCTTTGGTGGCGCATATAATCATTCTTTTCCAGATGCCGACATGACTTAACAGAGATGACTAAATGCCAATGCCTGCTCAGTCATTAAAAAAATCATTGTTTGCCCTAAAAAATACTTGTCCAGTAGATCGAGTACATTTTCTATATTTTTCAATCATTATTCCGAACAGAATAAAGGTATGTTCACATGGAAATGTTATGTTATTTTCAAGTCAAATAATTCAACTGGTTTATAATTTCGTTAAAGTATATTGTAGCATACATGAATATTGTATCTTGTATTCAGTTGTGCATCCAATGTATGTTATGTTATTCGAGTGTTATGTTATATGTATAATCTTGTTTGTGTTTGAAAGCTGCAGAAATAGATCCAACCCAAATACATTTTAGAACCGAACGCACTGTAAATGCAATATTGTATATGTCAGTGTAAGGGTATTGGCTTCAAGTTACAACATTGAATATCATAGTTGAAGATGACATGAAAGAGCACGTTTCAATGAATTTATTTGTCAGCCGGAAAACAAAAACAAAAACAAAACAGAAAAGTGAATTAGATCATATAGTTTGAATTCCCTGACTAGAATACCAAGAGTATAGTTTTCATATAATTCATAGTGAAGTGGCATCGCTACGTTGAAATAAATTCCCGATATTCTGGGAATTTGCAAACAGTTGAACACATTCAGATTGAGTTCTTTTTATAAAGGGTAGCTCCAGGCAAGGACTTTGTATTTTGCTATTTGACAGACTCGCCATTCATAAACATATGTCAACCTGCCGACTCCACAAAAAGACAATATTTCATGCAGCTCTCTTGCAGAGTTGACTCTCTGTAAAATTATACATCACTCGATGCGATATATAACTCGTCCCTGCATGCACCCAGCCGCAACCACCCCGCGGGAAAAAAAAAAGAAGAAGAAAAGCAACGACAACAACAACCCTCATATCTAAAGGCCCTGTCACACCTTTCCGGGTAAGCTACGCGGGCTTGTTACGAGTAAGGATTTTCCAGCAAGCAGGACAATTTTCTGCTGGCGGACAAGGATGTTGGCGAGTTCCGTACTTGCGTCTTACTGCTAGACGCGTGCTATTTACCTGCTACTTGCGTGTATTCCGTGTGACCTGCGTGAGAGCTTTGAAACCGATCCATTTTCAGCTACGAGCGACATACGGGGACTGCGAAGTACCTGCGTATACAGCTGCGAACTACTTGTGTGGGAGTTGCCTGCGAGATGCTGCCGCTAAGGGACTCCTACTGGTGTACCTCTGCGGGCAAACCCCCGCGACTCACCCGGAACGAGTTTTGAGCATGCTCAAGGCCTTGTCACACCTTGTCTGGGGAAGCCTTGCGGGTTGACTTGCGGGGAAAAAATTTTCCTACCCGGACCTCTCAGCCGTTGGTCCGCACCTGACAGTACTTAGCGCGTATCTCGCCCGTAGTTGCCCGGAGGTACGCACGCAAGTCCGATTTACCAGCAGCCAAGTTTTGAGCAAGACCAACACTTTTTCCGATTGAGTCGCGGGGATTGCCCGCAGAGGTCCACGGCGAAAGCCAGTAGGAGGCCCTCAAGCGGCAGCACCTCGCAGGCAACTCCCACGCAGGTACTTCGCAGCTGTAACGCAGGTACTTCGCAATCCCCGTATGCGGCCAAGATAATGACATTCTGTGGGACTTCTGCCATTCCTTCAGAATGTAGTAGTAAAATTGTTCTTGGCAAGTCGAACGCAAGGCTTGCCCGGAAAGCTGCTCGAAATTTTCTCTGTCTCCGAAAGTCCGTGATTCGTATAAAACAGTGATCATATCCAGTCTATCCATTCAAAAATCCCTCTCTAAGCATATAGCCCTTTTATATGTTTTTTTTTTCATTTATACTATCTGGAACCAAAGTAACAAGGTCCACGATTATGGGTATACGGAAATTTTATAGATTTTAAAAGTTAATTCATACTTGTGACTTTCAACTGCGTTCATTGCTGAGTCACATCGCAAGGTTACATACTTACAGCAGTCCCACATGTTGTATTTTACTTGTATTTGTCAGAATGGCTATAATTCTTCAGCTGCCCCTCCCCCCCCCCCCCCCCAAAAAAAAAAAAAAAATCAAGAATTTACATAAGAAGAGTTTGTTCGTAAAAACCGATAAGTCCATTTTTGAAGATTTCGAAGTACGGTCTCTGTCATAAAGTGCAAAATAATACCATTTGAATGATAAATTGGCCACTACATATAAAGGTACATTTTTGAAGTTATGGACAAAAGAAACAAACATTTTCTTATTATTCTCTTTATTTTTCTTGACTTTTAATCGCAAATATCTCCATTTGGCAAATATGGACTTATCGGTTTTTGGGAACAAACTCTTCTAAATCTGTCACAGTGCATACACCTGTCTAAATTCATGTTTGCGGTCTTATACACATATGAAAGTCAGAGGTAGGAAGAACGAGGGGAAAGGGTTACACTTCTCCCCCCCCCCCCCCCCTCCCCCCATGTCGATGCGGAAGAGCTAAGATATGAGACAGTAGGTTCTACGTGCCCGGAAAGCTACGAAAAAGTGGACCTAGAAGCGATAACCACGCGACGTATGTACTTACGGGTATCATGAAATAGCGCAAACAGACGCGCGAATTTATATACTCGATTAATTTAGCGAAAGCTATTACATCGATTTCTTTTTTTCTTCCAAATTACAATTATTCATACAATCTATTCCAAACGACAAATGGAATTTCTTCTCCACAGAACTTGTAGTCTCTCTATGGATGTTTTATAATCATGATAGCTATGTCTCTTAAATCAAAGTTATTCTTGGCCTTGCTGGAGGCCCCCTTAATAAGACTACGTCCTCTAGGAAATTTGATTTGTGCTGCAACATTTCCATTGACATTGGAAAATTGAAGCAAGTCCACCCCCCCCCCCCTCCCCCATATAAAGAGAGAGAGAGAGAGAGAGAGAGAGAGAGAGAGAGAGAGAGAGAGATTTATAGTTTCCAGGAGAAAGGTTGTTTTAACTATAGTGAGAAAATGCAATTTATCTGTTGTAATTTCAGAACTTTCTTTAACAAACACTTCTCACTGTGTCATATTACCGGGTCTAGGGCAATTACCCCCTGGGCAATTACCCCGGACCCTCCAAGTGGCCCTAATCCTAATCCTAATCCTGAACCTTACCGTAACCCTAACCCAAACTCCAAACCCCAAACCTAACCCTACCCTAATCATTACTCTAACCTTACCATTAAGCAGTATTTAGCCGGGGGTAATTGCCGGGGGGGGGGGGGGGGGATAATTGCCCGGATACGCATATTACCCATTAGATACCTATACCTCCTTTCTGTGAATAATCTTTTTCATAAATGCGACAATAAATTTGGCTCAGATAAGATCAATGGAAAGATTGTCTCCAGGATCGCTGGAAAAAGGCAGTCTGTATTTTCTTTTCCAGAAATATGGAAACTCTGGAACAATGCATTCCTATCACGAGGTCAATGTATCCACATGAGAGGAGGGAAATGTTATATAATTTATGTAACTATGATACTTATAAAATCAGTGTATTCAGGCCAATGATTTACTCTTTTTTTTTTTGAGGGGGGGGGGGGGAGTAGGAACTTAGAGTTACCACAAGGAATTCCCGGAAGGGAATCAGATTGGTAAATCCTTTTAAATTTTCCTCCACATCAAACTAAAGTTCTGCTGGTAATTCTGTTTTTCCAAATGAATTCTGTTTGGATGTCTCCTACTAAATAAAATTACATAAGTAGGTTATACCTTGCACGTACATATTTTATTGACTTCTTATATTTGATTTTCATTGACTTTTTATTGACATATTTCATTGATTTTTTTTTTCAGGCAAGGTGCTCAATTTGCATTTAAGTGTGCTGCTCCGATCGTTACAGATACTTCAATGCAGTTTTTAGCAGGCTCTGTTTGCAGGTCTTTTAGCCGTCATTGCATTAAAGAAATTCAGACTCAACTCCTGCTCAAAATCAATTCGTTTCTTCCGGCATACCATGAAACTGTCTTTCTGAGAGCCGAGGGGTCGGTGGTGGTATGCAGATTTCTAAGTTATCTTTTCAAGCTTTCTAGCATATTGCAAATTTAATGTTTAATGTATCCAAATAAATGATGACAAAATAAGACCCTTTAAACGTCATTTCCGTCAAATCTTTGTTGTGTCGTAATAACGGGATGCATGGGGCAGTCGTCTTTTGTCATGCTGTTTATATTTTGTTTGATTTGGATGGTCGCTTGTTTCGAAGATAACAGCTTTACTGTCATTCTCAACATATTATTTGCGTTCTTCTCTTTAGCATCAAATTACATTTACTTATCGTATTTGTATCAGTGTTCACGTTAGTTGTGCACTTACTTCACTCTTCAGCTTTAAAATTGAGTGGCAAGTAATCTCTATCTCGAATAAGCAATTCCTGTCCGTATGCCTGCAGGGCATCAAAGAACACACATTGGAATCACTACACAGATCGCTGGTCTTAGAAAACTTCTTTTATGGAGTGCAGGTAGTAAAGACACGAGCTTCTCGTCTTTGTGACTACATAAGCAGGCGAGAGTGCCGCCACAGGGTGTGAACCGCGATTATGCAGTGGTGTATATCCAAAAGACCTGCACGAACACGGTGTACATTATTACTCTAACGATCATGCCATTAGTTCAACTTAATGACGATGGCCACCACGGGATGAGTGAAGGGGGTAATAAGAGATGATGATGATGAATGAGGAGGCGCCACTGGGCTTGATATTATGAAGAGAAGGGGGTGTTGGGCAAACCATGCTGGACGGAAGGAGACGCGGAGCTTAGAGGTTGGGTGCAATGGCACACATGGGACAGATCCTCTCGTAGATTCAGAATGGTGTCTAAATGTTTTTCCAGATACATGGGGGCAAAATTTATCTATCTGTCTAAGATTGCATATCAAGTATTCAAAATAATGATTGTTAAAATTTAATGATGACACAATGTGCACACCATTATATCACGTGGTTGTTGTTGTTGTTTTCAAATAATATGATGTACTCCTTAATCATTGTTTTTGACATAACTCAGAGCATGATTACTGTACTAACTTGACGGTTCAGATAATGGCATGCCAAATGATGCCCTATCTTACACTGATAGCGCGATGGGCATGATGGGTGCAGTCGTAAAGCGATCGCTCACGAACGAGTCGGCTCCTATCTTGACATACAATATGTGAAGAAATGTCCCTCGACATTCAATATGCGACGAATGTCCCTCGACATTCAATATGTGACGAATGTCCCTCGACTTTCAATATGAGACGAATGTCTTGCGACATTCGTTCCAGAACCTAGACAGCGATGAATCTCAAGGGCGTTATTGAATGTTGCATTTCCAATGCATTTATTTTAAAGACCGCTCCTAGCATCAAACCTGCTCACGTCAAGGTTTCATATTGGCTCCCATCTTGACGTAATAAGAGAAGTAGACGGGTTCCTTTATTCCCCCTTCAAAAGATCTTTCTCGTTCCTTCACCTTTCCCCGTTTCTTCAAGATACCTCGGAAGATGAATTGACTATAGATGGCGCAGGGTATTACATTTATACTCATAAAAATATGGTCAACCCGAACGTGTCTCGCCAACGATATCTCAAGGTACTGTTTTAAGGGAGAAAGCCATATGGATTTAAAGATCATAACACAAAGTATTACAATTGAAGGGATTGCATAGTTTTTGTTGGGACCTAAATGTCGGTTTCTAACATTTTTGTCGACATAAGGGGAAACCCCCTATGAAATGCGAAAGAGCATGTAATTCCAAGAGGAATTAAACGTTTATTAGATGAAAATTGGTTTTTGAAATGGCTGAGATATCCAAAACAGAGCAATCCTAATAAAAGGCGGGACCCACCTTGTTTACAATCGCTTTGTTTTTCTTTGTTTTTTGGATGTCTCAGCCATTCCAAATCCGATTTTCATCAAGATAAACTTTGAATTCCTCTTAGAATGGTATGCTCTGTACTATTTCATAAGTGGTTTCTTGGTATCTCACAGAAAGTTAAAAGCCCAATCCCAACCTTAACTAATACTATACCATCCCTTTAAGGGCAACTGCTCGATACATTATATTGCAATTAGCAAGTTAATGATGTGTAATGAGGTTAAATGACGCAGAAGGGGATGCGTCATTTCACTCGATCGATACCTGGTCTGCGCGTTATTTTGTATGACTTTTTAAATGAATACTACAGTATTAGAATTCTATTTTTTTATTAGGTTTAACTGCCCTTAATCACTGATTAGATCTCTTGAAACAAAATGCAGCTTTCTCTTAAAGTACTGATTCTTTGTCTAAATTACATTTCTCAATATATTCACATTCCTAGACAAATACACTGAAATATAGCATGATGTAAGACATGCGCGCAATAAGTACGTTGGTTTACAAGAATCCAGTGATATAGCAAGCGTGGTCATTAAGAAGTCATTTCCGTTAAATCAAAATTCTTCGCGACAAATCATGACGCCAAGAGCATGCACGCCCGCAAGTGAATAGAATGCGGTTATCGGGCTACGGTAATATTTTCCTGATTGAATCTCGGCGTTCCCTTCCATCAGCGAAATTACGGCTCTCTGATGGAGCTATACCAGAGCTGACAGCATGAAACACAGTGCCGACAGATTAATGTGCGAACTGCTTCCCACCTTTTCCTCTCGAACATGTTAGTGCTAGAAAGACACTAGAGCGTCCTATGATTTCAAGTCGAAATTTGACAGCTAACGGCTCACAACAGGGTCCAACGTTTGTGACATGATGGCAACATTCACTCTATATTGTCTCGTTGTTCAGTGAAATAACGTGTTACCCTCATAAAGTCACCCTACACAATGATTTCAAAATACGGGGAAAAAAAGACAATATCGGAGAAAAAAAAAACATTCAAATTAAGATTCGACTTGTGACCAATGTTGATACTCGGCCGCTTCTTGTCCAGTCACGTGTTTCGAAATCTAAGACATTTCGTTTTTGTGTTATTTTTTATTTTCTTGAGCATGCTCTTTGCACAAGCACGAATTTGACCTCTGAGTAAGATTAAATAGTTTGTTTGTTTGTTTAATTTCCGTCATAAACATACATACAGATATAAAAGACAACATTAGGCACAAGGAAAATGATACATCATGCATAAAATGAAACATACATACATAGCAAATGAATAGCATGACACATCATCGATATACGAAAAAGAATAGAATGTACGATTAGAGAAAACTAACGGCTGGATAGCCCATAATCAGCTGCACTTTTCTGGTGCCGCTGGTCTTCCATGGAGAACAGTTATAAAGAGGTAAGAAAGAAAAAAGAGTTTCATAATAAAGAAATACCACATCAACTTATTGGGATTGTGAGCCCATCTTTAATACCATGCCAATGTAACTTTGGTATCTAGGCAAATAAAAAAAAACGTAGTCAGTTAAGAATATTAGCTTGATGACTTTGAAATGATCACATAATGGTTCTTTTATCGTTCTGCAATGACAGTACTCATAGGACGAAGTAACTGCATTTGGTAAGGTATTTCCCCTAGTAATCCTTGCGTTCTGCTACAGTAGACCATTTTCCCCCATTTGGCATCTTATCACCACAACAAACTTATATGCAAAAAGGATATGTTTCAGTAGTTCCTGTACTACATTGCCGTTTCTGTAAAAGATTGTAGCTTACAAATGGTGACTTTACTTTTCGGAAACTTGGGACGATTACGACCTAAAGAACTGCACAAATCCTGAAACCATTACCTCTACAATCCTTACGTGACTGTTATCTGAAACGCCATTTTCAAACGTCCAGAACACTACATCCAGAATACCATAGAGCTTCCGCAGCGTGAAGACATCTTGTTTGTTTGTTTGTTTGTTTGTTTGTTTGTTTTACATGAATTCATCTTCTCTTTTTCGTAGATACTGCAAAGATGACTTTTGCCTAACTCTAAGAACTAGTAATCGTCTTGAACACACTAGTTATTCAGTTGATTAGGGCACGCTAATTGTGCAAATCACTCCTCAATACCTCATCCCCTCCCCCCCCCCCCCACACACACGCACACACACTCGGCATGTACGAATGGCTTCCTTGACTTTTGCAGTGGACGATTCATTCCGTGTTCTTCTACTGTTATTTCGATCAGCTCCTAACATCTGACATTGAAACCATGCAGCAGTAAACAAGGTGACCATTTCATGATTAACGGTGGATTTTTGACTTTTATGTGGTAACTAAAAGGTATGATGTGTGTGTGTGTGTGTGTGTGTGTGCGTGTGTGCGTTTGTGTGTGTGTGAGTGGATGTTTGTTGCTCTCAGGGAGAGATGAGTCATTTTCGAAAGTTCACTCCTAATTGTATGCTATATCAAACCGTATAGGAGAAAAACACTGATAAGAGTTTTCTGTCAACACATTGGCCTTATTCACTGCCGAAATCTTTCGCTAATTAAAAAGCTATGTTGGTTGCAAGTCACGCAAAAGCAACTTCGCCAGGATTTTGACTGAACTTGCCGCTGAGAGGTGCGGTCAGTGGCGTATCTAGGGGGGGCAAGGGGGGCACGTGCCCCGGGCGCCACTCCTTGGGGGCGCAAAAAACGAAAAAAAAAACGAAAAAAAAACGAAGAAGAAGAAGAAGAAAAGAAAAAAAAAAGAAGAAGAAGAAAAAAAAAAAACTCGCCCCGAAAGGGGGGGGGGGGGAGGGAGAATGATGGGGGGGGGGGGGCAGAAAACCAAATCAAACAAGATAAAAACAAAACATGATGATGACGCGGACAAAATGACAATGTTTATTGTGTTCACACAAGAATTCCATGTTCCGTAAGCTGAAATACAAAAATTTTCGGCGCGCTCGCTGCGCTCGCTCGCCAAATATATAATAAACTAGAAATGTCGCTATGGCGACTGGTATGCCTCCGCCATAATGCATGATTTTCCTAATAGGTCTAGATAGTACATGTGGACAATGTGTGATTACATTTTCACAAAACTGGCAAAATATTGAAATGACAAGTTTGTCACAAATGTGTTGAATGTTCACCTCCCTTGACCTTGGTTTAATTGGATGAAAAGGAGAGCATGTATTTGGGGATTTAAGGACTTTAACTTGACTTTGACCCATTCATACATTTATGCATTGAGTAATTTTCATGGTACCGGTATGGAGAAAGAGTGCAATTTCTGTACTGAATAGTAAATTGTTACCATGTTCATCTGGCCTTTGACCCTAAAATTCATAAGATACTAGTAATCACTTTCAGGTAGAACATGCATAAATATGCAGTAAATTTCACGATAAATTGAGCCACTTCTGAGATATGGAGGAAAAGTTAGTTCAGCACTTTCACTTGATCTTTGACCTTTTGACCTTTGAGGCAAAAAAAAAAAAACAAAAAACTCTCCAGAGAATTTCAATTAGGTTACACATGCATACACCAAGTGTAAAAAAAAAAATAATAATCCTGCTGGCATTGCATGAACATGAGGGAAATAGTAAAATTTTGAAGTGTTGCACTTGACCTTTGACCCCTGACCTTTGACCCCATGAACCCTACATTCTCTAGATAATCACTGCCAGTCAGTACATGTATATACTATGTTCCATGAAGATACCTTGAATAATTTTCCAATTTACAGAGAAAAAAAAGAAGTTTTAATACTTTTACTCTACCTTTTGACCTTTGACCTTTGACCTCATGACCCAAACTTTCACCAGAGAATCTAAATTGGGTAATACATGTATACACTAAGTTTCAAGAAAATATCTTCTGGCATTGCATAGATATGGTGGAAATAGTGAAATTTTATGTATTTGACCTTGACCTTTTGACCTTTGACCTTGAGCACGCGCACCCAAAAGTTGATAGGCACAACTTCACCCCCTAATACACATACATGCCAAGTTTCATTAGGATACCTCAACAGGTTTTGATAGTTACCTTGTCCACAAAATTCATTACGGACGGACGGAAAGACGGACGGACGGACGGAAGGACGGACGGACGGACGGACGGAAGGACGGACGGACGGACGGACGGACGGACGGACGGACGGACAACCCGAAAACATAATGCCTCCGGCACCACTTCGTGGCGGAGGCATAAAAAGAAGGTAAGAACAAAACTTGATGATGATGCGGACAAAATGACAATGTCTATTGTGTTCACACATGTCATTTAATATTTAGCAGGCAAAATGTTTCACTGAGCAGCGGTTGCAATTTCTTTCGTTCTGAAGCGATCGCCAATTGGATCAAAAGGCGCCAACGGTTTCGAACATACGGGGGGGCGCAAAAAAACCCAAATCAAACAAGATAAGAACAAAACGCAATGATGACGCGGAAATATACAAATTTCGGCTCACTCGCTCGTACTAATGTAGAGTATTTTTTCAATTCCTCAGTTTGGTGGTATAAATCGTTATCTATAAGGCCGTTACTATATCTTGATTAGAATTGTAAGATTTAATAAGCAAAAAATGACAAGAGTTCCATGTTTAGTAAGCTGAAATATAAAAATTTTCGGCTCGCTCGCTGCACTCACTCGCCAATATTTATCAAAAAAGGAAGAAGAACATAAGGACAAAACGTGACGACGCGGGCAAAATGACAATGTCTATTGTGTTCACACACGTCATTTAATATTTAGCAGGCAAAATGTTTCACTGAGCAGCGGCTGCAATTTCTTTCGTTCTGAAGGCGATCGCCGATTGGATCAAAAGAGGACGCCAACGGTTTCGAACATACGGGGGGGGGGGCGCAAAAAAATTAAAAAAAGAATAAGAACAAAACGTAATGATGACGCGGAAATATACAAATTTCGGCTTCAGTTTGTTTGTATAAATCGTTATCTATAAGGTCGTCACTATATCTTGATTAGAATTGTAAGATTTAATAAGCAAAAAATGACAAAAATTCCATGTTTTGTAAGCTGAAATACAAAAATTTTCGGCTCGCTCACTGCGCTCGCTCGCCAAAATTTATATATATTATTATAAAAAAAGAGAGATAAGAACAAAACGTGATGATGATGCAGAAATATACAAATTTCGGCTCACTCGCGCGCACTAATTTAGAGTATTTTTTAAAGTCCTCAGTTTGTTGGTATAAATTGTTATCTATAAGGTCGTCACTATATCTTGATTAGAATTGTAAGATTTAATAAGCAAAAAATGACAAGAATTGCATGTTTTGTAAGCTGAAATACAAAAATTTTCGGCTCGCTCGCTGCGCTCGCTCGCCAAAATTTATATATATATATATAAAAGAGAGATAAGAACAAAACGTGATGATGACGCAGAAATATACAAATTTCGGCTCACTCGCGCGCACTAATTTAGAGTATTTTTTAAAGTCCTCATTTTGTTGGTATAAATCGTTATCTATAAGGCCGTCACTATATCTTGATTAGAATTGTAAGATTTGATAAGCAAATAATGGCAAGATTTCCATGTTTTGTAAGCTGAAATACAAAAATTTTCGGCTCGGTCGCTGCGCTCGCTCGCCAAAATTTATCAAAATTCGCTACATTTAAATCACCCTCAAAAGACCCCTTTTAAGTGCTTAAAAAAAGCATATCATGTAGACTTTGTTTAAAGTCCCTACCGGGATGGGGTTGGGGTTGAACCAAAGAGATTATACCTATTGACCGATTCGGGTTCGTTGAGGGCAGCAGACATTTTACGGCACAGGGCGCAGCCATAGTGGGTGTATCGGTGTGTGTCAGCCGACCCCCCCTGCTCTCCCCCACCCCGGGGCAACATGTTTATCACGCACTTGTAACAAAGGTTCGCGCACTAGCAAGCATTCGCGCACTCAGTACGAGACGCCCATTGGCTAAAGCAGTTTTTCATTCTGCGCGCGTGCTAATGTAGGGAGAGGGGTGGGGGAGTGCGGAGGGGGGGTCGGATGATACACCCAGTATGGCGCTGCCCATGCCAAAAATACACATAGCGCGTCACAGAATCGGTCAATAGAGTAAGTACTCGCCATACGCGTGCGTACAAATAGTGCGTCCAAAATTGAAGAGGGAGCGCACACTCAGCTCCTGGCACTGGATCTAAGTCTACGTTCAAGTCATATCTTCTCATATCATACATGGAATGATATATTATTCTTCGTTGCACATTTTCATTTTCAGAATCACAATGTGGTTAATTGTTTAAATATTAGTTTCTACGATGATATCATATTATTTGAACCATTTGGTAGAGTCCAGACCTTTTTGTTGTTCGCAAAATAAACAGTGGGAACTTGGGTGTAGACTAGACAGTACTTGAGCATTATGACGTTTGTTTCGCGTACATTCCCACTCACGCCATAAAATCAAACAACATCAACACCATTATGACGCTTAAACATGACCATTGTGACGTCACAATAAAACAACGCAAGGTCACTGCGCCGAATATTCAAGTCGAGCGCATTAAACAGTGCGCTGCCATCTACTGATTAATAACTGTACAGGATCCGTGCAATGGCGGCTCCCACAACGCGAAATGGCAGCTTCCTCGCGCGGCTGCCTCCCCACTGGACTACGCCCTCTTGAACACTTTTTCAGAAATTAGGGGCGCAATTTTCGCGCTTGCCCCGGGCGCCGTTTCCACTAGATACGCCACTGGGTGCGGTGCAGTGGTGCAGGCTCCTAGCACTGAATCGTCAGATTCTCAGTTCTGTTCCCATCCGATGCGTACATGCTACAAAAATCTTTCTTTTTCTTTTGCTTGCTGTATGTCTCCTTTGAGACCTGGCACTGCAATGCTAATATTGGCACGGCTCGGTAGAAGAGTAGTCCTAAATCGAATGAGGGGAAACAAGTCACTATTCTCAGAGTTCTAATCATTATGTTGGTGTGACAACACTCAGGGGCGGATCCAGGAATTCCGCAAAGGGGAGGCGCCACCACAAAATGAAAGGGGGCGCATGCGCCCTCACATTTTTCTTTGTATTTCTTTTGTAAATAACAAAAAGCAAAGAGGGGGCGCGAGCCCGGTGCGCCTCCTCTGGATCCGCCACTGACACTGCTTGATAATAGAGAGACACTAAAACAACCCAGGAAAGGTATAAAACCCATTGTAAAAAAAAAAAAGAAAAAAAGATAAAAATCCTAGCGACAGCCTTTCGGGGAAACAACGTGCTCGAGGTTGTACAGTATGTATTTTGTTTGTTTGTTCGTTCGTAGTCAGACAACAATCTTTAGTAAACATCTTATTTCAGCATTTATACATACTTCCATTTGCTTTCCGATGTTCTCAGTTTCCTTTTGTTTAGGTTTTTTTTCTCTCTCTCTCTTTGTCTTTCTCTGTGTAATTTGGGAAATTTTGAAAAATTCTTTCTCATTATACGTCTTGCTTTAGTCACGTTTTGTGAGGCCTTTGACGGGTAGATTGTCTGTTCTCGTTTTTTTTTCCTCTCTCCCTATTAACAATGTTTTGACCTTTCAAAAAATGTAAATTTGGTACTCAATTTATATTGTGAACACACTCACATAAATATAGGCAAGCACACACACACACACAAACACATACATACACACAGAAAACATAAAAATAAAGATGAAAAAATTGCACGTACAAACGGGAGGACCTTTGTCCTTCTAGCTTTCGGTTTTAGGTGATCCTTTCGTCATTAATTGACCTCAGATGGATTTAAGCCTTTAGAAAATATTTGAAAAATGACCAAAGCAGTTTACAAGCCTTGATAAAATGTCAGTTGGTATACGAGCTCATGAGCATTTGATGTTTTGGACAAATTGCAATATAGACCTAATCGTAATTCTTTAACTTTACTCTTTGTAACATGGGAATAACATTTTTTACGGATTTGGTGTCAGACATTTTGACTCAGTAGGACCTATACGCAATGGGTCACTTTTCGATAACATTAAAACAAGTTCTCTTCAGTTACTGAAACAAACTAACCTATTACATTCAAAAGGTACAACTTTGATTTTTAAAATATCGCTATTCTGTTTACCTTTCTATATCACTATCAAATTACTGAAATAATTTACCATTGGAGACACGATGTTCCCCCAACGTAGGTTTGTTCAAAAGCAGATTATGATATGTGTGAGTCTAGAGACACGATGTTTCCCCAACTTAGAGTTGTTCAAAAGGAGCTTATGATATGTGTGCTTTAAAATCGATATTTTTTTTTTTACTCAATTACTAATACCTACACTGTTTTATCGGTTGTTAAATTTGTGCAATAAATGCCATCGTTCATAGTTTTTCTCAATTCACCTTTGTTCATTTAGAAACGTTGTAGTATTTACATGTCTTTGAAATTGTTCTATGAGCGTTATATGTTTGATTTGTGAGTGTATTGAATGTATACATATATTTTTTTCTTTTTTTCTTTGTTTGCAGTAACTGTAATTCTGGAATGTTTTATGTGTTGTGTTTTAAAGGGCCCCGATGAAAACCAGCCAGTGCTGACTTGGGCCACCCTTTTTAAAGATGTGAAATAAATAAATAAAATCAATAAAATCAATATTCTATCCGTCGGGGAACATGTTCTTGCCTTTTTAGCGAGATATCCATTATCAAGTAATAAAAGGAAGAATTGTGTAGATACGGCTGACAGCAAAAGCCACATTATGGAATATTGAAGGCTGATAGACGGTAATGCTTCTTTTGTCGGTTCCCCCTCTTTTCGAGGGAGAAGAGTTTAAAACATTTTTAGTGATTGCAAGACAACGACTTTTGACAAGAACAGCACGGAGCTTATTAGTCGAAGATTTTAGAGTATGATTTCATTACCTTCCATTAGTAACCATTGCTTTCTTTTCTCTTACCTGATGACGCACATTCTTCAACCCGTCCCATTTCTCTGTAGAGGGACAGAAATGAGCAATGGAACGTAAACAGACGGTTAGTAAAAAGTATTGATGTTTGTGTATGTTTGCGCGCGCGCGTGTGTGTGTGGGCGTGTGTGTGTGTGTGTGTGTGTGTGTGTAAATGTTGTATATGTTTGCTTGTTTTTTTTGTGTACAAGCTTGTTTTTTCTGTGTACAAGGATGTGTGTGTGCGTGTGTGTGTGTGTGTGTGTGTACAAGTTTTGTGCAAAGGACCTATTTCACGCATATATGTTGAATACTGGGAATGTTTTTGATTTGTGTTGATGACTGATTGGGTTCATGCTCTTACAATAAGAAACACAGGAAATGGTGTATTTCAAGCCGTTTCCTAAGTGCAGCAAATTCATAATTCATCATCAACTCACAATATGTATTATTTGATACCCCACGTGGTGTCTATAGCCTACAATTACCAGTATGTGTTATGGATTTCTATATTTACATGGGACAAGCTTTGTTGCAGCGATCACTGCTAAGGATACTAAGTAGGGGGGCCTATATAGGCCTAAAGAACAGCACAAATTTGATCAAAATCGGATAAAGATTATTTGAGAAGTTATGGTATTGTGAAGTTTCGCTAATTTCCACAAGACAGTTTTTGAGCAGTCGATATGAATAAGCAAACAATGATTTGATGATATCATCGCCTCACAACTTGCCATGAATTAAGTATGTACATAATATCCTGGCTGCTAAGTTTCCAGGCTGTTATTTTTGTTTTCAATATGCTCATTATGTCAGTGATCATTATTTTCCTTTCATTTTCATTTCATTTCATTTCATTTTCATTTCATTTTATTTTGAAGCTATTTACCCCAGAATAGCATCCTGTTTTACACTTTCTTTCCAGTCAAATTTTTAACCTTCCATTTGATTTGAAAGCAAGTGAGTGAAATGACATATATAAATCTCAATCAAATCGCACATACGGTTAGAGAGTCATTTGTTTTATTGTTTGTTTGTTTTTTCATTTTCATTTTTGCACAATACCATTTCGTGGAAACCATGGTAACAATCCATATGCACACTTTGGTTCGTCATAATGTCGTTTCATTACCATCGTTCTACTGACCTGCACACAAATCTTATTTACACTTTTCTTTTGAAAGTAAAAAAAAAAATGATCTGTATCCTTTCAATCCCTTCTTGTTCTGCGGAGGAATATATATATATATATATATATATATATATATATATATATGTATATATATATATATATATGTATATATATATATATATATATGCAAGAAGTAAATGATTGATTTTTGTAAAGGTAACATTTCAGAACATTGGTATCATTGAGGCTTGAATTTTCTTTTCTTTATATCATGCGATATGGCGCTATATAACATTGCACTTAAAGGGGATGGCTAGTAACTGATAAGTGGGAATCAGTGAGAATGCTGGGGGATGATTGTTCCAATCCTTGTGGGATTCATTTAAGAGTACATTATATATCTATTGTGAAAATTATTTGCTTCAGAATGGTCTCATATTCAAGTAATGTGCAGTTTAATGCTTCCAGGTTAGCATGCCTGTACTGACGGGGCGATTGTTAACGTTTTTTCCTATTTTGCCTTCAATTAGAGAATGCATAAAGATACTCAAGTAATCATAAACATTTTCCGACTCCCAGTGAGTCCACGCTCTACAAAGTATCCTTTATAGTTTGGAATGCCATCTGTTTCAGAGAATCTTCGGTCCCGATGAGAAATCTATCCAGGACAGGAAAAATATATCCAATACATGAAATTATACATCATTTTTATGTTTCAAACATCTAACAGTCGCATTTCATTTTTTTAAATGTAATTTATGAAACTAACGAACAACCTGATAACAAGTCAGCTTTAAAATGCCAAATATCTTATTTCTATCAAGGAATAGACATCAGTTGCGACTAGATCAGCATATAAGTGGCCATTGTAATTCCACGATCATCATTCAATGATCATCTCAATGGAAATCATCTCAAAGAAATCTGCTCACTCAGCGTCTCGACAATCTGCTTTTCCGAAGTTCGTTAATCTAATTTATCTCTGTAACATGAATAACACAGTACACTGCATGGATGTGATGTCTTTGCAGTATGAGCCAACTCTTTGCTGAAAGAGAAAGCACAACTTGACAATTAGATACGTCGCTTTTATCAAATTATTCATTTACAAAATTACCTGGTGATGCAAAATCCACATCTTGTTTGAAATATAATCTCCAAGACCCACCTACACCTTTCAAATGTACACTGATTATAACTGCAGAAAAAAACGAAAGAAAAAAAAAGTATTTTGACTTTACAGTAGTTTTTATCAATATCTTTACCGCCTTTATACTGCGAATCAGCTGTGTTTTTACTAGAATGACATATACTTGCTTTCAACACTTCATTACACTCCATTATTCTTTTGTCCGTCTCTTCCGGTGCTCCCCCCTCCCCTCCCCCCCCCCCCCCCGATCCGCCACTGCGAAAACAATCATGTTCTATTAAACTTATGGAGTGAAATTTCGTGGTTGACAGTGTCAACGGCCTTATAGAAGTACGGGAAGAAACCCATCGTTCATTGTCGTATGTGAAAACTTGCCTAATAAGGTGTTTTACCCTTGCAATAAAGACGTAGGTTAACGATGAGTAGCATAAGCACTATGGTAATTACTTTCACACACTTCCATTTTTGCCACTTTTGCTTCTGCATCTCAAAAATTATTAATCCTTTCATTAGGTAAATGCTTGAGATGTGCCTTGTTACAAAACGTGATACTAAAACAGACACTCTTTGTGATGTGGTATCATTATCATCGCTGTTAGCGTTACTATTAACTTAAGTGTCGCCATTAAGGCTCTTGATCTTTTAAGTTGCGGCTGGCATTGAGAATGAATAATAAAGGAAAATGTGTGTAACTGTGGGGTGTGAAGCGATTGACCCATTTGTCATCCATCAATCATTGTGGTATAATCGTTTCCTTAAAGGCGTTATCGATACTTCGTATCATATCTCATGCTGTTCATCTCTACAAACCGATATTTTCACCAAAACTACAGAGTGGTTGTAGACGATTTCATCGATGATGGAATGGCGCACGGATTTGTGACGTATGTGGAATGTTCAGATGGTGCAAGATTTACGAGCTACTCTCAAAAGGGAAACACACAGCGAACAAGGGACATTCCATTATTGGAGCTACATAAAGGGAAAACGTTCATTTTGTTTGTTTGTTTTATCTTATTTAATCACGGGATAAAATGCCCTCGATCAGCCAGGTGAGGCTGTTTTTCAGAGAGGCGAAAATAACATTTAAACAAGGCACACTACGTCACAGACATCAAGAGAATGATGAGAAGATATAGACACGAAGATAGAAATTCATGTAAGGGAGGGAGAAATAGACAAAAAAGGTGAGAAGGAGAGAGAGAAAGGTGATATAGTTGAATATGGGCATTATGAAGCGAGAGAGAAAATATGTTTGCTGCTCAAATTTCTCTCTCTCCCTCTCTCCTCCTCCCCCCCCCCCCTCCCCAACATTTAGAATTAAACACCGTTTAATACTTAATGTTTTTCTGGTTTCACTCATACGGCTTCTCTATTAAAACTAAAGTGACTCTTCAAAGGTTAAGGGTTAAATAATCATTTCAGTTATAAATAAATCATTATTTCAGTCCTGCTTCAGCTAAAAAGCAAGGACAAATGCAAATGTGTATGATACATAATATACATTATGTACATACGTATGATTATTATTGTGTAAGAATTTCAGTTAAGTCATGATATTTGCTAAACATATGTAATCTTAGATAATCATTGAATAAAGTATATATATATATATATATATATATATATACATATATATATATACACATATATATATATATATTCATTTATCTATTTATTTGTTTATTTTTATTTGTTTTGTCGATTAAGTCTTCTTTCAAAGTAGGGTAATCCCATTCAGTGCCACAAAGGCCTGCTTTACAAGGGAGCCCTGCGTTGATATACATTACATTACATGTGCACACAAAAAAACAAGAACAAAACGAACATAGATATGATACAGATAAAGAACAATCGGTTCGTAAGAGCATAAAACGCATAAGAAAGAACATAAAACGAGCGGAGAAAATAGATATCTGAATGATTCATAGCTAGTGCAAAGGGCTCATATCAAATGAGAGATTGATGTTGGCGTACACGATTCTTAAATGTTTGCAATGAGGAGGCTGTTTGAATAAAAATGGGTAAGTCATCAAATGATTTGCTTGCAGCATATATGTGAAGGAGCATTTCTTTTATTCAGTTCTAGGTTTGGGTATACGTAATTGGCAAGATAGGGCATATCGAGTGATATAAGTATAGTATAGGGTGCTTGGTTACAAGTTTGACTGTGTACGACGGTGGGGCTAAATTGTGTAACAATTTGTACACTAGTCCTACTTATATAATTCAGCTAAAAAACGAGAACAAATGCATATGTATATAATACATGATATACAAATGCATATGTATCTACCGATAAATATATATTTATCTATATGTATTCTATATAACTAGCTTATTGGGATTTATCTTCGGCTCCATGCGCAATGACGAATTTGAATGGTCGGTTGTCAGAAAAGACACTTGTGCAGAAATTGTTACTTCAGATCCACTAATTATCATTCTTAGATGAAAAAAAAAATATTGCCTTAAGATAATTCTAAAATGTGAAAATTTTGATGAGTATAAATATAAAAAATGTGTGAACAATATAGTTTTATTGAAATCGTTTCTACAATAAATCGTCTATATAAATATAAAATAAGTAATATTTCCTTATATTTGCGGCTTTATTGACCAAAAGTTTTTTCTTTACGGTAGGATGCTTTTTGATACAACTGAACTATACATATGCATGAAAATATGATAATTTTGCACAACATTTTATAAATCGCTGCTCCCAATGATAAAGAATGACTTCAAGAAAAGACAGCCATTCACAATTCAGGATAATCTCCTGTCTCAACTGCTTTTTCTTCAATTTGCTGCAACTTCGTGTCATGTACAAACCCAATGTATCGGCGCTATATTTCAATCCAAAAAGACTTGTTTACACGGAAAATGAGTTCACTGGTGATGTTCTGTTCATAATGTTGTTGTCACTTTGCAGTCATTGGTATACATTTCCGAAATTATGACATTCAAATTATGCACCGTATACATACTTGATATTTTTCTGATTTCACTCATACGGCTTCTCTATGGGAAATAAAAAGAATCCTCAAAAAATGGAATTGAGCCCTTTGAAGGGTTTCTTTTAATTCATTGTAAGTAATTACTGACTTATAAAGAAGACCCGTCTTTACTTTAATCATAGCATCGCATCTATTTGTTATTTGACCTTCCTTCTGAAAGGTTAGGGATCAAATAATTATTTCAGTTATAAATGAATAATTATTTCAGTCCTTTATGTTTCAGCTAAAAAACAAGGACAAATGCATATGTACATTCATACGTGTATATGATACATAATATACATTATAATGTACATACATTTATGTATAAGGATTATTATGTTAGGATTTCAGTTCAAGTCATCGATGATATTTGCAAAACATATGTATCTTTAGATAATCATTAATATGTATATATTATACATGCATTTATTTATGTATGTTTGCAAACATTTTCAAATATAACAAACTTATTGAGATTTATTCTCAGCTCAATGCGCATGACGAATTTGAATGGTCGATTGTCAGTAAAGACAATTGTGCAGAAATTGGGACTTTGTATCCACTAATTATCATTTTCAGATGAAAAAAAGAATCAGATTTACTGCCTAAAGATAGGTCTAAAATATGAGCCAGTGATAGCACCACCGACGTGAAAATGATGATCAGTATAATCAATGCTGAGCATTGTTGAATATACAAAATGTGAATAACAGCTTTATCAAAATCGTTTCTAGAATAAACTGTTTGCATATCTAATTGAGAAAATTAGTGATATTTCCTTATTTGCTTCTTTATTTATTGAAATTGTATATGGTAAGATGCTTTTTGGTACAACTGAACTACACAAACATACGCATCCAAATTTGATGATTCGAACATCTTAAAATCGCTGCTCCCGATGGTAATAAGTGGCTTTAAGAAATGACAGCCATTCCTTTTTAGGAAATATCTTCATTCTTCTGTCTCAGCTGCTTTTTCTTCAATTTGCTGCAACTTCGTGTCTATATACTAACCCAATGTATGGGCGCTATTTCGACCAATGTGTTCTTGCGAGACGTTCACACCTTTATTTTGATCCAAAAGACGTGTTTACACTTAATGAGTAAACTGTTGCTTACACTTAATGAGTAAACTGTTGCTGTGTGTTTTTCTTTTTCATATTGTTGTTGTCACTTTGATATTTTTAGTATACATTTCCGACTTTATGACATTTAAGATTATGCATTGTCTACTACTAGTACTATACTAGATGTTCTTCTACTTTTATACGGCTTCTCTAAGGAAACTAAAGGGAAGCTTCAAAATAGCATTGAGACATTGAAGGGTTTCTTTAAATTGTAATTCTTTTTATTGTAAGCAATTACTGATTCATAAAGAGGACTTAGTTTTTACTTACACCATATAGCATGGCATCTATATCTTGATAACTGGCCTTCCTTCTGAAAGGTTTCAGGGGTTGAAATATTCCTGTCCTGCTTCAGTTTAAAATAAAAGGACAAATGCATGTAATATTGTGTATATAATAATATATTTCGTTATAGATTTATGTATAAGTATTATTGTGATGACTTCAATTAAGTCATTGATGACATATGCAATACATAATAGTTATTTTATATAATCCTTATATAGATATGTATAACTTATTGGTATCTATTTTCAGCTCAATGCGCAATGGCGAATTTGAATGGTCGATTGTCAGTTTTGACAATTTGTGCAGAAATTGGGACTTCAGAGCCACTATTTATCTTTCGCAGATGAAAAAAGAAAAATCAGCTTAATTGCGTCAAAATAGATCTACAATGTGAGTTAGGGGTAGAAACAACTAACTTAAAAGTGTATCAGTATACAATGATCAATGTTAAGTATTGTTGAATATACAAAATGTGAAAATGGTTTTATCAAAATCGGTTCTAGAATAAACCGTCTGCAAGTACATTTTACTAAGATACTATGGTAGGGTTTTTTTTTTATTCAGCTGAACTACACATAATTGCAACAAAATGTGATAATTCAAACATTGTTTTTTTTTTTTCAATCACTGTTTCCAACGATAAACAGTGGCTTTAGACAAAGACAGCCATTCACCATTCAGGAGATATCTTGACTCTCCTGTCTCAACTGCTTTTTCTTCAATTTGCTGCAAGTAAAATCTATGAAACATTTCTTCTTAAGCAGCCCACGTGAAACATAAATTCCATTACAACAACATATGTATTACTAAGTGTCACTTTGTGTGATATTTATTTATTTATTTATTTATTTATTTATTTATTTATTTATTTATTTATTTATTCATTTATTTATTTATTTTGTTTCAGTAGGGTAGCTCTGTCAGTGGCTAAACACTGTTATTCTCAGAGGCCCTACACATACCATAACATGCATCACAAAACACATACATTGTAGACACATTAAAAGAAAATAACATAATTTACAATTACGGTACACTTACAACATGGCAAGATAATTGGGTATTGCGGAGGTAGAAAATTACATGAATAACTGAGAAGTAATTATGTTGAGATACAATTGAGAAAAATTGCGAAAAAATATAAGTGTCTAGGTTACAGCACATGTACATGTACATGTTGCATAATCCATATCGCCTTTAAAATTGCGTATTCTTGATTTCTTATGTAATATTATTCTTCTTTAAAACAACCCAACTCATCCATTGCAGTAATGGTAAACCAGAGCATACATCATGCACCAAGAAGAAAGTAGCTGTTGAGGCAACTAAGGTGAGGATTATTTCAATCCAGATTATGACAGCACATAGTCCAACATAGAAAAATCATTTCTTGTCTGCGGTTTATTCATGAGAATGGGTACAAAGAAAAAAAATCAGCCGGAACTTTCTGTGCAAGTCTTTAAGATTTCATTCAAAAGTTAATGAATAACAGATTTTTAGGAAAATGATAGCCTATAGATGACGAAAGAGAAATTAATCGAAAAATAAGAACATAATAATGTCATAAAATGACAACGAATAAGGGGACGATTCATCACAGATGCGCACACACGCGTGCACACACACACACACACACACACACACATTTACACACAGACACGCAAACATTCAAAAATTCATGTACATTAATACACACCTATATAGTGTTGTATACTGATGTATGAGCTACACATTAGCTGCCAATGGATGCTACCAGGAAGCCAGCAGGTATATCTTGTATATTGATTCTGATCAGACATGACAATCACAGCCCCAAATTGGCAACCTCCAGATGGTAGCAGCTGGTGACAGTGATTCATCACTAACTCTTAATGTTGGTCAAGAAAGAAGAAGACTATACAATATAATATATCTTTCTTTCTCTTTCTCTCTCTCTCTCTCTCTCTCTCTCTCTCTCTTGATGAGATTTTAGAGAACTGGAAAGTGTAATTTCGCACCATAGGTCCTACTCTTGATGACTTTAACAAATAGAGTAGAATCGCATGAACGGAATGGTAAAGGTGTTAACACAATCATATATAATTATACTGTGATTGTTATGGAACCCTATATAGCTAAAGAAGGTATAACAAAGTCGTGTTTGTTGCAACAACATTATGCGAATTGGAGAATCCAATACATTTACCTTTACCTAAGTCACAGCTGTTTTTATACGTGTTTTGCTGTCTTATGATAACCGCGGTGGTTTTCAGAAGGACTTTTTTTTTGGGGGGGGGGGAGAGGGGAGGGGGAGTAGAATTATGAGACAAAAGCATGATATTTCGTGTACACATCATGTGGAAAGTAATCTGTGAGGTGAATGACAACAACAGCAATGATAGGACATGACATTTTCTCTCACAATAAGTGCAAATTGCTTGAAACATTCTTTGGGCAACCCCTCCCCACCCAAGCCTTAAAAAGAAAAAAAAAGAAAAAGAAAAATACCATACTGCATCTCCATACCACGGCGCGGCGTGGGCCTACTGCATGATGTGCGTGTCTGTCCGTCGGTGTGTGTGTGTGTGTGTGTGTGTGTGTGTGTGTGTGTGTGTGTGTGTGTGTGTGTGTGTGTGTGTGTGTGTGTTTGTGTTTGCGCGCGCACGCGCGGGCGGAAATATATGCAAATTCAAATATGGATAAGAACAGCGTATGTTAAACGAAAGGACACACAATGCGGCTGCTGTCCTGACTTCATATCATTTCAAAATATTTCAGGTCCATCCGGGATAAAACTGCTCCCCTCCCCCGCCCTAAAAAGGAAAGAAAAGAAAAGAAAAATAAGTAACTACGCTCTCTGACGGAAGCTACAGTTGGTGCAATCTGACCAGAGGGAAAGTCCCATGCACAAGGTCGTACATTTTATTATGCGCCTGTTGTGCGCGTTCTTTACCTCTGCAATCGCGGTGATTTTTAATTCATAACTCCATAATCCCATTGCGTATCCCGTTTCATAATCATGCAGGATGATATCGTATATTCCACTAAAAGCTATATCGGGCATGAAGTCTTTTCAATATTCAAGAGACAGGAGTCATCATGCCGTATCTACTATTTTTTTTTTCTCTCTTTCTTTTTTTGTTTGTTTATGTGTTTGAGCTTTTTATTATCTGCCTGCTTCGATACTTTATCCTTGGGTAGAAATGCATTAGGAATGAAATATTGCCTTCTGTTTTGAGGCCTACTCGGTCTGAAATGATAGAGTGGATGAAAATAAACCAAAGCCAATGTGGCTTCTCTCTAAGTCTCATCCAGGGATGATGATAAAAGTCATTCTGGAAACGACTGTGTAATTAGCACTGCCATTCTGCATCCTAGATTCTTCTGGGATTGTTCACGTCCCCTGCATTGATAGCTTTGGTTGTTTCGGATGTTTTATTCCTTCATTAAGTGGAACTGTGCCGATGTGTCCTAATACAAAAATGCCCGTAAATAGACATCATACATAACAACCATGATAACGTTACATCCAGCGTTTATCATAATCATACATTTCATTAGCACATTCTTTACTCCCTCTACTCGACCAACTTGAAAATTCATCCGGACTGCCAACGCAGTTTCTCAACGTCTAGTATGTTAATCTCCATGCCATTTTGGGGGATACGTTGCTTATGTTGTTATGTAACAATCTTAAAATAGAAAACACATTAATTTTGTACAATCACTATTAGTATGCTAAGCGAAGAGCAATAATTCTACGCCTTGAGGGTAATGAACAGTTGAATTATACAATGCTCTTTTTAAAAAGCGTCTCCTATTTATCCACATAAGAATAATCCCGACAAATGAATATAAATTGCGTCCACAAACTTTGAAAATAGTCCTCACATCTTTTTTTTTAAATTTAATGAGTGCCAGTCCCCCCCCCCCTCAAAAAAAAAGCAAAGCAAAGCAAAGCAAAACAAACAAAACAAAACTGGAAAACACGGATAATCGTCACGGTAACCGCACACGCCCCTCCGATGATTGTGAGGGGAAAAGATGATTGCGCCTCGGAAATGATTAGCATAAGTTTAAAAAGGCGGTCACAAATTCCAAGCCTGGTCTCAATGCGGATATTATCCGGATAATTGCAGCTTCGGAAAAAGTGCGGACTACTCTGGTCCCGCTCCGATTTTACATGAGGATGTTATTCATATAATTGTATTTATGAAAAGGCTGAAATTCAGACTTGTATAGGTTCTGCATGTTGATTCCTCATAATTCAAACGTTTATATTCTCTTCTTTTATTGTATTCGACAAGTGTTATTCACAATCATATTCAATTTCATGTCATGTTTATGGTTTATTTGTTAAAACGTGGAATATGGAACAATAAAAGCAAACAAAAATAAGTGATGAAACTTATGATTCTTTGCAAATCAATTCAATCCAATTAACACTCCTCTCATTTCACAGACAAACTTCGCATTCTGTGAAAATTGCGTTAGATGATTATGATGCTTCGTCTAAGAATGCGCAAATTCTGCCAAGTAGGATGCCCAAGCCGGAAGAGAGACACAATGAACAAACACACAGCTCAAGAATATGAGCAGAAAAGGCAGATAAAGAGGGTATATGGATGTATTATGGGAAAAAGCAAGGTTTTATAACTATGCCTTCAAGCAGATCTGGGAATTTTCGTCGGATTAGAAATTTTACGTTATTTCATTGAGGAAAGTTCATTCCAATAAGCATGTTCGAGTTTCCTTGATTTGATGAAAAGATGTGAATCATGCTATATACTCTTGGGGGGGGGGGGGTTTGCATCATTCTCCATGTTAATCTGTGATATGTTACATCCCTAAGAATCGTAAAGAATCTCGATAAATCAAATGACTTCGATGGCTGTTCTTTCTTCGGGTTGTATTCCGTGTATTGAAAGGACTAAAGGCCACAGCACATTTTGTATACGACTCTCGGTCGCACAACTGACCGACTTTGGATCCGAAATAAATCACGATAGTCTCGAATAAACACTCTTGTTTACTTCAGATCCAAAGTCTGTAAGTTGTGCGACCGAAAGTCGTATAGTGTGCGGTGGCCTTAATCGTTCCTCATTGGTAGATAATTATATCAATTATAACTATAACTAAGAGTTATAAGCCAACTATGAGGTTGACGAGGAATAGTTGTTTCGAACATGCATTATAAGAGCAAGGAAAACATTTCTCTATGTACTCGTTCGAAAGTAAAAGCTTTTATCGATCTGAGGTGAGCGGCTACGTCATTACTTCAGTGCATGCGAGGATAGTCGTTATTGATTTTATCTTTGTGGTAGGTAGCAGGTCTCGAATTCAATAAATCTGATTAACTGCCTGGCAAACATTGGTTTCAATTTCACTTTCAAATTATGAAGTGGGTATTCATTTCTATTTCAAGTATTATTTAATCAGTAATTCATCTAGTTAGTCATTATCGATGTCGGTTTTCCTGAAGTGGAATAAGATCGGGGTGTACGTTTATACATCTTAGTTAACTTTTTGTTTATTTTTTGCGGGAAATATGTTTGCATTTCATCTGCAATCTGTGATTGGTAGTTTATCCAATAACTTAAGTGCGGTTGGGTTTTGCGGTCTCATATGACCAAATTTTTCAATGATGTTGGAATTAATATTCTGCTTCCGTGTCGGAGGACAAACAATAAAGTATACACACAGAAATTAAAATGACTTTGAAAATGTTTAATATGAAATCTAGTTTATGGTGTTTAGATTTTTTCGCACTCGGTTGATGAAGTATGAATGTACCTTTGGCATTTGCTTGTGCTGATGAAATTCCGTGTACCGCGTTTATGGTCATTCACACACACACAGAAAAAAAAAGCAGCAGAGTTATCTTCACACACTACAAAAAGTCGGGTGTTGAATATGAAACACCGAGCTGGTGTTAAATTTCTGGTGCTCATTTGTGGTGTTAAATTAGCACACCCCCCCCCCCCCCGTTTGTCACTTCAAAATGTAAAACGTTTTTTTTAGACAGGTAATTAGTTACTGTTCTTCTTGTTGATTTTAAACTTAACAAGACGAAGAAGAACTTTCCGATGTAAAGTACTCGATTTTTTTCAAGTTGCTCACATAATATTATTTACACCACAGCAACACCAAATGGTTCGGTCTCCTATTGACACTTGGCGAGTGTTAACGTTGACATGAGCACCAGCAATACCAAATCAACACTATGTATAGTGTCATTGATTAGATAACACCAGCGCAGTGTCAAAAATATCACCAGCTATACGATGTCATATTAACACCACGAAGTTCCAGGCGAACACTTTTCAACACCATCACAACATTTAGCATTCCTCCCCATTTCCAACATTTTCCTATACCTACAAGTTTTCTGTAAATTTATCCTTTACTTTGTATGATGAAATTTATGCACTGTATTCAATTTTTGTAATATATTTATATGTTTTTGTTGGAAATGAAAAATAAATGAATGAATGAAATGAACATACTTTCTGCACCTGTCGGTGTGGTTTGTCTTGATCGGTGTTAGATTTAACACCCATGTGGTTAAATCTAACACCGATCTTTTTGCGGTGACACTTTTCTTTTCTTTTTCTTTTTCTTCTTACTCTTCGCCGCGTACAAACGGCACACATTGTGTGAGGCATATAAGGTATCAGACCCACTTCCTTTTCTCTTAAGTTATACTGCAGTTAGCATTATTGATTTGTCACATCCATTCTGTACATGCTCAAAATCATGACTTCCCTGAAGGCCCTGACATAATTACGTGAGCCATTAATCTTATATGAAGCATCTCTAACTCATTTGGAGAATAACCATCGCAGAGGAGATCTCTTTTTAATCCACGTATTTATAGTTCCTGCAAAACTTTATGCTCTATACATTTAGCCTTGCTCTTCTCTTATGTCTCTTAGATACTCAATGAAGAGCCCCTCGCATCTGCATCAAACTTGTTTTTGCAACCCTGGTACAGGAGTTCACAACAAGCTAATAAGCGATCGCTAAGTAACAAATATCTTTCTTTTTTTCTTGCAGATATCGTGGGCGAGAATTCTCGAGGTCGATGAAAGGACTATGTCCTCTTCTACAGCGTCCAAAATAGCGCAATTTTGGAAAACAAAAACAAAAAAGCCGCTCACTGCGATACAGAAGAAACGCAGGTAACCTCTCGTATTTCCACGAATATATTTTGAACTTTAAAGGGCGAATGGGTCTCTCTTTCCTGTTAATTTTTTCAACTTTTTAGTAATCGCAAGAACGCGAATGCTTCTGCGCTGTTGTCAATACATCCATTGGCAAAGTGAGAGACGCCAAAATCCATCTAGACTCTCGTAATGATTAATGGTAATGAGGCAATTAGCAGATGTTAGAGTGATTTCGGATTGTCCCATTATAAAGACTGTTTGTATCTGGCACGCAAGAGAGGACCGTTCGTTTTCTTCTTATATATTCCCGTCACAATGCTGTGTCCGTCGTGTTGGGAGTCGCCATTTACCACATGCTTCGAGGAGGCAGCATTTCCCGCGTGTAAACTTCACCGGCAGAAAACTCATTAGGTGATTCTTTGTGTGAAAAAAAAAAAAAATGTAATCAAGTTGCGCGAGGAGTAATCAGCTGCGAACGAGGTATTGTATTTCCATCAGAGCTCCCAACTGAATCGAAATTGAAAAGAGCAGACTTTGTATTTTTCATTTTGCTGCTAGTTAATTCGGTAGATTACACGCCCCGGATATCACACGGCTCACAAATAAAAAAAAAGTGTTAGTATTCTTATTGAGCAGAGTGTTTTGAGGGATTTCTTTACGTTCCTTCGACTTATCTGTTTTTTTTTTATTCTTGCATTGTTAAAGAAGCAATTATATACTGATGTCAACCAAATCCTTGAACTAGCTTAAAGCGTTACATTTTGTCCCCGTATATACATGCAGCTGTTTCACCATACTTTAGGCTTTTTGTCGTCATGACAAGAATTTTTCGGCGTGTATTATTTTCTTTTTTTTGGGGGGGGGGAGGGGTCGCCTCTCTAACCTAAATTGTTGAGAAATGCGTGCGAGATGAGTAGTGTTGCATTTATTGAATATGATCAGTTTTTATTTGGGGTTATTCCGAG
Source organism: Diadema antillarum (assembly GCF_040938485.1). NCBI lineage: Eukaryota > Metazoa > Echinodermata > Echinoidea > Diadematoida > Diadematidae > Diadema > Diadema antillarum. Next base: position 183,312 of record NW_027271564.1, on the reverse strand, counting down.
TTCATGTCGTTAGAAATTTTTGTTCGTATCAGGCAATATCAAAAAAAAAAGTAGATCAACTTAATTCAAAATTAACAGACGTTTACACATTCAATTCAAATTCAGTTCAATTCAATTCTATTTTATTCTTTCCCATTCAACAAGGAGTGGAACGAATATAAAGCATGTGTAAAACAACCACGTTGTTTGATCAATTTGAATAAAAATATATATAATTACACAACGCAATTAATATGAATCGAATGATAATAAGATATGGTAGCCCTCCGGTCATGCTCTGTTGTTGCTATAAAGGATTTATGACGATTAGAAAGGAAATACCACATATTCAGAGAGTTGACCAAAAATATGACCAAAAGATCGTCATCTGACTGTCTGACAGCAATGGCAGAAAACACAGGGAGGGCTCAAGCAAAACTGATAGTGTTGCTGGGTTATACCGAAGGTGGCGCACTTGACGTATACTTAGTAGCATTGGCCGTTTGGTCATCACTGTTATAATTGTCTTCGTGTGTCTTTTTAGGATTTATACGAAGCTGGAAAAATCTTCCTCTTCCACCTCCTCCTAATAATCCTCTACCTCCTCGTGCTCACAAAGCCACCATTGTTTTCATGCATCACTGGCAAGTTGACTGAGGGTGTGTGTCCATCGACGATTGTCCCACTCATTCTCCAATGACATTACGTGTATTATGCCAGCTTTTCCTCAAACATGTCATGTCGTCCAGATGTCAAAAAGAATTATGCATGTATATATTTATATGCACATATATATATATATATATATATATATATATACACTCATTATCAATGTTTTTCGCGTGTCCCTTTCCATGAAATAAAAAAGAAACCGTAAAATGTCATGGGCTTTGTTAATGGTGTGTACAGTTCTGGTCGAGGTGAGGATTTAGCTTTTAACGTTTTGCGAGATATTCAGAAACCACTCTATGCGATGTCAAAGAGCATGCATTTCTAAGGGGTATCAAAAGTTTATTTGATGAAAATCGGTTTTGAAATGGCTGAGATATCCAAAAACAAGGTGAAACAAAGATATCCTAATAAAAGGCGTGGCCTGTCATCTTTTATTATTATCACTTTTTGGGATATCTCAGCCATTTGAAAACCAATTTTCATCAAATAAACGTTGAATCCTTTTTAAAATTACATGCTCTTTCATATTTTACAAGAGGTTTCTCATTGTCTCAGTTAGGAATGTTCAAAACATGAATCCCCACCTCAACCAGTACTGTACAGTCCCTTTAAGACCGCACGCACACATCCACTACGACGGTGTTGACCATAATTACCACTAAACTAGACACCATAGCAGATAACGAGCCCGCCTCACTAGACAGGAAAGGGTAGGGTAAACAGACAAAAGAGCTTGTACCGATGCTTCGATAGCATCTTAGATCAGGGGAAAAAAAGATGATCTGGATGATTTGTAAACTATATGAATATATACGCTCATTAGAAGTCTTGAATAGAAACATTGAGTTGGTAAAAAAGGAATGCTACTCAATGCAAAAAGAAACATAATCCGCAGTGATACACTTTTATCAAAGTTTGATACAGAGTGAGATGGAAAAGTTCTGGATTTTTTTATGTTTAATATGTTTTCTCGATGCGGTATTATCGATTTAAATCACATTAACAAAGGTGGTGTTATCACCACACCATTTTTGTCTTTATTGGCACTAATAATGATATCAATCTCTTGTTTTGGGGTCAGTTTTGGCAACTACAATGCCAAATTACCCTCTAAAGTCGCCATTGGCAAATTATTCTTTCTGATTTCAATACGCATTTATGTTAAGCAACTCCTGTCAAAAAATTCTGACTCAGGACATTGGGACAGTTGTGACGTCAGTGTATGACGTCATCTATTATGTTTTAATATAACTTATGCCCTTCTGTTTTCTTTATATATCACAGCATATCCGGAGGCTCATGTACGCTTAGAAACATACTTGCATAAAATGAAATAATTGGCGATTAAGGGTACTTTTAAGTGCTTTATATCAACAGTTGATTCATTCATAATCATGAAATGTGCGTTGTCACAATAATTGACATCTGCCAATTTTGTCTGGATTTTTTTTTTCATTGTTGCATGATTATGAAATATTTAGCGTCATAAAATAGTTGTGAATATTCTTCGCATATCCTCGAAGCTCAAGCTTCGACTTAATTTTTGTTTAGATGTTATCACGTTGTATGTTGCTGAGTAAATGCATCGTTTAAAACATGTTTCGACCACCTACACGATTAAGTTTGGATATGACAGTGTTTGTGATACTTACACATTGGTGTATTTTGTAGAATATATCAATATATAGGCAGATCTTGACATTAGTGGCGGCCCTGGCCCGGAGCCACTACATTTCCGAAAAAAAAGAGTTATTTCTTGGTGGCCCTATCCGGCAGCTATACTAGTAAGTCAAAATGAACTTATATATTTCCTTTAATTTCGGGCCATTACATTTTCTTTTCCGGACCACAAAAATTTCAAAGTCAAAGATTTTAGTGGCAAGAGAAAGACTGGACCAGATGAAATAAGTTAGTGTTGAGTTCTGATATGGATATTACATTTGAATCCTCATATTTTCCTTCAAACAGTGTCAAATTTATGAACAAATCCCGTCTTGGTTATTGTGGGATATATATTCATATTCCGCTGACGATATCATCGACTTGCTATGTAAATTGTTTCACTTTCAAACAGCGGAATTACTCACAAAGAGGATTCAAAGATTTATTGATGTACCGGCCCATAAGGAAAAGAAACAACTGGCGCATGGATTTATGTAACCCATGGTGATCATGTCTTCAATTCAGGGGTTAGGAGGTGACGCGCTTGCTCCCATAGCAACATCGCCTATTCATAACTATTGTCATCTCTTAGCTTATATACCATCTCCTCCTCCTCTCCCCCCCCCCCCCTCCTCCTCCTCCTCTTCCTCCTCCACCATCACCACCACCTGATCCTCCTCGCTTTCGTTTTCTTCTGCGCCGTTGTCCAGTCAGGTGATTGATACATCCAGGTTACTACTGATCCTGTCCAGGAACGGAAGCTCAACACCCAGCAAGAAGCGGAAGGATACAGAAATAACTTCTCACAACTTTGGGCGCAAGGTGTCTTGTTCAATCCTCACGCAGACGCCTCCTGTGTACGATGTGAAGGAGATTTCTCCGCGCTCTCCAACATGCCTTGTTTCGGATTAAGACGCTACGAGGTAACCTATTAAAACTCGCCTCAGCGCCTCATCCAGGACGAGAAAGCAGGAAGGCGAGGAGGGTTGCTCAAAATTACCCATCAAGCGCTTTGTTCAGGACGACTATATATTTGAAACTCCGTATGACACGTTTGATGTTCAGGACCAGAGGGAATGAGTCCATATCAGTCGATTTCTCGCCATCTCGTCCTAAAGTACAGGGCGCTGTTTCAGAAAGCTGTTCGTAAAGTTACGCACAACTTTACGAATGACTTAAACATGGCAGACCAAGTGGGTTTCTTATTCATTGTTAATTTCAATAGCTAAAATTGAAATTTGCAGATGATGATTATCCTTACATTACACGTATTTAGTTGAGAGTGTATTTTTGCCCCAATGTAGATGAAATATTGATATACAGTCGTTGTTGAAAAGTAAGGGGAAAATGGGCACATGGCTTGTTTCATAATAATGCTTTTCATGACTTTCCGAACGACTGTAATATGAAGTTCCAATATGTGTGCCCGACTGTATGTCAATATTTCATCTGCATTTCGGCAAAAATGCACTTTCAATTAAAAACGTGTGTTAAAATGTAAAAATAATCACTATCATCTGCAAATTTCAACTTTAGCTATCAAAATTAACAATGATTAGGAAACCCACTCGGCATGCCATATTCAAATCGTTCGTAAACTCGTGCGTAACTTTACGAACAGATTTCTGAAACAGGATCCCGGCGATCAGGTTTAAGAAGTATAGAAGAGAGCGAATTGAATGCAATATAGGCAAGAGAGGAGGAGAATATGAAGAAAAAATAGGGAAAAGAAAGAGAAAGAAGAGAGAGAGAGAGAGGAGAAACAGGAAGCACACGAGAAATATGATGATGATAATGATGATGATGATGATGATGATGATGATGGTGATCCACAGCATTTATATATAGCGTCATATATCTGTTGTAGAAACATTCAAAGGCGCAGACTCCTCTGAGAGAGTTAGCAATTGAATGCCTGGTGAAAAATGTGAGTTTTGAGTGAGGCTTTGAAGTGATCGAGTTTGTCAATTTCACGGAGAAATATCAGGAAAACGATGAAACATATAGATTGAGTGGCTGAACTTTTTCTACTTTTATCCTTTTTCAAATACCAATATCCACCGATGAAACAATCAAAGCATTATTGCAGATACAAATTACATGGACAACAGTGGTCTGAATCAAGGAAATAAAGCATTACATAAGAGAATTATGAATCACGGGAATAGATTATATCCAAATATATCGTATAGCAACGGTTTAAAAACATTAAAATGTGTAGCACCTTATTGAACACACCAAGCTTACATTGTTTTGGAGAGGAAAGGAAAAGATATATGAGGAAGGGAGGGAAGGGGAAGAAAATTAACAAAGTTAGACAAGAGAAAGTGGAGGAGAAGGGAAAGAAAGAGACAAACAGGGATTGTATAAGTTTCAGTTTCAGTAAATTTTATTTCTCCACTTGTACATAACAGAAAATAAGTGTAACAATATCAAATATATATTCACAAATCATGAAAATACAAACAAGATTTCACACTACAAAAATATGATCACGTGAAATAATACGTGAATTTCATTACAGATCTTTAAGTATACAAGTGGGGGAGACCGTTATCAATAAACAAATCGCTTGACTTGGACAACGGCCTCTGAACATTATGCCTTGTTACAATGGAAGATTATAATAATGATACTTATTATATAATTATTATTATACTATGTTACATTATATTGCTATTATTGTTGTTGTTATTATTATTATTATTATTACTATTATTATTATTATTATTATTATTATCATTATTATTATTATTATTACTATTACTATTATTATTGTTATTATTATTATTATTATTATTATTATTATTATTATTATTACTATTATTATTATTATTATTATTATTATTATTATTATTATTATTATTATTATTATTATCATTATTATTATTATTATTATTATTATTATTATTATTATTATTATTAAGGAAGAAGCAAAAATAGAAGGCAGAAGCCACCTCTCCGAGCATCATGCAGCAGACGATGGCCTTTTTTTTCCTGCAGACGGCCACGTTTTGTGTCCCGTATCCTTTGTCTATCCACCAAAAGAAATAAAGGACAATACGCCTCAGCACATCCTCAATGGTAGCAATATCTGAAGCCAGTTTGTTTGCGTTTGCGTTAACTTAACCCGTTGAAGACGAGTCTTGAGAATACGCGGGCAGGTATCTATGGGCAATACGTGTTACAGCAAAATCAGCCCGTTCTCAATGGGTTAAACAGCCTTTAAACAGACAGCTAAATTTCTCACGTTTGAATGTTGTCCTGATGACGTAGACGCAATAGATTTCATTTATCAGAAATGTCATAGTCCAAAAGTCTCTGAACATTTCAAGTATAGCATAGGAGGGAGTGCCATGCACGCGATAAAAACACGATAGAGTTGTTAGGGTATCCATTCGACAGCAGCCTTCAATTTGGATGTTCTGTTGTCCAAAGTGGATGCCATTGATCCGAAAATGCAGAGGCAGGTCTGGTTTGTTTGTTTGGTGGATTTTTTTTTTTTTTTTTGGGAGGGGGGGGGGGGGTCTAACATGCTCTTGATATATCTTTCTTTTTGGTGAGTGCTTGTTAGTCAGTACTTTTTTCCATCATTTGATTTTTATCATTAATATTTATTCTTACGTTCGACGTGGACACTGATCCTCGTAATAAGTGGGTGATGTTTGTTATTCAGAAGGTTCGTTAATCCGAAAATGGAAAACAGTGCGTGCAAACGAACCTTTGGAATCATGAACCTTTTTCATTTCCGGATTAACGAAACTTCGGAATAACGAACCTTATTTCACTTTTGGATTTACGAATCTTGGGAATAACGAACCTTCGGAATAATGAGCCTTCGGAATACAGACCTGCAACTTAAACGACTGTACTTAAGATGGCCTAAGTACACTCGTTTGAATTCACTGAAATGGTGTTTGGAAATGTAAAGTCTTAAAATCTAAAAGATAACCTGTCGAGAAGCGTTCATAATCATTGTTTTGTGGGCCTACTTGCTCCTTTCACTCGAGAATGCTCTCGAGCTGTGAGGAGAGCACTGTAAATTATCAAGCGGATCTGTTTCTGCTGGATGTGTGATGATCTACATTTTGTGATCATGAGCGTTTTTCCTTGGCTCATTTGGTGTGGAAGTATATTACAGCCATTCTGCGGAAAACCGAAACTTCCGGCCCAGGAGAGCTAGTGAAAACATGACATTCAAAAAGTTGACGTCCACAACTTCTGTACTGTGTGTACCCGGTAAGGTATGTCTCAGTTTTATCCGCTTAATCATGAATGGGACTGTTTGAGGTAGGTTTAAATCTCCCCCGATGCCCATCTAACAAATATCTGTTTCCGGGTGTGTAGAATTTTCTCACTCCCAACCTTTACCCTAATAAGAGAGAATCCAATTTAGGGACATAGCTTCATGCTTTCTTCTTTCTTTCTTATTTCGTGATGCTTTATTCTGCCTCACATTATTAATGCGGAAATAGAAACGGAGGAGAAACTCCCACGTCAATGTTCTATTTTGTCTCGCCAAATAGTACTTGCTTGCACGCGAACACATTATAAGCAGTGATATTTTATTCGCCTTCCTCCGCCTTGCAATCTCTCCCTCTCTCTTGATCTACTATCTCTCCCTTTTTTATGTTTCTCTTATTCCTCCCACCCCTTAAATTATTACCATTTCGCTTTCTCTTTCTCGTTCTCTCTGCATCGAATTCCTCCTATATCCTTATACATGCATTTTTGCTTCTCTTTCTCCCTTTCTCCGTTTTGTTCTATTTTTGTGAGTTCCTCCTTTCCCTGTTCATATCCATCTCTCTTTCTCTCATTTTCCTCTATCTACTTACACGTTTCCTCTCCCTTCCCCCTCTTTTTCCAGAACGCATGAAACAAGCAATGCTGCCTGACTCATCAGCGAGTAAGGTTGCGTGCGACCAGACCCCACAGAACCTCCTCATTACACGAGATGAACGTCCGGCGAGCGAGCTAATAACGCATGAACGCAAGCTGCAAGCAAAGATCATGAAATCTCTTTGGCTGAAAGTCATAGACAACGGATGTAATTATTATTACCAGATGTGTTCCGGTGTTGTTGTTGTTTTTTTCTTTTTTTAAACTTTCCGGTTCCGTTTTGTTTTGTTTTTAGCATCATTTGGGCACCTAATATAGGAGAAGACACATTACTGCAGGAAATGATGGCTCACGTGGTGATGAACCATGCACGGAGGATCTTAGCTTTATCTCGAGGCGACTCAAAGGAGCCACTGAGAGAGAAAAATGATTCTCTTGATGATGGTGATGATGATGATGATGATGACGACGACGACGACGACGACGACGATGATGATAATGATATTAGTAACAATAAAAATTATTATTATTATAAAATTATAATAATAATAATAACAATAATAACAGCGCATTTTCCATGTATATCCATGTTCAAATTGAATTACAATGGAATTATTAATGAAATAAGTGAGATTTCAGATATTGAGAAGTTTATGAGGGATCGCTGGTTGCGGAGAGTTTGGGATATAGCCTACAGTGGATTCCACAGTTTGGGGGCAGGAGATGAAAATGCTTTATCACCAAAATAGTGGCTAGCATCTTGGAAGTTGGATGATTCAGTGTGATACCTTTGGAGGAGCGGAGGTTGTACCGGGATTGTTTATAGCTGATGAGTTGGCTCAGTCGGTAGCGCGTCTGCCTCACGATCCTAAGGACCCGGGTTTGAACCTGAGTCTGGACTGAGCAATGTTGTGTGTAATCCTACCGTCCCCTCTAGCAAGAGGCAAAACACTCGGTCTCTCGGATAGGACATAAAATGGAGGTCCCGCGTATGAGAGAGTCACAACTCATTCACGTAAAAGATCCCGCTTCATTCATTCATCGGAAAGAGCAGGGTGTTTAACCCGGTGAAGTGGTCCCACCTCACATCCAACTGGACCCCATGGAAGACCAGCTTATAGTGCAGCTGAATATGGGCTATCCAGGCATCTTCTCAGATGGAAATGAACAAAAAACAAACAAACAAACAAACAAACAAACAAACAAACAAACAAACAAACATGGGTTCAGATAAGTAAGGAGGAACGAGACCGTAGACGAACTTCATCTTGTAATTGAATGAAAAACAAAGAGAAGATTTACAAAAGCACTTCGACTCTAAAAGACATGAAATGCATGATGATTATCACAGACGTGGATACGTTTTCCTTCGATAAGTTTCACATTGGGACGTCATTTAGACAGAAATGAGAAAACGTACGCAAGTTTGTTCATTTCGCAGCTTTACATGAAGGAGATGGCTTTGTAATTAACAGTTATTACTGCATTCATGGGAGAGAAGACATTTATCACATATAAATCAAGAAAAGAAAACTCCCTGTGAGTTATGCTCTTCAGATGATTTCCAGAGTAGCATGAATCTTCTAATAAGAGCACAGTATATACCTGCACATGGTAAGTGAAGGGAAATAAAAACTGCAGGGGCCACGATGGAAGGGCAGAAGTAATATATTTCATTTCGTACAATGAAGGTACAAAGATATCACGCTATGTAGGTAGATAATTGACAGTGATGCAATCATAAATCTTTTCATCATCATAATGTCTAGCACCATATCATTACCACCTGCAACATCACTGTTGCAAAGGTCACTGTCATGCCCTCCCTCGCCATTACCTTACTCATCAAGACTGCCTCATCGTCGCCACCTTCATACCTTCCAGCAAACATCATTATGGTCATCATTGCCAGTATCGTAATCACGCTTTGTAGCCGCTGCTCGCCATGCTCCATCATAAGACAATGGTAATTATTTTCCGTCACATACGAGGAATCTATTCTACCACTGTGCAATTCATTCATTTGGGTGATATTTTATTTAGTTTATACGCGGTTTTTTTTTCAAAAAAAGTAATAAACGAGCAATATAAAACTATTAACATTATGAAATTAAAAAAGACCTAAAGAGACAGATGGATGCTCAAATAGTATCAATCATAAGCACTTCACATCAATCATATGCACGTTTTTTTTTAAGTAATAAACGAGCAATATAAAACTATTAACATTATGAAATTAAAAAAGACCTAAAGAGACAGATGGATGCTCAAATGGTATCAATCATAAGCACTTAGTTTTGTGCAATAGCTAACACTTATATTGCACGTAGCAGATTTGATTAGCAAGTACTTTTTGTAAACATACAAAGTGAAGGCCCTAATCCTATTGGTTACACACACAAACACACACACACACACACATACACACACACACACACACACACACACACACACACACACACACACACACACACACACACACACACACAAATGTTATTTCACTTTGATATCCCTTCGTTTTTTTATTTTGAAATGCTTGCGCTACTCCCACGCGCTTCTTTATACCCAATGTTTGTTTGGTTGGGAGCACATTATGCATTTAATGTCGTTGTCTCTCAAACAGACTATGCATTCAATGAATATCAATGCCTTCTCGATAGATAAGTTGCCAAGTCGAGTTTCTCCTGGGAAATTCATGACATGCACTTTCAATGTCACTCTAACATCGCGTCGATGCCGGTGCCCGGCCTAATGTGGAGAAAGAAATTGGCAAAACAGATGTAATTTTAGATTTCGAACATTAAAGGGGAAATCCAGTCCAAATATAAGTTAGTCTGATAAGAAAGAGTAAAATATTACAAGTTCAACGGTATAAATTTGATCAAAATCGGATGAAAAATAAGGAAGTTACATTTTGAAGTTTCGCTATTTTGAGGGGGAAACAGTTCTTGAACAGTCAATGTTATGAATATGCAAATGACAAAGTGAGCATGTCATTCCCTCACAACTTACCATAATATAGTTTGTTCATATAAAATTGTGAAATTTCCAGTTTTTCATTCAAACACAATTATGCCCAAATAATTATGCCCAGGCTCAAATCCACGTGTATCTAACTGATCACTATTCTTAAGTTATCCAACCATGAATAACGTCATGTTTCAGACTTCAATGACAGAAACATTGAATTTTCGACATTTTTTTTTTTTTTGTACACGATGAATGGAAAATTGTGATGGTATGACATGGTTAGCTCATTCATATCTTTTCATATTCATATACACTGTACAAGAACCGTTTTGCAGAAATTAGCAAAACTTCAAAATGTCATAACTTCCTTATTTTTCATCCGATTTCAGTCAAATTTTTACCGTTGAACTCGTGAGATTTTTCTCTTTTTTATCAGACTAACTTATATTTTGGACTGGATTTCCTCTTTAAGAATTTGTCGGGCCTCCGACAACTGCAACTGTCCGAGTTGTCGATCCGTTTCTCCTAAAACGCATTGGAAACGCAGCTTATGAAATATACAGCTTTATCGATTTCACTTCGGATTCACTTCAAATCATGCATTTCCAGATCGCTGTCAGCTCATTTCTCTATATTTTTAGCATCAAATTTTGATGGATACGCATGGGCTCAATTGCAAATTGGTGTGACCGAGGTATGAAAGACTGAAGGCCCTGACTTGTATAGGCCTATGTGATAGGCCCTACTGATTACCAGTGCTCATTATACCTGTTTTCCAGCGTAAGCATCCTGGGCGGATGTGAATGCAAGGAACTAAATGAAATACCAAGCTCTTTCGAATTCTGTTAACATAAAGAGAGCCTATGTAGTGGACCAAAAAAAAAATTTTGACAGTGCATAAACATGCACCTTCTTGTAGACAGGCAAACAAACAGGAAAAATATCAAAGTTGTTTTATTTTCAATCCATTTCTGAATGAAAGGTAAATATTGCAAGAATTATGAAATAAAAGCGTTTGAGTGCGCAGCAGTTTTGTTGAAGACAACACCCCTTTACCGTTTTACAGTTTTTTTCATAGCCTACGTTCACACTCAATAATGAATCACGTTGGGGGTTTTTTGGCTTTATTTCTGTCTTTTATCAAAAATGAAAATAAACTCAAATATAGCAATGAAGTGATATACAATGGAAAATAATATGGAAAAAAATCTACAAGGAGAATCCCTACAGAAAAAAAGAAACACACACACGGAAAAATCTGAGCACTTAATAAATGAGGTCACAATAACAACAAGACAAAAAGAAAGATGTGAAAGAAATATTTGCCTCATTTTTATTTCCTTTACAAGCTTCCAGACTAATATTATTTTGTTGTATCAAAAATACAAGCATTTATGAATGACTTAAAAATAAACAGTGAATGCATAACTTTGTGTTTGTGACTGAATCAATGATGAAAAGAGAATTAGATGAATGAAGATAGAAAAAATATATGGATAGATGAAAAGGTGATTATATATATATATGTATATATAAATATACACAAATATATATATACACACAAATATAATATAATATAATATAATATCAACAATTATATATATATATATATATATATATATATATATATATATATATATGAAGGGTTTGTTTGCAAAATCCGATAAGTCCATTTTTGAAGATTTTAAAGTACGATCTCTGTCATAAAGTTCAAAATAATACCTTTTAAAAGATATATTGGTCACTACATATACAGATATATTTTTAAAGTTATGGTCAAAAGAAGCAAAAAATTTTGTATTATTCTCTTTATTTTTCTTGACCTTTAATCGCAAATATCTCCATTTGGCAAATATGGACTTATTGGTTTTTGCAAACAAACTCTTCATATATATATATATATATATATATATACGACTACACTCCATGCCCGACATCTGAAAAGGCCTGCCCAAACTCACAGAGATGTATGAATTTGAAATTTACCGTGAAACCTGAGATGTGTTTGCTTTCTGGCCAGCTTATTATCTCGAGGGTGGAGTAATGAGTGAGATTGGAAAGAAGAAAGAATAGATCATCTTTTATCACATGGTACAGCAGAGGAGAATCCATTTCTAATTCTTATACCAAAATCGTTTTTACTCATGCATGCATGAAGTGGTCATAATCTACACGGTGAGCTCTCTTCTTTATAGATATGCTCATTATTTGGATGACTAATTTATTCTTGGATCATTGCACAACATATATTTCTCGTTCATCTTCATCTAAACCGCTATAGCAGTTTGACATAATTTATATATGATAGTTTACTGTAGGAGCCAATAAACTGCCTAGCGCATTTTGAAGGACCCCCTCCCTTATCCCAAACCATAGCCCCAAACTCGTTTAGTGTTCATGTCAACTTTGAACGTAGATGGCGCCATGGAAGCTTTTTCTACGTGCCATCATCAAATTTGGAACAGGTCAGTTACCGGTAATGCAACTAGATGCTGATGGGAGATTTTAAATTGAAATAGCGACATCATATCTCAATGTTCATAATGTTTATATCAACTCCCAGTGATTCTTAAAAGGTCACCTTCGGTATATAGTTTAGATAACTGTGAATCTCAATGAATTACTTCCATTTGTGTTTTTTTTTTTCAAATGTCGCTTCAAAACTTATACTTTCTAGATTTACAAAAACCCACTTAATAGATTTTAAAGAACCCACTCCTGCCACTTCCGGGTCTCATCGGCTGACAAGCAAAAAAAAAAAAAAAATAGATAGATAAATAATATAGATAAAATAAAAAATAGCCTTCAGCGGCAATTTTCTGATATAACTTTCGGGGTTAATCAGCATCCCCCCCCCCCCCGCATGTCACGAGACCGACACCCACGAGTCATACAATCTAATTCAATTCATTTATTTCCATACTTCTCATTTATGGACATTATAACAGAAATCAAACAAGTTCTTTCACCTTGTAAACAATGTGCAAAACACAACAATATACATGGTGATAACACAGTAATTATATGGAATAACTGGTCAAATTCGAAATCGAGATGGGGTTGATCAAAGAAAAGTATGACGGGACCTACATGAAAGCAAGCTTGTTTGGCTGTAAGCCCCGAGTAATCAGTGTTTGTGAAAAAGAAACGGAGAACGGATAGTAGATAAGACCAGATGATGTAAGGGTGCCAAATAAGAAAAAAAAAAATTAAAATGTGAACTATTACTGTGACCGAGCTATCATTGGTTTCAGGAGTACAACATGATTTGCATAATCATAAAGCCTACTTTGGTTTAGTAACACTATAGGCTTAAACTGTTGTTGCATTAAAGCTATCGCCAAGATATGATCAGTAAGACACAAGAAGTAACATGTACAGCTATCAAGCCATTTGGTGCCCGCCGTCAAGCTCTGTATAGAAAGTTAGAGAGAGAAAGAGGGAAAGAGGAAGAGAAAGAGGGAAAGAGGATACAGCCTACAAGACACGTAGTTACACCCATGAGTTCGACACTAAGCAAACAAGGCCCACGAGATCAACACATTAAACCCCGTGTGGTATCCGTCGAACTCGTGGGCTGTTTTTACCTAGTGTCGGTCTCATGGGCTTTATTTGCCTAGTGTCGAACTCGAAATGCCTGTACACCTTGGCAATGTCACACTAAAATTGCTAGAAATACTAGTACGAAATTGTTTTCTTGAAATCGAAATGGAAGCTCTTTTATGTCATGTCTTAAACTCGACTAGTGTGTGAAATTGAATGGAAATATTGTGCCGTGGAATATGCCATGAAATAAAATTTAATAGTCACCAATTTGATTGATAATATAAGGATGTTGAAAATGGTCATCTTTTTCACCATATTGCAGTAAACTGATCTTAACCTTTTTTTGTGCCAATGAGTAAAATGTGCACAAATTTCACATAATTATTATATCTATGGCATCGGAGGACATAAATGTGACACCAAAAGGGTTAACAGAGAATTTGAAAAAAGGGGAAAGTGTGAGTAAGGAGAATCGTTCGAACATTAATGCTTATGAACAAATTCGAATGAAATTGTTATCAAATTGGGCAGAAAACCTATACAAGCTTTATAGACAGGGCAGAGCCAGGCAAAAACTGCCTTTTTTTCCTGTCAAGGTTTTCTCACTTGATTCTGGTACTTTAGACCATAAGTAACAAAATAAGCTTCTGCGCCATCTTGAAATCTGTCCCGAATCCAAGATGGCCGCCAGAGGACCTAAAAAGTGCCTTCTGTGGTTAAGATTTGTCTGGGGATGGGTTTTTTAAACTCTATTTGATGATAAATGGTAAGAGGAATAAGATTCAGTGAATTAAAATTAAAATCAGTTTCTTTTTTATTGCGAAAATCCAACATGGCCGCCAGACGCAGCTCCCGAAATTAACAAATGTCATAATAACCGGAGGGCCAAACCCTAAAAACTCGCTTACTTAACGAGTGAGTTCCACTCTCTCTACAAACTAAGTAGACCATGCTTATTTTCAAATTTATATTGTAACAAACAACATACCACTGGTCTACCTCAAAAAATTTGTTGCGAAAGCCTCCAAATCCAAAATGGCGTCCAAGATGGCCGCCATATCTACTGAATTTGCTATTTGAAAGATAGAATTTGATAGAAACATCAGATTTCAACAAATGTGATGTCATATGAAAGAGAATAAAATTTTCTACAAGTTGATACCATTTTTGTGGGAGATTGTGATAACTGGATTGAGATTTTAAGGAAAAATACTCATTTTTTGATATTTTTCTGAAAAAAGTAAAATCATGAAAATGCTTGATTCAGCATAAATCAGAAAAAGACTGAAGGTTTATCTTGAAACGTTTTTAAGAATTTTGTTTAACATATAATTAATATTTGGAGAAAATTAGGGGTCAGTACCATATGCGGTTCAGGAGTTATAATGTCTCAAACTTGAAAACTCACTATGTAAAAATTTCCACTTTAGCTGTGACAAGACCTTGTTGGTCGTAAAGAGAGTCTGCACGCGCCAAGACTACTACACGCACCACTGGCACTGACGCTTGTAGCAGTGCCAGTGGTGCGTGTAGTAGTCTTGGTGTACGCAGACTTTTTTGACAAACAAGAGTTTGTGCCTGCAAACTAACTTTTCATACCAAGTGGTAGCTCAGGTGACGCCGATCGCTATCATTTCAAAGTAGATTGTTCTGGAGCAGATGAGATGAAGCAAAAAATGTCTTTCAAATAGAGGTAGAAGCTTGAAACAACCATGCTATAGAAAGTTTAAAACAAAATTTGGATCACTCACTAAAAAACTTCAAGATTGCAGGCCATCAAAGCTGACATAGTTTTATTGCGCCAAATTGAATGCATTATTTTGATTTTGGTACAATTTTGTCTGTTGTGCTATCCATTTATAGCTTTTATTATTTTGAACATTGTAGTGCTATTTCAAACCGTCATGGGTTTTTATGGAGATATTTTTAAAACCAGTGATATTCTACTCCGAAAAAGAAAAAAAAATCGAGTGGCAGTTTCATTTTTGAAGGAGTTAATAACGGAAATCAGTAAAGTTAAAGTAAAATTGGAGTGAATTTTGAGTGAAAATTTTCATTTTCACTCATTTTAGGGTGACTTTAGGGATCACTCGTCACTCTTTGAGTGATCCCTGAGATCACTCTAAAAGGAATGAAAATGAACATTTCCACTCTCGAGTGATCCTGATATCTAAAATGTGAAAGCATCTACCAATGGCATTAGTTCAATTCAATTTTGACACTATAACCCACATGAAATCAGCCTAAAACGATGTAAGAAAAATCTATTCACAGTGAATACACTTTCAGCATGCTTATTTGTAAATTCAATTCAATTCAATTCAATCCAATTCAATTCAATTCAATGTTTTATTTCATTTTTCGACAAGAACATATAAACATCACTTCTTTTTTGGTAACAGAAAATCAGGTGCTCAAAACTATGTAGGATGAAAAGAATATAATAATTGTAGCACCTTACAATCATTACAGATTATCATAAAACTCGAGTGATTTGAAGTAAGTAAACATTGTGGATAATTCGAAAAATGGAGGGACCCACTAAAAAGACAAGTCTTGTAGAATGTGGGCCCCTCAGAAATGTGAATATACAGCATGAATAATCATTTTGGACAGTGTTATTTGAATAACATACTGAAAAGTAATTTCGCACAACACATTTAAAAGCAACTTTGAGAAATTGCCGCCATGTCGGATTTTTCGGGGGGGGGGGGGTGCTCGGATCAAAAGGGCTTTCAACGACATGTACGGATCAGATATTATTACACATATGCCATCCTCATTCACGTTTCTACAACAGCAGAGTAACATACAAGTACAAAAGCATATCTTTGATACAGAAGCATTTCTTTTTTAAATCAAAGATCGGGCCTTACCCAAACACTAAAATGAGCTCCACCCCCCCCCCCCCTCAAAAAAAAATAAATAAATGAATAAACTCTCAATATGGTTTAAACAAGGACAATATTATGATAGACAGCAATACAAGAAATTCTAAAAACATATCAAATTATTAATCAAGATTTGACTCTGACGCAACACACTAAAGGTATCGTTTACCGTTGGAAGAGATATCACATTCGATTTATATGTGCAGGTTAGTTGTATCACAAAACATTCTACCATGTAAAAAAAAAAATATATATATATATATATATATATATGTATAGATATATATATAATGAAGTCTAAAACATACGGAGATATCACCATTTCTTTTCAAGAAACCATAACATTGATAACTGTTGACAGCTTAGTATAAAAAACTAGAAATGTCGCTACGGCGACTGGTATGCCTCCGCCATAATGCATGGTTCTCCTAGTAGGTCTATAGTACAATGTTTTGACAATGTGTGATGACAGTTTCACACAATTGGCAAAATATCAAAATGACAGGTTTGCCACAAATGTGCTGAATGTTCACTTTCCTGGAACTAGGTTCAATTGGATGAATGATTAAAACGTCAGAGTGCAGGTATTTGGGGAACTGATGATTTTTACTTGACTTTTGACCCTTTTATAAGTTTATGCATTGAGTAATTTTCAAGGTATTGAGAAAAAGTATAATTTCAGTATCAAATGGTAAAATAGCATTATCTAAACCTGGCCTCTGACCTTTGACCTCACAGTTCCAAAGAGAATCACTGTCAGGTAGAACATGCATAAATATGTAAGTTTCATGATGATACCTCGAGTTACTTTCGAGATATGGAGGAAAAAGTACAATTAAGCACTTTCACTTGACCTTTGTCCTTTTGACTTTTGACCCTTTGACGAAAACTTCCCACAGAATATATTTGGTAATACATGCATACATCAAGTTAAAAATCAAACCTTCAGGCATTGCATAAATATAAGTAGTGATATTTTGAGGAGTTGCCCTTGACCTTTGACCCCCCACCTGACCTTTGACCCATGACCCCCAACTTTCCTAGATAATCACTGCCCATCGGTACAAGCATATACATACTAAGTTCCATGAAGATACCTTTAGCCATTTGCGAGATATGGAGAAAAACATGAAATTTCAACCTTTTTTCACAAAATAACCTGTGACCTTTGACCTTTGACCCCATGACCCTAAAATCCATATAAAGTATTATCCCCCAGGATATACCCTCATACCAAGTTTGATGTAAAACCACCACACGGTTCTTGAGATATCGACAAAAACAAAACGGGACGGACGTCCGGACGTACGTACGGACGGACGGACGGACGACCCGAAAACATAATGCCTCCGGCCACTTCGTTGGCGGAGGCATAAAAACATATCAGAACAATCTACTTTGAAATAATAACGATCACCGTCACCTAAGCTACCACTTGGTATGAAAAGTTAGTTTGCAGGCACAAACTCTTGTTTGTAAAAAAAAGTCTGTGCGCACCAAGACTACTACACGCACCACTGGCACTGCTGCAAACGTCAGTGCCAGTGGGTGTGTGTAGTAGTCTTGGCGCGTGCAGACTCTCTTTACGACCAACAAGGTCTTGTCACAGCTGTGGAAATGTGGAAAGTGGAAATTTTTACATAGTAAGTTTTCAAGTTTGAGACATTATAACTCCTGAACCGCAAATGGTACTGACCCCTAATTTTCTCCAAATATTAATTATATGTTAAGCAAAATTCTTTAAAACGTTTCAAGATAATCCTTCAGTCTTTTTCTGATTTATGCTGAATCAAGCATTTTCATGATTTTCCTTTTTTCAGAAAAATATCAAAAAATGAGTGTTTTTCCTTTAAATCACCATTCAGTAATCACAATTGCCCACAAAAATGGTATCAATTTGTAGAAAATTTTATTCTCTTTCATATGACATCACATTTGTTGAAATCTGATGTTTCTATCAAATTCTATCTTTCAAATAGCAAATTCAGTAGATATGGCGGCCATCTTGGACGCCATTTTGGATTTGGAGGCTTTCGCAACAAATTTTTTGAGGTAGACCAGTGGAATGTCGTTTGTTACAATAAAAATTTGAAAATAGGCATGGTCTACTTAGTTTGTAGAGAGAGTGGAACTCACTTGTTAAGTAAGCCAGTTTTTAGGGTTTGGCCCTCCGGTTATGACATTTATCAATTTCGGGAGCTGCGTCTGGCGGCCATGTTGGATTTTTGCAATAAAAAAGAAACTGATTTTAATTTTAATTCACTGAATCTTATTCCTCTTACCATTTATCATCAAATAGAGTTTAAAAAAAACCCATCCCCAGACAAATCTTATTCACAGAAGGCACTTTTTAGGTCCTCTGGCGGCCATTTTGGATTTTTGGCGGCCATCTTGGATTCGGGACAGATTTCAAGATGGCGCAGAAGCTTATTTTGTTAAGTATGGTCTAAAGTACCAGAATCAAGTGAGAAAACCTTGACAGGAAAAAAAGGCAGTTTTTGCCTGGCTCTGCCCTGTCTATTAGACATACACAACAGGGGTCCGTTTCATGAAAGTCTTAGGAGAGACTTTCTCTCTCCTAAGTCATACTTAGGAGAGACTTTGCTAAAAACCGTTTCATGAAAAAGCTATCGCATAAAGCTATCACATAAACTCAGACTTAGGAGAGACTTTTTCTAGAAACCATTTCATGAACAAAGCTAGCACATAAAGTCTCTCCTAACTTGGCAAAGCTATCACATAAATCTAGGAGTGGTCAGGAGCACTCCTAAGTTTATGTGATAGCTTTTTGAGAGAGCCATTGTATCAAAATTTTTTCTCATTTTTGGAGTAATTGACCCTAAATTTGGCATGTGTGACCACTGTCAAAGGTAGATGTGCAAGATATCTTTTTTGTTAATATCGTATAATACGTTGTCATGGCAACGGCAAATTTTCACAAAAATAATACAAATTGTTGTGGATTGAACTACTGCCCTCAGTTTTAAAGCAATGCAGTTGAAATTCAGCATAGAATCAGATAAATGTACTGTGTAGTTGTGCAAAACACTTTTTTCATGTGTGGTGTGAAAAAATCTGTTGCCATGGCAACAAGTTTTTCTATACCAATCACACAAAGAAATATGTGAATTGACCTAACTTCCTTAATTTCTTTTAACATTTGACCAAAAATTTGGCACGTGACTATTACAGTACGTAGATGTGCAAAACTAATCTTTGGTTGATGATGAACAATGCGTTGCCATGGTAACAACATTTTTTCACTTAAAAGTATACAAAAATTGTGAATTCGCTAAATTTGTCAATTTGTGTGCGTATGACTTGAAATTTGGCACACACGTGACCGGCATAGTGCGTAGATGTGCAAACTTCATCTTTCGCCATTGTTGAACAATGCGTTGCCATGGTAACAGCAGACTTTGAATGAAAATCATACAAAGATATTGTGGATTCCGCTATCTCTCAGCTTTTGAGCATTTTGCTTGAAATTTGGTACATGTGACCACCATGATATGTAGTTGTGTAAACTTCATCTTTCACAGATATAGAACATTTTGTTGCCATGGTAACAGCATTTTCAATGAATATGATAAAAAAAGGTTTAGATTCAGTTTACTCCTTCAGTATTTGAGCATTCTCCTTGAAATCTGGCACATAAGACTGCTTAAGTACATAGACTGATGTGCAAATTTCTTCTTTGTTTTTTTCCACACGTGTTGTCATGGTAACAGATTATTTTGAATGAAAATCATGCAAAAATATTGTGGATTCAGCTAACTTCCTAAGCTTTTGAGCATTTGACTAGAAATTTGAAACGTGAAATTTATACTATGTACTTGTGTATATTCATATTTTGTTAATACTGTACTGAACAGTGTGTTGCCCTGGTAACATCATTTGTGAAAATCATAGGACTTTCCAGTTTATTCATCTAATTCACTCAGTTTTTGAGCACTTGACTTGCAATACATATAGACACATGTGACAAACAGATTTTTGAATTAACCAAACACAACTTTATTCAATGTTGAACAACGCATTGCCATGGTACAGCTGTTTTTTAAATAAAACCATATAAAGTTAGCGCTGGTTGAACAAATTCCCTCAGTTGTAGGTGGGGGTAAAAATCACAATGATAGTTCTAATTTCTGCAGGTATTCTTTGTTTCGTACTTGGATTTGATTTCACTCATCAATTGCCACAATGGGAACACATTTCATTGAAAGAAGCAGGAGGACATATGCCGACAATGATTCAATTATTTAATTCATTCACTGCTATCAATTTCATACTCATTAATATCAATTCCTCACAATTTAGCTACATGTCATGTGACTGATTATGTAACTGCAAAAACTATTGGAACAGCTGTTGCTGTCAAAATTTCATACATTTTATTCTCGTCGCCTGATTCATTAGAAAATCTGATCTTAAAAAACATTATTTCATTATTCAATGTCACCATAATCACAGCGCAATTATCACAACCACATTCGTGATACTGGTAGGAGTCATTGTGAAAATATTATCACTCACAGTATTTTCTGGTACATGTATTACATTCTACCTCATTTCTGCATTATAAGCTATGCCTAATTCTATCTTTCTAATTAAATAATAATTGCCCGCATAGACATACAGTAATTTCTAACTGGGTTACATAAATATTGCCGTCATACGCATGGAAATAATAACAAAAACAATGCACTGCAACGTTCACTGATGTACATGTATTTATGTTTGGATCACTTATACATCAACAGATCTTTCATAATCATTTGAAATGTTTTCATGGTTTATTAATCAAAATATGAAAGCAGCTGAACTATCAAAATATGAAAGCAGCTGAACTTCACACAATGCTATCATTGCAAATATTTTGTAAGCATATGATATGTGTTGCAATCCACGTTCTTTGCACTCTAAGGTTCCCTATATCAGAATATTAATTATGATATTAATACTAATAATAATGACCTAGTCTACTGCACAATAGCTTTTAATCATCAAAGATCAGAAATCAGAATTTGCATTTATCTGTTTTAAAATGCTTTCTTACGCTTTACTATAAATCTTTTTTTTCAGAGTGCTTCAATTCACCCATTTGCTTTTCATTGAATTGTTTGCACGCTTAATTGTTCTGTTCTGTTTTGTATTGAAAATTTTTTGCTTTTTATTTTGAAGGGGGATTTTTCTCATTTCTGGCTTGGTTAATACATGTACCTGGCAAAGCACTTATGCCATCACCTGTGGACTCGTCTATGACAAAACTCAGTGAAGTTCAGCAGTCAGACTGCAATAGTCTGATTGTAGCTTCATATCTAACACTGCAATTGTGACTCTGTATCACAAAATCAATAGAAAGTCACCAAACATGGATTTTTGGCTAAAGGGCTGGTAAAGTTTTGGTTGAGACCTGGTTTCAGATTTTTAACATTTCTTCTTTTTTTTTGGAGGGGAGGAGGGTGATATAATAAGAAAGTTCTTATGAAATATGAAAGACCATTAATTCAAAGAAGAATTCAATGTTTATTTGACGAAAATTAGTTTAAAAATGATTGAGATATCCAAAAGCAGAGTAAAACAAAGCGATTCTAGTAAAAGGTTGGTTCCACCTTTTGTTAGATTCCTTTATTTTTGATATCTCAGCCATTTCAAAACCAATTTTCGTCAAATAAACATTGAACTCTTCTTTGAATTAATGCTCTGTAGCACTTCAATAGTGGTTTCTTAGTATCTTGCAGAAAAAAAAAGGCCAATCCTGTTTCTGAAAGAGCACACTCTAAGTTTTAAAATGATGTACAACCGAATTCAGATGGACTCTCCTAACCTACACTGTATTTGAATATTAGAAAGAAAGCACACACTCTGCAAAAGCATAGCTAGCAAATAGGTTCTGAAGTATGCGGTCTATCTTAAGCTCTTAAACTTACCTAGCTATGTTCTGTGCAATGAATGGGACAAAAACTAGGATATAAAACTCTAGAGCAACAATAATGAAGGGATTATCAGATTAAGTTGAAATTGAGCATGCCAATTATGTGAACACAAAATAGAAAAGCAGACAGAAAACAGTCCAGATGTTGTTAGGTTCTGTAATATTACTCATGTCATTTGCAGCAAGTGCATGAAATATGAAAATTTATCATGTGTGTAGGTCTAGCAACAATAGACCTATTCTAATTTTCCAAATGATGTCCTGAAAGACATAATATTCACACTCCATTTTAGGAATTTCTGTTGTGCTAGAAGCTTTTGTCATAAAGATCTATTACAAAATCATCATGAAATTTGCATTCATGACTTTCATCACATTGCTGCAGGTACATGTCAGATCCTCACATCTAATGCAGCCACCCTCCCCCTCCCCCCCCCCCCAAAAAAAAAATTGTATATATTGTATACCATTGATTTTTGAAGGATTGAATCCTCAGCGGTCAAAACCAACATATGTTATATTCAACCTGTTTGCATCACCTTTGGCAAGCTCCACGCCTTGAGAATCTATATGAAAGAAAAAAGAAAGAAAGGACAAAAGAAATAGAATATGGAAAAATAAACAATACTGGTTACATACTGAAATTTTGCGACATGCAAATCACATCCCCTCTCCCTGACATTATACAGAGTGGTAACATGTGGGTGTACAGTTGAATGAATACACACACGACTACCACACATATCATTACACAGAGCTGCTTGTCAGCAATTTCATATACAATATATTAGCGACAGTTTAACAGCATCAAGGGCAAAAAAAAAATTGTCTGGGTGGAATTAGTGTATCAGATTCTTCCTGATAACAAAAAAGGTGTGACACAGACTGAAAATGAAAATGTGCCTGTGACTTAAAACGCTCATCTGAGATAATGTTATTCATTCATGTCAGTAAAGACTTATTTGACTGTTTTAGAAAGGATTGTAAATTATATCATTCAAGATGGGAGTTCAAAAATAAACAGAAAGATGAATTAATGGGTTATGCAACAAGTCAGCTGCATTGTCATGTCAGTGCATTAATCAACGATCGTGGCTGATATAGACATAAACATTGAATCAACTCCCAACTGGGGTATATAAATGCACTAATTTCTTAAATTCTCGTGTGGAACAGTTCACATAGAGAGGTGACATTGTTTGTCCACCAAGTCTACAATAATTGCTAAAATAAGAAAGACCAAATTACCTGTAACTAATATGTCATCAACAGAGGTTGCCTTTTTTCAACTGTTATTCAAGTTGTTTATTTTGTAAAATCTTTATACTCTCAGGTTTAATTTGAGAAAGCACACCTGTGTTCTGTCATAGATAAGATGCTGCTATTCAGTTCGTAGTCCAATTGCAGTCTGAATCTGACATGGGTGAAGTTAAGCTGCAGTTGTCTGTCCCAAGGCTTGGTGAGGTTCAGCTCTCTTCAGGCCTTTGGGTTTGTAAATATAAGAACAGTTAAATGCCATACAAACAGAAACATCAGATGCACAAATGGGATATTTGGAAAATATTTAAGATGAGTGTACATCTAACAAGCAATAACAACAAAATGTTCATTAATTATTATCAATTTTGTAAGACATATTATGTGAACAACAAGTTGTAATTGCCACTTTTCAAAGTTTGAATCAATATATAATGAGCCCCTGTTAGGAATTTTTAAGAGTATGAGGTATTTTTAGTAATAAATGAGAGGGGAAATTAAAAACAAGCATTCATTTTATTCAGTTGGCAGCAGAATTATTCAACCCCATTGCATTATGGACACTATGGCAAATTAGATAACATTACAATTACTTAATCATATACAAGTGGTGAACAGATAGTTTATGACAAATGCTTACCTGATCAATAGTCTTTGATTTGCATATAGTTAAAAACTTTGATCATTCATGCATGAAGAGATAAGGTCCAGTGAGCACATTATGGTCACTTCAGACCTTTCTGTGATCACTGAAGCGTGACGTGTTATGGTCTGATGATAACAATTAATTTCTTTTGTTTTTATGGAATTTTAGGTAGTATCTTGCCATTCTATACACAACTCTTAGCATTTCAATGGGTTATATTCATTTTGACATGACTTAAACTTTGAATTATCAATATTATGGCTAAACCTCTGTACAAACTTTATCGTGGCAATTTTCACAAGAAATTAGTTCATTTAGATATTTTTGTACAATGAAAAATGCCAATTGAAATATTAAGAATCCTACATCAAATTCCATCATATTGTGTCACATATCAAAACATTGAGTGAACAAACCATATTCAACAAAGTATTTCAGTGATCACTGAAAGGACTGAAAATGACCATAAATGTGATCACTGGACCATATCTCTTTATCCATGAATGATTAAAGTTTGTAACTATATGCAAATCAAAGGCTACTGATCTGTTATTTACTTGTAGCAAACTATCTGATCATCACTTGTATGATTTAGAAATAATCTCAGTTATAATGTAATTCATTATGCCAGAGTGTCCAAAATGCAAGAGAGGGGTTGAATAATTTTGCTGCCAACTGTAGATAATCTAGATAACATATGATTGCTCAACTTGCTTCAATAGCTAAAAATAATTATTTAACATACCAAATGAAGATGGTGGAATATCCATGACACTGTCACTTGACTTTTCCATTTGCATCTTGTCCCCAGTCCTTAACTCTGAACTGGATGAAGTTCACCTGTTGTCTGGTCCTTGGCTGTTTGGAGTTTATTCAATATACAAGAACAGTTAATATCTTACAAACAAAACAAGAGTGCAGGAAATGGGACATTAGAAAGTATGTTAGAGATGGGTACTTAGCCGTTGCTATAACAAGCTATAGCAATCAAATTGTAAAGCCCTACCATTGATTTTGAAAGACTGAATTCACTTGTATCTACTGATAAGCTGTAAATAGGACTTTTCACAGTTTAAAATGATTAGCTATGTCGAATATTCTTGTTTCAAACATTGTAAGAGCATGAGGCTGTTTTGATACTAGAAAAGGGAGAGGGTAATAATAATCAATCATAGTAGGGCCTAAATTATTAAGATAACGTGATTGCTAAAGTTTGTTTCAGGAGCTTGATACATGTAGACATGCAGGTACCCCCCCCCCCCCCCTTTCCATGAATTATCTCTTTTCAATTGGATCAGTATGTCATATTCTACAGATAGAGAAATAAAAAAAAAATGCACAGAACAGTTGTGTCCTTAAGGGTCACTATTCATTGGATAAGAATGTTTGTTTTCAATTACCAGGATGGACAGTACAGCAAACATCGTTTCAATATTTCCTGTCTAACACTATTCAACTAAAAATCCAGAGACAATTTGATGTCCAAATGTAAATAATGTTGCAATTGTAGTATTTGAAAATATATATACAGATATGTTGTCTGCTAAAATACTTGCATTCTGTTGAAGGTGAGCATGCTGGTAGCTAAGTCTCGACGAAGTTCAGTAGCAGTCTAGCTGTGGAGAAGATGGAAGTTCAGCAGCTTGGTTCTGTGTTCAGTGAAGTTCAGCAACTGACTCTGGGCTTTGTGAGATGCAGTAGTCTGATTGTAGCAGTCTGACTGATGTTCCATATCTAACACTATAATTAAAAATGTGAATACAAAATAGAAAGTGTGTTTTCAAACTGTTCTTTGATTATACAAGATTTTACACACAATATCTGGAATATGCATGAAATTTGAAATCAGTTCACATGTTTTTGCAGTTTAAATATGTAAAGGACCTTATATTACTATTATTTTTTTTTTTTTTGGGGGGGGTGATTAAAAGACACACTACTAGTATTTGGGTTGTCTCAATTCAACATGTGCAAGCCTATAGTTTGGGGTATTATGACTTGAGGTTGTAGATCTTGTCAATAGGCATCCATGTGGCAAGGTGTACATCTACCTAAGATTTGGTAGGACCAGCTGTACTGTGGTTTCACATTTAGGGTTGGTCGCAGTTACAGCCTGAGATGCAGCCACAGTCTGACTCTGATCATCAACTGTTGTCATGTCATCATGAATTAAATTGCTAAAAGAAGTTGTGTAAGCGGTACTAGCATCGGAGTATGGACCTATAGAATCTACTAATTGCCTTGATAGATAGCACTACTTAGAAGACCCAGTAACTTCCTTACTGATGAGTGATAGGCCTACTTATGTTAGTGATAATGTGTTTAATTAGATCTAGGAATACCAAAGCGAAGGGTCTAGTCTGGTTATACTTTTGGTATACACTGGTTAAGTAGTATCTAGGTCAGTAGGTGTACTCAGGATCACTATACACGATACCACCGGATTCTAGATATGTAGACATCTGGTAGTATAGCAGAAGAATTCTAGAGGTTCCATGCCAATGAATTTACGTAAACATCATTCTCTATCTTATTGTGACATATGCTGCTATGCATTGCGATTACAGTGCTGTGACAGCATGCACGTAGAATTGTTGAAGATAGCTTTCAAGTCTGAACCAAGATCTCTGATCGAACCATGGTTTCCAATTTATATTCTGTGTAGACCTGGATCTACGTATCCTGTACTACTACTAGGCCCTCCTACTACTACTAGATCTAGTTAGTCTAACCACTGTCGGACTCTCAAGATAGAACCCCGGGGCACTCCCTGTTAGTTGTACACGGTGCTTCATGTTCGGGCTGGTCGCAGTTATAACCCCTGAAACCCCAGTACTTTACAAATTTTGGTTGTAGACCTATAGTAACGTTAGATAGTAACATTAGGACTTGTAAACGTAACAATGACACAGGTAATGTTATTGTTACACTAGGTCCTACCACAGCCAGTTCTCTGTAAATGCTAACGCTATAAGTTCACGTTAGGGCTTAAAAACATTAGGCCTAGGCTATAGGCCCATAATTCTATGGGACAAAATAACCTAGATTTTCTAGACTGAAAAAAACAACAACAAACAAACAAATTAAATGTTATTTGTTAGACACGTCTTCAAAAATATGATAACAATAGAAATTAAAATGCAGACCAATATCTTATGGAATTTCCGGTTTCTTCTTCGATCCCAGACACTATTCAGGCCTTAACCATACTAGTAAGTTACCTGCAATTCACCCATACAGACAGATTCGGGCAATTGCTCTCATGAAATATCTGCACGCTAAATATATCATAAAAATCAACCCATAAACATTTCACTATTACTAATTTACCATGCTAATTACTAACGTTAACTAGTTCTAGTAGTCTACCTATTTAGCTCCATAAACTCAGCAGGCTATTTAGTCTTTCAAACAAACGGCGATGTGACTACGTGGGACTATCGTGAAAACGCTACTACCGGTAAGACTAGATCTACATCTAGCTAGCTCTAGGAGAATTGAAGAAGATTCGAACAAAAATATATCCACATAATATAACATTATGAATCCACATGCATTACTTTTCAATTGTAGATAGCTTTAAATATACTCACTAATAGAAATATGTACTAGTAGCGGTGTAGAATGCAAATTGGCCTTTGGGATCTTGCCTCCGTCGTAGATTTGTTGCCTCTGCGCTGTACAGTGTGTATACCCTGTGTGTATACGTGCTATGTCTATGTAGCGAGTGCCCACCGCATGTATACACAATAGGGAGAAAACGTTAATGATATGCTAATGATATGTTAATTATATTACCCTCGAACATGATGATTGAAATAATTAAAGTCTCTCCTAGCTTAGGAGAGACTTCGTGAAATGGTTTTCACTTCTCCGTGAAAGTCTCTCCTAGCTTAGGAGCGGCTTGGCCATTCTAAGATTTATGTGATAGCTTTTATGTGATAGCTTCATGAAACGGACCCCAGTAGGCCTATGTCGAGAAAACTTCACAAGTGCATCCATGCAAATAGCGTACATAAACGAAAAATACTAGAGTTGCCAATTTGAAAAACTCGCTTTTGCTACTACTACTTCCGGGTTAGCCGTCAGCTGATGCAACCTGCTACGTGTTCATGCTGCATGCTGCAGCTAGCTGCTGCTTTGACCGTATAGTACCACCGTGTGTACACGGACATACAATTAATGTAGTCTGCCCAGGCCTCGACCTCAGTCTTGTACTCGATTGACGTACATTGTATGTCCACTGACTGAATGGGGTCCTAGGACTAGAAGAGACCGTGGTTGAAATGGAGCTATTCGTCTTTGCTCTTCTGTACTCATTTTCCTTCGCACCAGTGTTGCTGCTGATCTTAGTAAGTCGGTATAGAAAACTAATTGCGCTGATTGTTGCTTGTTGGTTAACTGAGAATTGAGATGGAAGTGACGATATGCGCGATACTGACTTGTGCCCGTGGCCGTGCGTGCGCGTGCCGCTCATATGCCCATGCAAATCCTTATAATCCTGTATTAAATTTAGATCTAGAAACCTCTAGACCTACATAAATTATTTCGAAGTTTGAATCGTTGAAATGGGCAAGTAGAAAGCTACTCACGAGAGGTTTGTGTTCAGTACAATCAGCAGATAATTTACAACATAACAGTGGAACAGGAAACAGGAGTAAATTTACAACGTAGATTGACATATTAATTTACTACAAGTAACTGTTGTTTAAGTACGGGACAGGGTAGACGTCATTGGATCATTATAAAAACTAAGTAAAGTTGCAGTCAAGTTGCATTTGTGTAGTGACTAAATTTTAGTTGCACTTGGATAACAAATGACTTTTTCCACAGGTGTTGAGGTGTGGACGTGTAAAATTTTACGTACAATGTAACGTTACAGGTACCGTACAAGATGACCGCAACAGCAACCCCAACACATACGTGTCGGGTTACGTACAAGACAGAGCAGTGTCAGTAGAGTGCCAATCTACTTACAGCAATTGTGTGTTAAAACAGATCAACATTAGTAATTTTAATACTGAGTGGTAGGCTCCTGTCAAGTTATGCTGATCCGTGTGATGTCCCAACTGCACCTCTCATCGTACCATTACGAAGATGAAGCTGTTCGTTAGCAAGGGTAGGGTAATAGTAATACAGTGCATTCCCGTTATAACGAACATGGTTATAACGAAATTTCGTTATAACGAAGTAAAACTTCTGGTCCCAAAATTATCGCCATTAAAGTCTATGGTACAAAATTCGCTTATAACGAACACGGTTATAGCGAAATTTTTGTTATAACAAAGTCTTTTCCGAGCACCACTGACAAAGAAAAACAAAAGAAATGTGCTCCGTTATAACGAAATGCTGATCGCTTCCGAAAATACGTAGCGGAACAAGCATTTATAGCATCTCTGATTAGGCGAGCGCTTCACATCACTGTGCGTTCGCTCAGTGTGTCCCGCATTCTTTCTCTCTCTCTCTCTCTCTTTTTCATTTGCAAACCTTCGGAATAACAAACCTTATCTTATTGTCGGATTAAAAAACCTTCGGAACAGTTAATTTTTCTAATTTTTGTTTTCATTTACAAACCTTCGGAATGACGAAACTCATTTCATTTTTCGATCAACGAGTCTTCGGGAAACGAAGAATATATTTATATCTAAATTATGAACTTAAGGAATAACGAATCGTCGGAAGAGCAAAGCTTCAAAATAATGAACAAACCTTTGGAATCCCGGGAATGGCGAAACTTCAGAATAAAGAGCCTTTCAGAGTAACAAACTTACTAAGAAACAAATCTTTGGAATAGCGAACTCTAACTGAATCCTAAACCGTCATTTTCTATACGACTTAATATTGTGTGACAATACACCTTTATACTCTCTTTTAAATGAAATATTCAAACGAAATTAAAAAGGTATCATCCCATTTCACATAGCTTTCCAATGTATGATGAGTATTATAATTCAACAAACATAATATGATATATGCGTGGTTTCCTTGTTTTTGTTATAGTATTTGTTCGGGTATAACGAAATTTCGTTGTAACGAAAGAAAACGGCCGGTCCCGAGCATTTCGTTATAACTTGAGTGCACTGTACTTACTTACTTGGGTATTACTTGGGTGTACAGACTGGAGGCAAAGCTTATTTGACCTTGTCCCTTATTACTGTTCTGTCCCGTCTCAGGTAGGGTTCATACTTGATTGGATTATTTCTCCAGTATCTTTCTAGGGAAGACTTGAATTGGTTTATGGTGGTAGCACTGATGACTTCCTTAGGTAGTGCATTCCAATTGTTTACATTTCTTATTGAGAAAGGAGACTGCCTCAGACTAGAATGGACACATTGTTTGACAAGTTTGAGATCATGACCTCTCATTTTTGAACCATTGGCCAACTGAAAGAATTTTGAGGGATTTACTCTATCGAAGCCTTTGAGGATTTTGAACATCTGTATCAAGTCAACCCTCTGCCTTCTGTAACCCAAAGCAGGAAGATGTAGTTCTGTGAGTCTTTGTGGTATCTTCTGTTTCAGTTCAGGAAGAAGTCTTGTTGCCCTTTGCTAGTCCTTTTCTAGCATGTCCTCATCCCTTTTCAGTGTTGGGTACCACACTGAGTTGCAGTATTCTATTAAATGTTGGTCTCACAATTGTTTTGTAGAGTGAGAGAAACCCCTTCTTCTGCAGAGTTGAAAATATCTCTTTATCATTCCTACTTTGATGTTGGTTCTCTTAGCAGCATCTGCTGTGTGTTTGCTGAAAGACAAATCCTCTTGAAACTGCACCCCCAAGTCTCTTTCATCACTTCCACATGTAATTGAGATGGGATTTGTGTCAGTATCCAGTGTATAGTCATACCTTTGATTTTTCCTTCCATAGTGCACTACTTTCCACTTACTCTCGTTGAGTGGCAACGGTCATTAGACCAATTTGTTATGGCAGCTATATCCATCTGTAACAAGTCTGAGTCAGTTTTGGAGTCCACTGTCCTGTATAGCTTGGTATCATCTGCAAATAGCTTCACACTGGAATCAACTGTAGAAGGCAGATTGTTTATGAAGATGTTGAACAATGTTGGTCCCAGTAGTTACTAGGATTGTATCTATGGTAAAATTAGTTGAGGGACATTGTATATGAAATCTTTCCAAGGAAAGGGAAAAAGAAAGATCAAAGGAAAGAAAAAAAAAGGAAAGAAGAAATGACAGAAGATGCTATGCCGTGTGGAAATTGACCCTGCTGCTGTATCAATCATGCGTGTAATACGCCGTTTGGTGGGGCAACATTCACAAGTATTATACTGTGAAAGAAGCCTCACTGCTGTGCGCTGTGCTATACCTTTGTATGGACTGTTGCACGTAATGCACTTGTCAATGTAATGACGCACCCCACTACCCCCGGACATGGGTGCGTCATGGTCATTTTTTGACTGACCACACAGGGTTTTTGACGGACACCACAGTCACTTTTTTGACGGACAAAACGCTGCAAGTGACGAACACCACAGTCACTTTTTTGACGGACAACACGTTGAAAGTGACGCACACCTCGGTCACTTTTTTGACGGACATCCTCGGTACATTTGACGCACCCCCGTAAATACTGAAACGATTTTTGCATACGTTTTATTCAAGCAATTTCATTTTCTTTTGGTTCGTAAACATAATTTGTAAAAGTTTCGGCAAGTTTCCCTTACCATGGCCCTGGAAGCACCGTACCGTCATTCACCGTACATCACGCTGCTGCTACGATATTCCGTACAGTATGTATTCTGTGCATTCAATCCATACATGACAATCACATGTGTGCAGATGCGCTGTGTGTGCGCGGCCATGGCTAGTGCGGTGGATGCGTACTGCTGCAGCGCAGGTACACACCACGCCACGGCATTCCCGCGAGTAACTACATGTAACAGCCTAGTCGCTGTACGTAGAGATTCGCACAGCTAACGTAACAGCGTCGCGCGTCTGGTCGGGCTGTCCCGCGAGCAGAAAATGGTACGCGGCAGGCAGTTTCTTCTGCTGCCACTTCTTTTACTGTCAAGAATTCGCCTTTGTCACCACAGATTTCATGGGTTTGTTGGAGGGAAAATGTAAGGAGAAAGGGTGGCTTTTAAATTATGTGCTTGCCAGATTCTGGCAAGCATTTTTCCCTCTTATTCCAAAACACTTCCCGAATTTGATTTTCACTTGCCGCGGGACAGCGTTCACTGTAATTTCACTCGCGGTACGTGTATGGTACTGGTAGCGTGCAAAAATGCGTGCAGTTTTCCATAGCCAAGTGACGTACCAGGACGCACCCCTCGGTTTAAAATAATGCGTGTTATTTTCCATAGCCAAGTGACGTACCATGACGCACCCCTCGGTCAAAATTTTGACCGACAATGATGGGATTTTGACGCACCCCTCGGTCAAAAATTTGACGGACAAAGCTGGTAAAATGACGAACACCTGGGTCACAAATTTGACGGACCAAACGAGGAAATGACGCACCCATGTCCGGGGGTAGTGGGGTGAGTCATTACATTGACAAGTGCATAACACAACTCAGTGGGGCTGAATTCACGAAGTATAAAAAATAGAGTCTTGCCAGTGCCAGGTAAGCCGCCTTGATATTTAGTACAGACAGACAGTGAAGGGGGTTATTTCACAAGTATGCCAAGATTAGGAGCAACAAACCTGATTTAGATGTGAAATACAAATTTGTACATGATTACCGGTATAGTGCATATTACACTAGTACACGTGTACGTCTGGGAAGTGTTACACGATAGTGCTATGCTAGATTTTGCTGGGCAAGATATCCTTATTCTCCCCCCACCCCACTCATACTGTACTCCACCACTCGCCAAATGAATGTGACTCTGAACGCGTGATATCTGTGTGTAAGCTAACAGGGATCAGGGAGGTGTCGTCTCCCAGCAAGGACAAGGGTAGTGTAGACTACAGTGGTAATGTAAAATTGGGCGGGGGGGGGGGGGGGGGGGGGGGGGGGGGGGGGGACATGATAAGGAAGTCTTCCCCAAATTTCATTGTACTTGCTACTGTTGGACCCCGTTTACAGTGCGAGGCTCGGCTGTGGCTCGGCCGCGGCTCGGCCCAGCCCCACTTCAGTGTAAACGCGCAAAAGGCCAAATGCGAGGCCAAAATTGGCCTCGCATTTGGCCTCGCTCTGGAGGTGGTCTCGGCCTTTTCTCAGTGTAAACGTAAACTGGGCCATGGAATTCATTTGGCGATGGGTCTGAAAACCAGACAATACCAAATTGCATTTGATTACAAGCAGAGCGCCACTACGACAACATATTGAAAGGTTTGAATCAAAAGCACGGCCGAGCCCGGCAGTGTAAACGGATAAAATTGCGGGGCGCGGCCTCGCAATTGAGGCTGGGCTTGGCCGCGGCTCGGCCGCGGCTCGGCCCAGCCCCGCACTGTAAACGGGGTCTTATACTTGCTACTGCTAACTAGTCAATAGCTCTTACATACAGGTGTATGATCTTACCACAGATACACTATTCGAGTCTTCTGCCTGTATCATTTTACTTGTACTTTGCATGTGCATGCAAAAAATTTCTTCTGCAAGATTTCCCTCAAACAGTGGCCTGTGCTGTGGAGATTCTCATAGTCCTACAACTGTATTATATGCAGTGCCCATTTCCCTACAGGTGTGCATAATATTTAACACACTTCAGCCCAGTCAACCCTTGGAGTGTTGTCACATGTATACAGTGACTAAACTGACTGGCATTGCTGTGGAAGCGTGTTTTACACAAACACAAACAGTGGTACTGAAATACAGGCTTCGCTTTGCTACACATTTGGAATGCACTCTTCCATACACATGATACAGTTTCATAAATTCCTTCAACAAGACAAGACAGCTCATCACAGAACAAATAGATTGTCATGTCTATCCCATGATAACTCTATCCTTTTTAAAAAATATTGTGTGTCTTCTTGTATTCCACAGGTTATTGCCTTCATCTACTTCACGACCCCTGAGCCCAACATGACCAGATTTGAGAGTGAGAAGACGTTCATCGACCCACAGAAAGGAGGTCAGAGGTCGCCATTTCCGAGTCTCTACGACCAACCCTCGCTGGAGCTGTCAGTAATCGTTCCGTCCTATTATGAAGAAAAGAGATGTGAGTGCAGCAGCAACAGCATAAGTCTATTGTCTATAATATGATGCAGTACACTCTTCATAAGGCCCTTTTGCCACCAAAATTATTGAATAAGACACAAAACAAGTCTGAGAAAGTAGATATAACCCTTCTGTTTGAATGACATTTACCAGACACTCATTACTTGGACTGATTTAATCTGGCTTGTCCTAATCCATTGAAGACTAGTCTCAAGTATACTTGGGCAGATCTCTACGGGAAATATGTGTTATATCAAAATCAACTTATCCTCAGAGGACTGATGTACATGTAACTATCAGTCTTTCATTTTGTGTAGTTTGTAAATGGAGAATGGTTTGAAAGCTTGTGCTCTGCTGGTCTCCTGACCTTTGACCTCTGAAACAGCTTTGTCAGATATGAACAGTAATGACAGCTCTTTCAAATCCTGTTCCAGCCCCAAATTATGCAAATTTCAACAACAATAAAAAAATTCTAGTGCTGTGATATGTGGCAGACATTAAGATTCTAGAAGTTGACCTTAACCCCGTGCGGTTTCACTTGAGGAATATGTTACTCAGTTTGTCTCAATAAGTAGATATGCACTCTGTTCTCCTCAAGGTTGATAATTGACTGTAGTGTCTTATTCCTTCTACTGCCACAGCATCTTTACCTCTATGCCTGTATTTCTTTCCATACACCGGCCCTACCCCCAACCCTTCTGCCTTGTCTTTCTCCCACTCTTTTAACTCCCTGTCAGAACCCTTCTCTTACTTTAACCCTTAACCCATTAAGTCCATGATAATTTTTGCTGAAAAAACAACAAATTGATACTCTTGTGTGACGCCATTAAATTGACATATGAATTTTGCTGTATAACCTATGGTGGAGAAGGAGTTCAACTTATGAAATCTGCCCATCATTTAGCCTATTTGTAAATCCCCCTCGCAGTCCAGTCTTACTTGTCAACTGGACTCAACAGATGCCACTTACAGCAGCAGTTTGTATTTTAAGTCTGTAATTGAATCTGGCTCTTTCAGATTAACACCAAACACTGAATGAAATGCAGATTGTCAACCTGTTATTGTCCCCGCCGAACGAGTTCGAGCAGGGGACTATGAAACGGGCTCCGTACGTGTGTGTGTCCGTGTGTCTGTCCGTCCGTCTGTCTGTGCGTCCGTGTGTGATCAAAATGTTCAATTTGCTACTTCTCTGTCATTTATGAGCCAATTTCAATTCTGTTTGCTTTATATGATAGCACTACATGGGAGCTTTGAAACTTCTACACAGAATTTCAGTTGTGACCTTTGACCTTGACCTTTGACCTATATTGTACATTTTGCTTCAAAATGCTACTCCTTCGCCATTTCTAACCCGATTTCGATTCCGTTTGCTTTATGTGATGGCACTAGGTGAGGGCTTCAAAACTTCTACACAGAATTTTGACCTTTGACTTCTTTGACCTTTGACCTTGATTTTTGACCTATATTGTACATTGGCTACAAAATGCTACTCCTTCGCCATTTCTAACCCGATTTCGATTCCGTTTGCTTTATGTGATGGCACTAGGTGAGGGCTTCAAAACTTCTACACAGAATTTTGACCTTTGACTTCTTTGACCTTTGACCTTGATTTTTGACCTATATTGTACATTGGCTACAAAATGCTACTCCTTCGCCATTTCTAACCCGATTTCGATTCCGTTTGCTTTATGTGATGGCACTAGGTGAGGGCTTCAAAACTTCTACACAGAATTTTGACCTTTGACTTCTTTGACCTTTGACCTTGATTTTTGACCTATATTGTACATTGGCTACAAAATGCTACTCCTTCGCCATTTCTAACCCGATTTCGATTCCGTTTGCTTTATGTGATGGCACTAGGTGAGGGCTTCAAAACTTCTACACAGAATTTTGACCTTTGACTTCTTTGACCTTTGACCTTGATTTTTGACCTATATTGTACATTGGCTACAAAATGCTACTCCTTCGCCATTTCTAACCCGATTTCGATTCCGTTTGCTTTATGTGATGGCACTAGGTGAGGGCTTCAAAACTTCTACACAGAATTTTGACCTTTGACTTCATTGACCTTTGACCTTGATTTTTGACCTATATTGTACATTGGCTACAAAATGCTACTCCTTCGCCATTTCTAACCCGATTTCGATTCCGTTTGCTTTATGTGATGGCACTAGGTGAGGGCTTCAAAACTTCTACACATAATTTTGACCTTTGACTTCTTTGACCTTTGACCTTGATTTTTGACCTATATTGTACATTGGCTACAAAATGCTACTCCTTCGCCATTTTTAACCCGATTTCGATTCCGTTTGCTTTATGTGATGGCACTAGGTGAGGGCTTCAAAACTTCTACACAGAAGTTTGACCTTTGACTTCTTTGACCTTTGACCTTGATTTTTGACCTATATTGTACATTGGCTACAAAATGCTACTCCTTCGCCATTTCTAACCCGATTTCGATTCCGTTTGCTTTATGTGATGGCACTAGGTGAGGGCTTCAAAACTTCTACACAGAATTTTGACCTTTGACTTCTTTGACCTTTGACCTTGATTTTTGACCTATATTGTACATTGGCTACAAAATGCTACTCCTTCGCCATTTCTAACCCGATTTCGATTCCGTTTGCTTTTTGTGATGGCACTAGGTGAGGACTTCAAAACTTCTACACAGAATTTTGACCTTTGACTTCTTTGACCTTTGACCTTGATTTTTTACCGATATTGTACATTTTGCTACTAAATGCTACTTCCGGCGGGGACATATTTTACGCACCGCGTAATTTCTACTTTTCCTTGTTTCAGTTTGATTAACTTCTGCTGTGTTCTTCATTTTATCTGCAGTGCCCAAGATGATGGATGAGGCAATAGAGTTCCTTGAGTCCAGACAGGTAAAGTATGATGGGTATCGGTGTGGAGTAGATTCCTTGCCCCCTCCCTCTACCCTAACCACCACCCTGTAGAACCAAGCAGAATTAGGGACATCAGGGCTTATGTACCGGGGGGAGGATTCTTCTAAACTTTTATTTGTGTAAAATTAACCTAGCAAAGCAATGTAATTTTTGCAAGAAAAAAAGCATGTTGTCGAATTTTCTCGATACTTGGGCCTATTCAGGCATGAGATTGTCCGAGAGTGCCACAGAAGTTGATGATTCTTCCTCTTACATGAAAGGTACTGCAATCCCACTTGCCCCCTTTCCCCTTGGCATGAAATCTCTCATTGATTAAGGGAGGTGAGACCTCCCTGGTTGATTCAAGGAAAATGAGCTGGTACTTGGCTATTAAGGTTATAGTGCCCCTGGCCAAGATATTGTAAAACGTTTGCATGCGTTTTGATTTTGCAAATTTCGGAGATTCAAGATTTGTGAAATTAAAATGCACATGAAAGTTGGTGTAAACTATATGCAATGAATGCCAGTGATGAAAGCAATTCATGAAAATATCATGCTTCGAAAGAGACCATCAGCCTTGATTTGTGAAAATTTCATGCCTTGAAAATATCATCCTTTACAGTGCCATGTTTCCACAAAGGCAAAGATATATAATTTCTAATGCCCTGATATGCAATGATTTCCCTCATTTCAAACCTTGGACTCAACACGAGTGCACATCAATCATGGGGGTATATGAGAAAATTACACAAAAAAATTATGATGTTAATTACATACTTGATTTAGGAATGTATGTGTGAAACAGTTCTTCTCTTTCACTTAGATACATACAACATCAAAGAGAGAACACCTTTCAGTATACACAGATTCAGAGAATGAGCACCAGATATATGCCTTATTCACTGTACTTTTTCTGCATTATTCCATGCGGTCTTATGACAGGACAACTTTGAAGTGTATCTTGTATAATTATGTTTGAGTCCATTGAAAGCCTATTGAGACAGCTGCTAAAACAGGGCTGATCATGTTTATCTCCGTGCTTTTATTACCATCATGGTAGAATCCTGAGAAAGAACCACCTGTGAAGTTCTAGTAATGGTGATTAGTGAGATGAAAACCTGATATTTCTGTGGCAAATTTCTTGTTGTCAACAATACTGTCGTGAAACCCTACCTGTGCAGAATGGAGTGTGTTTTATGATTGTATTATCATTTCAGTTTCTTTATTATACCCCCGCCAAACGAAGTTTGAAGGGGGTATATAGGAATCAGCATACGGTCGGGCGGTCAGGCGGTCGGTCGGGCGGTCGGTCGGGCGGTCGGGCGGTCGGGCGGTCGGGCGGTCGGTCCGTTGCAAATCTTGCGTCACGAACTACTTCCTCAGTTTTCAACCGATTCCCATAAAACTTGGCACAGATGTGTGCCTTGGGTTGTAGATGTGCAAGACGTATTTTTTGACAGTACCCAAAATTACGTTGCCATGGTAACGGCATATTATGGGCAAAAATGGGTACAAATCTTGCGTCGCGAACTCCTCCCACAGTTTTTGATCAATTTTTATGAAATTAGGTACAGATCTTCATCTGAATATGTTAATGTGCAAGACACATATTTCCGCAGTGGCAAAAAGTGCGTTGCCATGGTATAGCATGTTATTGGTAAAATATAGGGCAAAATGCTTCATGGCAAAACTGCTTCATCAGTGTTCTTCCAATTCTCATGGAATTCATATTGAATGTTTGTCTTAGGATATAGGTCAGCATGACACATTTCTTGACAGTGACAAAAAGTATGTTGCCATGGTAACAGCTCACATATTATGAGCCAAAATGATGGAAAATTTTGTGTTGCAAACTACTTCCTCAGTTTTTGCCCAATTTCCATGAAACTTGGTACAGATGTGTGCCTTTGGTTGTAGATGTGCAAGACGCATTTTTTGACAGTACCCGAAAGTACGTTGCCATGGTAACGGCATATTAATGGCAGAAGATCAAGGAAAGATCTTGCGGATTTAACTACTTCCTCAGTTTTTTGACCAAAGCTTATGAAATGTGGCACACACCTTGATCTTGGTGGGAAGATGTGCAAGACATATTTTTTGGACGTGTCGGAAGCTGCGTTGCCATGGTAACGG
Source organism: Diadema antillarum (assembly GCF_040938485.1). Classification (NCBI taxonomy): domain Eukaryota; kingdom Metazoa; phylum Echinodermata; class Echinoidea; order Diadematoida; family Diadematidae; genus Diadema; species Diadema antillarum. The sequence goes on along the minus strand of NW_027271564.1, from coordinate 143,769 downwards.
CATATTAATGGCGGAAGATCAAGGAAAGATCTTGTGGATTGAAATACTTCCTCAGTTTTTGACAAAAGCTTATGAAATGTGGCACACACAATAGCCTTGGTGGGAAGATGTGCAAGACATATTTTTCGGACGTGTCGGAAGCTGCGTTGCCATGGTAACGGCATTTAAATGGCAGAAGATCAAGGAAAGATCATTCCTTGGGTAAGACTGTCGTCACGGGGCGGGGGTATTAATCACCTTAAGTGATATTTCTAGTTCATTTTTTGTTTATATCTGAAAAGAAATTTTATATCAGACAGCAAGCAGAATGCAGTAGTTAAATTACAAGTAAATGGAGCAAAGAAAGAGGAGTGTTCAATTTTGTGAATAGTCAGGCAAGGGTTACAAGTTACACAAGCATCAGAAGAGATAGCTGATGTGGTATCCTCGGAAACATAGAATTTGGGGGATTACACATAAATTTACACAGTCAAACCAGAGATGATAGGAAGATGAACTGAAGATCAGATTAGGTCATTTCTTCTGTAGTGACAGCTATTGCCTATGATACAAATGTGATAGAAGCAAGTTGTAATTTTAGTCATCATTTTTTTTTTCTTATAAAATCCACTCACCTGTTATTCATCCATGTGCTCACTTCAATCTGTCATTTATTTATTTATTTATTTTTTGTAGCATTGGTTTTTATGTGATGACTGTTCTGTAGCTTCTTGGTACTTTTCATGCTTTTCCATTTTTTTTTTTTTTTTTTTTTTTTTTTTTAGGGGGGGGGGGGGTTAGAGAAGGTTGAACCTGTAAAGGAGACTAAGAGCTCAAAGTTCCCATGACAACCAAATCATCATTCTGCCCCCAGCAGCTAGGGCCACTATACAGCTGATTGTGATTCCCCCCAATCGTGGTCATGTGACCATAATGCTGCTTGCATAGGAATCTTCATTTCTTTTCAACACATTGAATAAAGGATATATCGGTGTGATCTTTATTTGAATGAATTCCTTTTTCAGTGTCGACACAAATGAATATGATTCAACACTTATTCCCTTCAATAAATTGCTTTTTATGCCTCCGCCACGAAGTGGTGGCGGAGGCATTATGTTTTCGTTATGCCTCCGCCACGAAGTGGTGCCGGAGGCATTATGTTTTCGGGTTGTCCGTCCGTCCGTCCGTCCTTCCGTCCGTCCGTCCGTCCTTCCGTCCGTCCGTCCGTCCTTCCGTCCGTCCGTCCTTCCGTCCGTCCTTCCGTCCGTAATGAAATTTTGTGGACAAGGTAACTATCAAAACGTTTTGAGGTATCGTAATGAAACTTGGCATGTATGTGTATTAGGGGGTGAAGTTGTGCCTATCAACTTTTGGGTGCACATGCTCAAGGTCAAAGGTCAAAAGGTCAAGGTCAAATACATAAAATCTCACTATTTCCATCATAACTATGTAATGCCTGAAGATATTTTCTTGAAACTTAGCGTATACATGTATTACCCAATTAAGATTCTCTGGTGAAAGTTTGGGTCATGAGGTCCAAGGTCAAAGGTCAAAAGGTCAAGTAAAAATATTAAAACTTCACCTTTTTTCTCTGTACCTTGGAAATTGTTCAAGGTCTCTTCATGGAACATAGTATATATACATGTACTGACTGGCAGTCGTTATCTAGAGAATTTAGGGTTCATGGGGTCAAAGGTCAGGGGTCAAAGGTCAAGGGCAACACTTCAAAATTTTACTAAATATTTCCTCATGTTTGTGCAATGCCAGCAGGATTTTTTTTTTTTACACTAGGTGTATGCATGTTTAACCTAATAGAGATTCTCTGGAAAGTTTTTTTTTTCTTTTGTTTTTGCCTCAAAGGTCAAAAGGTCAAAGATCAAGTGAAAGTGCTGAACTAAGTTTTTCCTCCATATCTCTGAAGTGGCTCAAGTTATCTTGAAACGTACTACATATTTATGCATCTTCTGCCTGACAGTGATTATCTTATGAATTTTAGGGTCAAAGGCCAGATGAAAATGGTAACAATTTACTATTCAATACAGAAAGTGCACTTTTTCTCCATACCTTGAAAATTACTCAATGCATAAACATAATGGGTCAAAGTCAAGTTAAAGTCCGTAAATCCCAAATACATGCTCTCCTATTCATCCAATTAAACCTAGGTCATGGAAGGTGAGCATTCAACACATTTGTGACAAACCTGTCATTTTAACATTTTGCCAATTTTGTGAAAATGTAATCTCACATTGTCCACATGTACTATTTAGACCTATTAGGAGAATCATGCATTATGGCGGAGGCATACCAGTCGCCATAGCGACATTTCTAGTCTTTGATGTAGAGGCTGTTCAAAAAAGTAATATTTCTTGTGTATCACTACTACTAATGCTAGGCAAATTAACAAATCCAGAAACTTGTAAGAAAATGCAATTTATTGATATTTGTGACATTTCACGCAAGCTCAACCACATAACCGAGATTACTCTTGAGATTCACCAGGTGAATGACATAATAGATGACAGGAGACATTCTGCTTCTGTTGTGTGTTCATCATGTGTGGAAAGCAAAAATTATCTCAAGGATGGATCCTCTTTAAGAACACTAAAACACTTAGCACTGAGGCCTAATCAAACAGAACTCATTTTCTTGTCAAGTCACAGACAGTAGTTTCCTTTTGTGGCCATCATTGTAAACTATTCCCCCCCCCCCAAAAAAAAAAAAAAAAAATGAAAATAGAGCAGTGATATGTCTGTAATTCTTTTGTTCTCTTCTGCAGAGAAAGGACAAATCTCGGACGTACGAAATCATTGTGGTAGATGACGGCAGTAAGGATGGCACTTCAGAGGTAAAAGGTCGCATGTCCATTGACAATCAACTCATTTGCTCCCCTGTAAAATTGTCTTATGACCAATACGTGATTGACGACGCACACCCAAACACCTGCAGTCATCTGTTGCAAATTCATTTGACATAATTTGCAAATCGGTCCACATTCTGCTTCCGCAGAATGTTAGGGGAAAGTGTGGAGTCTATTCTGTTACAGTTTGGCATATGAAGGTTGTGGTATGTCCTCTTTTACCTTTGGGATAAAATGTATTATTTTTACCTCCCTCAAGGAGGTTTTGTGTATATCAGCATTGATTTGTGTGCTTGTTTGTTTGTCTGTCTGTGTGCAAAATAACTTTAAAAATTGTGAATGGATTTGAATAAAATTTACTAGAAAAGTTGATAATGAAACAAGGAACACATGATTACATTTTGCAAGTAATCCAGAGCACTGTCTGGATCCAGGAAGTGTTTTTTTTTTATGTGTGTTTTTGGTTTTGTTTTAATCTCTGAAGGATTCTTTATCATTAGCAAATGGGGCCTACAAGGCAGGGAATTAAAGCTGTGCATATTTGAGGTGCATGTATGTGCACTAATGGGCATGTGCTCAAGGCATAGCAGGAAGCTAAGGTGGAGCCACTTGAAAGGATTCTTTATCACTGGGAAATAGGGCCATTTTTAGCAGACAATGTGGAAATGAGCTGTGTGGTGGAGGTCTGCACTCTCTGAGTGCTTATCTAATTTATTCATATTTCACTATGTTACTGGTGGCAGGATGCATGAAAAATCAGATTGTTAGGGAATAGGTACGTTTACGGTTTTTACTTTGAGAAATATTCTTCAGAATGATTCCCGTTTTCTATCTCTTTGCCTATCAGGTTGCATTAGAGTATTCAAAGAGATATGGTACCGACCTCATCAGAGTTCTCACGCTAGAGAAGAATCGCGGCAAGGGCGGTGCCGTGCGACTGGGCATGCTCAGCGCCAGGGGACGGAATCTCCTATTCGCGGATGCAGATGGTGCCACAAAATTTGCCGACATTGTTAATCTTGAAAAGAGCATGACTGAGTTGCGGGAAAAGGTGAGTCAAGTACCCTTGGTGTGGAAAATGGTACAGGCAAACCTTGTCATAAAGAGCACTTATAGGACAGCATTTTTAGCTCACCTGAGCCGAAGGCTCAAGTGAGCTATTGCGATCGTTCTTCGTCCGGCGTCCGGCGTACGTCGTCCGTCGTCCGGCGTCCGGCGTCCGTCGTGCGTAAACTTTTTACATTTTCATCTTCTTCTTGAAAACCGCAAGACCGATTTTCACCAAACTTGGCAAGTAGCATCCCTAGGGGATTAGGATCTCAGTTTGTTAAAATGGGCACCATGCCCCCCCCCCCCCCCCCAAAAAAAAAAAAAAAAAAAATTGAGGAATCTTTAAAAATCTTCTTCTCTAGAACCAGAAGTAATAGAGGTAAGTTAATACTATGAGTTAGTACATCGATGACTGTAGTTTCAAGTTTGTTCATGGCGGAATCAGGGGTGCCCCCCTTGGGACCCAGGGGAGGGAGGTGGGGAGGGGTCCTAATGGGGCCTAAATTGTACATTTTCGTCTTTTTCTTGAGAACCCCATGACCCATTGTCACCAAACTTGGCAGGTAGTATCCCTAGGGGGTTAGGATCTCAGTTTGTTAAAATGGGCACCCTGCCCCACCCAGGGGGCCCCCATAGGGTTCAAATCCCCCAAAATTAAGGAATCTTTAAAAATCATCTTCTCTAGAACCAGAAGTGATAGAGCTAAGATAATACTATGAGTTATTACATTGATGACTATAGTTTCAAGTTTGTTCATGGCCGAATCAGGGGTGCCCCCCTTGGGACCCAGCGAGGGTAGTGGGGAGGGGTCCTAATGGGGCCTAAATTGTACATTTTCATCTTCTTCTTGAGAATCCTATGACCGATTTTAACCAAACTTGGCAGGTAGTATCCTTAGGGGCATAGGATCTCAATTTGTTCAAATGGGCACCGAGTCCCACCTGGAGGGCCCCAAGGGGCCCAAACCTCCCAATATTAAGGAAATCTTCTCTAGAATCAGAAATGATAGAGCTAAGGTAATACTATGAGTTAGTACATTGATTACTGTAGTTTCAAGTTTGTTCATAGCAGAGTCAGTGGTGCCCCTCTTGGGAGTAAAGGGAGGGGTGGGGAGGTGCAAATGGGGGCCTAAATTGTACATTTCCATCTTCTTCCTGAAAACCTCACAATGGATTGTCACCAAACTTGGCAGGTAGCATCCCTAGGGGGTTAGGATCTCACCTTATTGTACATTTTCATCTTCTACTTGAGAATGCCTGGTCAAATTTTGGTATAGCTGTAAATAATTGAGATTAGTGACTGCGTGAAAGGTGAACTTGCGATACTCAGGTGAGCGCTAGACCCGCGGGTCTCTTGTATGATACAGCAAGAACATTTTCCCCAGTACAGAATTTTTGACATGCATGTCACAAGGCAATACTCCCTTGATATAGTGACCTCATATTTGAAAATCATAACAAGATTTCAAGAATGCACAAGGATTTCAATAGTAAAACCTTATTACATATACTGTTTTGTTCATTTAAATGAGCTTGAGAGAAGGGGGGAGAGGATGAAAAATCTTGTGGTCCCAAGTGTCTCATTGCAAAGAACATACAAGCTATAAGTAAGCTGGCATATTCAGATGTGTAGACCTACTAATATAATGCTATTCCCCTCTGTTGTCAGTCTTCAGAATTTGTATCAAATGTCATATGAAGATACTTGTAAGTGTGCTTTTTGCAGCTTTAATAGGGCAATAAATAACCCTAGACAGCCTAGCAACTCCAAGGAATCAACATAATGACTATGATACATATCATACTGATTAAGGTAACGCAAGAAAAGAGCAGCGCACAGTATGCCATGCTGTGAAGCATTCCTATCATGGGGAAGAAAAGCCCTCTAATTTGGGTATCGCCAATACGTAGGTGCCGTGCGCAGAGCAGCGTTTTAGATACATTATGGGATAGCTCATGGGGCAAACTTGCCCCGGTTTTGGCTGCACATGCACTTACAACACGCTCTGTCCTTATAAAGAGGTATTTTTCGTTGAAGATTTTTTCGTTGAAGATTTCTTCGCTTTCCATCATGTGACCAGCACATTGAAGCCTTGCAGTAGTGAACCATGACTCTAGTGACCGCAAATCAGTAAAGCTTACAAGACACTTTCAACTCTTTTAAGCTGAATTATAGCCAAGAAAAAAAGGGTCAACAACGGAAAAGCAAACAAAGAACTCCATTGAATTGTATGGGAACTACGACTCGCGTGAGACAACCGGAAGCACACAATGGACCGAGGAATCCCACAGTGCACCTGTGACAGAGCTCTTTAGCGTGCGCAGGAGTTTTTTACGTCAGTGGCGATAGTGAGAATTGATTAAAATATTGTATAAGGCTGTCAAATATCCAACTGGGCCTTAAACTTGATATAATATGCATGATGATGTGTGAGTGATGTATTTATAAACAACAAATTCTAATTAAATACTTTTTTATGTGAGCAGGTATCAAAGAATTGGTTGCCTTTTGTTTTCTTCACTTGACTAAGGAAAACCACCTGAACCCAATTCAAATTTTGCTTCGCGTCTTGTTATGGGACAATCAACTAAGAAAAAAAAAAAAGCAATCTAGTCTTTATAAATATCTTAAATGGGCATATTACACTTGGAATTTATTTTTTCCTCTTTCACAGGATGAGATGGCGATAGTGTGTGGATCAAGGGCTCACCTACAAGATGAGGCAGTTGCAACAGTAAGTCTTTTCTTTTTACTTTCTAAAATAGAAATTATTTTATTTGACTGCAATTTGTGGAGTTGTGCTCCTGCAGCACAGCATAAAATGTACGAAAAAGTGTACAGTCATCATGACCTGAGTCAGCCTAGACAAGTCAAAAAATTGGCTAAGTTGAAGAAAAATTATTTTCGGTATGGCTATAAACATGGATGCATGCCCACCCATCCACACTGACACAAACTCTCTATGTTATTTCATTACAAAACAAAAATGATAATAATGTTGAAAATTTATATAGCACATATTGTCAAATATTTTCAAGTGCTTCACAGATAATAACACTGAATAAACAACTAACTCAAGAAGCAAACACATACATCACTCACAAGTTTAAATACATTGTAATCTGTGAATAGCATAATCATTGGTATTGATCTTCAACTAGGTGTGTCATGAGTTTCTTTTTTAGAAGTATCAAGGGGAATGAGTCCTGAATATTGTTGGGGAGATTGTTCCAGAAAAGGGGAGCACAAGCAGAACTAGAGAAGCACTCTGAGAGCGCAGACCTCCGCCAAGTATGCAGCTCATTTCCACCACTGATCTTGTTCTTCCACAGAGATATTAGTGATTTCCACCCATACGTATACTTATAGCATTGTGTGCTGAAAGTCGCCCGATTTCCCAATATAGAAGCATTTGTTACGTCATAAACCCTCAGCTCCGGTGCGCCTCGCCCTAGCAGAAACTAGAGCACGCGCTTTAGTGCGCGCATGCAAACCTCAATACGCGCAGCCTGAACTCCCAAGTTCATTGACCCTACCTGCCAAAATGTCAAAAATCCTTCATAAATTCCCCCAAAAATCTCAGATCACTACTAAAATTTAATCATCCGTTACTTGTATCATTCTAAACCTTTCCTGCAAGTTTCATCCAAATCCGTTAATTACTTTTTGAGTTATTTTGCACACGGACAAACTAAAACTAACTAACAAACGAACACACAAACCAATGGTAACGAAAACATAACCTCCTCCCTTGGCGAAGGTAATAAGCGCAACCACCAGAATGGTTACAGGTACAAGGACCAAGTGCAAACTATGCTCCAGATGATGATCTGAAGATTCATCTGTGTAGCTGGTTTAGGTTTGAATGAGATAAGGTCATCGGGTGAAGAACCAAATTTCTCTTTTGTCTATTCTTCATCGCCATTATCACTACAATCAGCAGCAGCACTATTCATGTGACGATTAATGATTTTACCCCGCAAAAATGAGCTCTGTGATTCAAACATGAGATATCGACAGTACAGTGCCTGTGGATCAGGAAAGACAAGATCGGGGTCTCGGTGTCCCCATCCTCAATCGCAAAGGATACTCTTCACAGAGATGCCAACTCTTACTCTTGTGCAGTATTTTTGGGGCTAAATATACTCCAGGTTCATGGAAAATAATGTTTTTCCCAAATTGTATTACTACACATGTCTATTGCAGGATTGGTAAAAATACTGTTTTTCCACAAAAAAATATGCTTTTTCAGCCCTCATCATACTGCAATGCTGTTTACATGGTTAGCAACCTTGCCTCTACTGTTTTCCTCACCACATGCTGCATGGAGCTAATTTTCATATGGTGGTCACCCTCATGTGGAGTAGCTTCATTTAGAATCTGATGCAAATCATCTCATGATGAAAAGTTACAGCATTCGATCAAAATCATTTTTGTTTCTGTAGTTTCAAAGATTTAAGTAATGAGCAGACATTTTTTTTTTTTAAGGAACATTGGGAGTAACATTACATTAACATTTACACAGCAGGCAGGAAAGAGTAAACAATTACTTGGAATCACGTCACACATGTCCTGGAAAAACTGATAACATTGCCATTCTTTTACGTACCCTTGCCAATACATCATCACTTTTATCTCCTTTTGATGACAGAGTTATAAACACATTGTATGTCTCTCTGAAATATGAGAAATTTGAATGCACTGAAACTTTGCTACTTTTGTCCAAAAACATGAGAAATTCAAACACAATGAAACTTAATTACTTTTTTGTATTTTCCCTATAGTCTTTTGTAGTCGTGTTTAAATATGACTTTACTCTCTGTGTTTCAAATCAACTTAGAACTTGGAGTTGAATTTCCTGTGGAATTGGAAACAACAATTTTTATAGTGTGCCACGAGGTTCTCTTGAAATATTGTCCTTTTAATTAGCCCAGATCTGCCAGGTCTCCCTGATTCTGCAGGAGGCTGCCTGAATAGTTGAATTATGGCCTGACAAGAAGATAGGAAGGTCTTCCTGATTAGGGAATTATTTTCACCTGCTGAGATGCATGAAGCACACAAGTATCTCCCTGAGTTTGCTTTTGAATCTCCCCATTACGCTTTGGAATCTTCCTAATTACTGTAAACGTGGAAATTTTCGCGGTACATTAATTTTCGCGGATTTCGCGCTACGTTCGGCTAGCGCGAATTCAAAAACGCGCAAATATATCTTCGCAATTTTCTATGCACATTTTGAACGGCCTGAATTGTGTGCGCTTCGTCGATGATACTGCTACGTAGTACAGACGTGTTTACGCATATAGCAGTATCATCGCACGCACCGCACGCACCGAGCCCATAGCCGATTGGTGTGCTACATCCCCGCGACTACAGTACTAGTACTACAGTACATGGTATCGAGTGAAATACACATGTACTACAATGTACGTAGTTGAGCGCTTGTACTCGCACTCGCGCCGCTCGCTACGTCGCTTATTGTACGCTGGCATCGCTGGATGAAAACAGAGACTGTGTATTAACCCGCTGCGGAGCGCGAATTTAAGAACCCGCGAATATGTTTTCGAGCCGCTAAGCGCGAAAAATTAATCGCGCGAAAATATTGACGTTTACAGTACCTCCGCCAACGAAAGAGGAGGTTAAGTGATCATTGGCGTTGGTTTGTCTGTTTGCAAAATAACTCAGAAAGTTGTGAACGGATTTGAATGAAACTTGCAGGAAAAGTTGATGATGACACGAGGAACAGCTGATTAAATTTTGGTAGTGATCTGGAAGTTGTAAAAAATTTTTTAAATCTTTTGGTATATAAGGTTAATGAACTTGTTAGTTCTAGATGCACGTACTGGAGGTTTACATATGCACACTAAAGCGTGTGCTCTGCTAGCTTGGGCAGCTGAAAGCTGATGACGTAAACAAAAGGCTTCTATATTGGAAAATTGCATGCTTGTATGGATGGGAATGAGTTTCTGGCTTGGCGGAAGTCTGCTCTCTCCGAGTGCTTTTCTAGTTTTGACTAGTGAATGTTAGCAGGACAAACCTTTCCAAGTTTACACAGAGCAAGAGTAGCTACTCTACATTTCACCGAAAGAAATTTGATCAGAACCATATTCTGATCAAATATCACACCCAAATTTCTGGGTGTGGAAGTTTCATGATCTCAATGAAATAATCAACCATTCCACTGGGTGACATTGTGATTTGTAATTCTGCCTTATGGTGATGCTTTGTGTGCTGACATGCATTGTATGTATATCAGCTGCTCCTTCCCCCTCAATGGCTGCAGCCTCCAGTGTCATCCGCCAAAACATGCACAGAATGCTCGCACCTGATGTTGCTGTCATAGTTGTGAGTGGCTCCGCCACGTCCCGCCCTTTCGTCTCCGAGCACCAACCTCCCCTGGAAAAAACAACAACAAAACAAAAACAAAAACATGTGAACGACAAGTCTGAGACAACAATGTGCTCTGAAAAGAATATATTTGCAAGTCACTGGCGGTAATATGAACAGTCGAGATCAGAACAAAACTTTGCTGAAAGTGCTAGATCAAGAGGTGACAAACTTTTCCTGTTGATTTTTGATGTGTAAAGATTTTTTTTTTTTTGATTGCTGTATAATTATTTTCTGTCAGTTGGTTATCCTTGTCACTCTGTGGTCTGGGGCCTAGAGCACCTGCCAAAGAGATACAATGTTTGAGGAGATGGTGAAAAAGATGTATCTGTACCTCTACCCGATGCAAGATAACACGGGCACTAACTGATTATGAAAATTGTATCATGACTCAAACTGATAAGTATAAGCATAACCTCATATATTTTTTTTTCGCCAGTTATATGCGACTTTCTAAAATACTTGTTGCACAATTACTCAGTGGCACTTGGTTATCTGTGATCACCTTGTGATTCCTGGCAAAGCGCACTTGGTGCGGAGGCACAGTGTCAGAGGAGAGGTGGGAGACAAGATGGGCTTCTTTCTGACGCCGGATGATTGATGTGTGAAGGAATTTGATCTATCGATCATTTATGTTTGGACAGTTGGACGAGCACTTGCCACATTGTTTTGCCCCAAGGGTGATGTGTAACTATGTGTCAGATGATGCAACCAAAACCACTGGTAGTGATAGCATCTCCAAGAGTTGGGGAACAGGGAGGGGATGAGGTAGACCCAGTGGCTACATGGGTCTTCTTTTGTTCTGTGAAAACTGCGAGACAATGACTTTGCATATGATGACAACCAAATGTTAGACGATTATTGATTGATATTGCAGTTGGATTTCTGCTGTCTTTTATTTGTATCCATGTTTTGGAGGAATGTGCATGGCATCACGACAAACTCAAGAGACATATTTACATACATGGCATGATTCAACTCAACTGTTGAGTTTGCTTGTGGACTGCAAGGTAGCTTATGTTAATAGTATGTCTGAGAGATCCCAAATGTGAAGGCCAGGGGGGCATTTCATGAAGCTATTTGTCAGATATTTTGTCTGGCAAACTGTTAAAAGCTACTGAAATCCTTGTATCTGATTGGCTGAGAACAAATTTGTCTGACAAAGTTGTCGGACAAAATGCTTCATGACATGCCCTCCAGGAGACCAGCTGAGGCTGTGTCGTGGGTTATCAAGCTGTCCCATCTGTCGGGGGATGAAACTGTTTGTCCCGTGTGATAGCATGTGGATTTTAAGTTCTTACATTTCTGTATGTAACGTGCAAGATAGTTACGAATCACAAAGCGGAATGATCTCACATTGCTTCACTCAAAGAGCAACATGGAAACATGGAGAAGGTGTCTTGTTTTACACATCTTGGTTGTAGTGTGTGACAGGTACTGACTCACCGTAGCTCAGTCATGGCGGCTTGTAATGGTCAGCAAAAAGTTTTGCCCAGACACGTCACAGTAAAAGTAAAAGAAGATGTCTGCCAGTACATGATCTTAATCATCAGAGGATGGACTGGACATACATACAAGTGATACAGCGAGATGTTCAACAGTATCTAAGCTGCATTCAAAGTTTGTTCACCCAACACCCTCTCCAGTCAGTGACACTGACCAAGATGTTGCCATAGAGGGCTCCCTTTCAGCAGTATGGACAAACAGATTTTTGTCATATTGCTGCTTACATCGCTTAGTGTCCACATTCGTTCAAAGAGCACTACAGGAACTTTATGGTTGTTTTTCTTTGTTACCATCTTTGTCTTGGTTAGGCAGTCAGTCAGACTATCAGTGATGGGAGATGACTTGGTTCCACTGTAGTCATTTTTTGTATACTTGTGTTTTGTCTGTACCTTTGTAGTGATTGTACTGTTATCAGTTATGTCTCTTGATGTTTTCAATGAGAAAAAAAAAATCCAAATCTGTTCTAAATTCCAAGAAAGCCTTTCAGTTTTCATCAGCAATTAAGAAAATGGGTACTTATTTTTTTTGGGTGGGGGGGGGGGGGCTTGTAACATTTTATTGTAATAGGGACTCCTCATTTTTATCTTGGTGTATCTGAAGTATAGTACTTCAAACACGGATACATTGAATTACAGAAGTGGATTTTACAAAATTTTCATAGATCAGATAGATAGATAGAATCAAATGTGCTAATGACTGCTGTTTCAAAAGAGTAGCCATATTTACCAGTAAATTCAAACTCTGTGCATACCTTCTTACTGAAATGTTCTTCCAGACATCCAGAAATTTTGCCAGAATTTTGACAAATGTAAAAAAAAAAAAAAAAATGATGATAATAATAATAATAATAATAATAATAATAATAAAGAAAATGAATGAATAAAAATGCTACCTTCAAGAAAGCAAAAAACACAAAGAGTCGGCTATTTGATTAGGGAAGAAACACCATTTCTGTGCTATTTGTTGTTACCTTTGTGTGAACTTTCATTGACTGTGTGTGCCAAATCTGTCACGTGATAAAGTATTTTGCCGCCAGCAAGTCATGTTCCTCTGTCTACTGGTTCGTGACAGAAAAATCTAGATCAAAGTGGGGCAAACTTCATTTGCAAAGCTGTGCCAAGTGTGATTAAAAAAGGGGGCCCTTGGATCTCCAAGAGTCTTTAGTGTCAGCGTGAGATCGATGACGAGGGGCGATGAATCGGTATTTTAACGAAGCAGTATGTTGCATTGGGGCCAGACCTGTAGCATTGTGTAATAGGAATCTTGTGATCAATAAGAAAATGCCTGAAACTGCTTCTCAGAGGTTTTTAAATTATGCAAAATATTTCAGGGGATATCCACAAAGTAATGAAGTGAGGTCCATGTAGGGAATGCTTTGCTAACATCACAGTTTTATAAGGAATATAACTTTGTCCATGTGTTTAGTTTGTCCAACCATTTGTTTTTTATTTGTATATTTTCTACTTTATTTCTTTGATGGCTCATTTATTCATTTGTTGAATTGTATATGTTTGACTATATTCATTGACTTACAGTATGTATTCATTTATCTATGCATCAATTCTTATTCATTTTATTAATTTGTTCATTCATAATAGTGACTTATTGATTTATGCTATTGATTGATTTTATATTGATCTGCAATTCTACTTACTTTCGGTGATGACTAGTTTATTAGTTATTTATTTATTTCTGATATTTATAAATGGTATTCCATTCTTGAGGATCTATCCATGTGTGCTTTGTAAATCATCAGTACACAAGCATGCACATGTACATGCATTTATGGTATTCATGATTTTTAACTAGGCTTTGATTAGCACATTCCAATCAGATTACACTGTGATGAAATGACTGAACACTGGATAAGATCAGAAGCCAAAAGTGTTTGACCCAAATGACTTTTTGTTTTGTTTTCTTTTGTTTTGCTATATTTTTGTTATTATCTTTACTTTTTATTTTTTTATGAGTTCATGTCAGTGTTGTTTCTCCAAGTTTGGATTGCTGAATTCTGCTGGCTCAGTATATGCCTTTCCAATAAAGCAACAGCCCATTATATTGTATATTACAGGTGGCCTTTTTAGTTTGAATGATGTGATGGGATTTCAATTATGTAGATTATTACAGAGCAAACAGGTAGATGTCACTGACCTATTGAAGCACACTGAAATCATTTATCCTCTTGAAATGATCATGGTGGTAATACATGTAAAACAATATATTTCTCGTTAGTGTTCTCTCTGATGGAACTGCATACTTTGGAGTGATGACTCCAGAGGAAATAACAGACATCAGTATTATGTGTGCAAGTTATTAGGTGATACGCTATCAGCGTATCACCTATTGTGATTGTCAAAATTTCTCTTTTTTTTTATTCTTCTTTCTTTCTGCCACATTTTGTGTCGTCAATATCTCAACAATGACATTACGGAATAACATAACATTTTCAGTCAACATGTCTCATAACAATATCTAGCCACAATAAGGTTTTCATGACAGTAACATATCTATGACGTCATCTAGGCGCCATTTTGTGATTTTCGGACCTTGTCACATGATCGATCATAACTTCATAACTAGATATCATTTCTGTATCATTTTCGGTGGACATAAAGTTCAGGTCAGGCTCTATCTTACGTTTTAACGCTAGTTACCCAGGTCATCATTACGCGCGCGTTTGCGCGCGTCAAAATTTTAAAAGGCTCAAAACGACTTCCCAATGGGAAATCTCGAAGTTTCAGACAATTTTAAGCGTTTCAAACATTTTCTCGCGTGCGCGTCCGTCCGCGCAATTTCGCGCGCAGAGGGCGTAACCAACATGAAAATGCAATTTTTTTGACTGATTTGGATTTCTGATACTTTGAGTAACAATATCCATTGATTTCCGATCGATTTTGACCTATAACAAAGGAATGCACTGGCGTCAAAGTTGAAATTCCGCGCGCGCGTCTTTCTGCAAATATAGTGAAAAAACATGTTTTTGTTTATGTCGCCATAGCTCTTTAAATCGTCCATTGACCCTATATTTCTATTGCATATTACAAAAGCATATGAATTGGAAATAACGTTTCAAGTACCAATATTGCCAGGAAAACTCATGACGTCATCATATCATCATCTGAAATCAAAAAAGTGGAATTAATTTTTTTGAGGTACTCTTTCTGACATTCATTTACTCGTATCTCTATTGTTTAAGCTTAATATCACCCCAAATTCAGATATGTTTTACTTTGAACATTTGCCTTTCAAGTCCATGTCATGGTTTTGAAATTTGATGACGTCATCATACTTTAAATTGTGATTAAAGGTAAAGACGCAAAATCGGACAAGTTTACGTGTTATGTCTATGGGAGGTGATTTTTTAAAAAACCATACATTGACTTGACAACGTTTAAGCACCTTTATCTCAGATGATTTTGCTTCATTTCCTCTGAAAATTAAGTATGTTGTAGCTGTGACAATAAGCTGCAGTAATCATGCATTTTATTCTTTGAAATCTCCTCATCAGGTTGACAATTTTGCAATTTAAAACTGAAAATGAGAATGGAATGCGGACGAAACGATTCCTGATTCATCTTTCACGTACATAAGTTTACGGTCCTCTAATTTTCTCGTCGAGACGTATGGCCGAGTGGTTAGAGGTGTCGTCACAGAAACGTTAGGTTGCACACGTACGGGTTCGAACCTCACAAGAGCACGAAAGAAAATAATAATTTTTTTTAAACTTTTTTTCTTCAATGGAGTACTACACCTTCGTCCATGTAGAAGTCACGTTCGCATGTAAACACACCTATACGCACACACTCACACAGTATCCCTTTGTTTATCGTTGGAGACTGCATTGCTTCGATTGCTGCAAAATATTGCAGGCTGGGCTTTTCAAGCTGATCATGGTATATTGTAATAAAATGAAATTTGTTCATATCAATTCAGTAACACAATGTAGTCGTGGTTACTTTGTGCTGATTTTATACATGTAAGAAGCTATACATTGTAAAAAAAAAGGTATTTGAATTGTTCCTTTAAGTCAGTCTTCTGTATTGGTGATTATTTGTCAATTAGTGGTTTTTGTGGAGTTTCAGATAATGATAAAAAGTATGTATGATAAGTGCAGCGATACTTTCTACAGTTAGTTCAAAGTTGTGTTACAGAGGTTTGATACATACATTTAGCATTGTGTTTGTGTGTCCACGTGTGTATACAGGTTGGCCATATGGCACATTCTAGACAATAAATCTTAATTAATTAGCAAACGCGATCAGCTATGGAACTGAATATGGTACTAATGTATGATGTTCATGATTCTCATTAAACTGTGACGAGTTTAAAGAGATAGCTTAACTGTGTGTAAAAATAAAGCAATAATAAGGAAATTTTAAGGGAATTTGATAACCATGCCTATAATAATTTCATACAGGTACTAATAGCTGCCTCATTTTCATGTGATTGATCGTCATGTCAATAGCAAACTGACAACGTACGATTAATATATTATACATTAAACAACTGTCCTTCAAATCCATATCGATGTTTTCTAGTTTGATGCCGTCATCATACTTTAAATTGTGATAAAAGTAAAGACACAAAATCGGACAAGTTTACGTGTTATGTCTATGGGAGGTGATTTTTTTTTAAACCATGCATTGACTTTACAACGTTTAAGCACCTCTATCTCAGCTGATTTTGCTTCATTTCCTCTGAAACTTTAGTATGTTGTAGCTGAGACAATAAGCTGCAGTAATCATGCATTTTATTCTTTGAAATCTCCTCATCAGATTGACAATTTTGCAGTTTAAAACTGAAAATGAAAATGGAATGTGGACAAAACGATTCCTCATGTATCTTTCACATACATAAGTTTACGTTCCCCATATTTTCTCGTCGAGACGTATGGCCGAGTGGCTAAAGGCGACGTCTCAGAGACGTAAGGTTGCGGGTTGGAACCCCACAAGATCACGAAACAAAATACTTAGCTATTTTACTTTTTTTTCTTCAATTTTGTATTACATATTCGTCCATGTAGAAATCACGTACGTATATAAACGCACCTATACACACACACAGACACACACACACACGCCATATCCCTCTTTTTTGTGTGTTGGAGACCACATTGCTTCGACTGCTGCACAATTTTGCAGGTTGACTTTGTCAAACCGATCATAGTATGTAATGACGACGACTGAGGTGTTGTACTTTGAACAATTGTCTTTCAAGACGATGTCATTGTTTTGTAATTTGATGACGTCATTACACTGAAAATTGTGATTAAAGGCAAGGTATCAAAACCAGCCGATTATAGGTTTTATGTCTGCGGGACGTATTTTTCCCAAGTTGCCAGAAATGGCATAGCGACCTCAGTCGTTACAAGGCCGCTTTTCCGTCTAGCAATGCAATAGATGTTCACACGGCCACGTTGGTTGAGTGGGCATTGACTTTCCCCCTGTTATATCTATACATTGTTTTTTTTTTGTCTTACCATTTCCGTGGATGACCCGTGGCAGAGTGGTTACAGAAACGGTTTCGCATGTACGCTCAATATAACTTCAAGGTGCCTATATCACATTCTTTTCTTTGTCGATCACAGATGACTGTCATCTGATGACCACAAGCGTATCACCTAACTCGTCCTCAATGTGACGAGTTTTCATGTCTCGTTAAGATTTCCAACCCGCAACCTTACGTCTCTGAGACGTCGCCTTTAGCCACTCGGCCATACGTCTCGACGAGAAAATATGGGGAACGTAAACTTATGTATGTGAAAGATACATGAGGAATCGTTTTGTCCACATTCCATTTTCATTTTCAGTTTTAAACTGCAAAATTGTCAATCTGATGAGGAGATTTCAAAGAATAAAATGCATGATTACTGCAGCTTATTGTCTCAGCTACAACATACTAAAGTTTCAGAGGAAATGAAGCAAAATCAGCTGAGATAGAGGTGCTTAAACGTTGTCAAGTCAATGCATGGTTTTAAAAAAAATCACCTCCCATAGACATAACACGTAAACTTGTCCGATTTTGTGTCTTTACTTTTATCACAATTTAAAGAATGATGACGTCATCAAACCAGAAAACATCGATATGGATTTGAAAGACAGTTGTTTAATGTATAATATATTAATCGTACGTTGTCAGTTTGCTATTGACATGACAATCAATCACATGAATATGAGGCAGCTATTAGTACCTGTATGAAATTATTATAGGCATGGTTATCAAATTCCCTTAAAATTTCCTTATTATTGCTTTATTTTTACACACAGTTAAGCTATCTCTTTAAACTCGTCACAGTTTAATGAGAATCATGAACATCATACATTAGTACCATATTCAGTTCCATAGCTGATCGCGTTTGCTAATTAATTAAGATTTATTGTCTAGAATGTGCCATATGGCCAACCTGTATACACACGTGGACACACAAACACAACGCTAAATGTATGTATCAAACCTCTGTAACACAACTTTGAACTAACTGTAGAAAGTATCGCTGCACTTATCATACATACTTTTTATCATTATCTGAAACTCCACAAAAACCACTAATTGACAAATAATCATCAATACAGAAGACTGACTTAAAGGAACAATTCAAATACCTTTTTTTACAATGTATAGCTTCTTACATGTATAAAATCAGCACAAAGTAACCACGACTACATTGTGTTACTGAATTGATATGAACAAATTTCATTTTGTTACAATATACCATGATCAGCTTGAAAAGCCCAGCCTGCAATATTTTGCAGCAGTCGAAGCAATGCAGTCTCCAACGATAAACAAAGGGATACTGTGTGAGTGTGTGCGTATAGGTGTGTTTACATGCGAACGTGACTTCTACATGGACGAAGGTGTAGTACTCCATTGAAGAAAAAAAGTTTTAAAAAAAATTATTATTTTCTTTCGTGCTCTTGTGAGGTTCGAACCCGTACGTGTGCAACCTCACGTTTCTGTGACGACACCTCTAACCACTCGGCCATACGTCTCGACGAGAAAATTAGAGGAACGTAAACTTATGTACGTGAAAGATGAATCAGGAATCGTTTCGTCCGCATTCCATTCTCATTTTCAGTTTTAAATTGCAAAATTGTCAACCTGATGAGGAGATTTCAAAGAATAAAATGCATGATTACTGCAGCTTATTGTCACAGCTACAACATACTTAATTTTCAGAGGAAATGAAGCAAAATCATCTGAGATAAAGGTGCTTAAACGTTGTCAAGTCAATGTATGGTTTTTAAAAAAATCACCTCCCATAGACATAACACGTAAACTTGTCCGATTTTGCGTCTTTACCTTTAATCACAATTTAAAGTATGATGACGTCATCAAATTTCAAAACCATGACATGGACTTGAAAGGCAAATGTTCAAAGTAAAACATATCTGAATTTGGGGTGATATTAAGCTTAAACAATAGAGATACGAGTAAATGAATGTCAGAAAGAGTACCTCAAAAAAATTAATTCCACTTTTTTGATTTCAGATGATGATATGATGACGTCATGAGTTTTCCTGGCAATATTGGTACTTGAAACGTTATTTCCAATTCATATGCTTTTGTAATATGCAATAGAAATATAGGGTCAATGGACGATTTAAAGAGCTATGGCGACATAAACAAAAACATGTTTTTTCACTATATTTGCAGAAAGACGCGCGCGCGGAATTTCAACTTTGACGCCAGTGCATTCCTTTGTTATAGGTCAAAATCGATCGGAAATCAATGAATATTGTTACTCAAAGTATCAGAAATCCAAATCGGTCAAAAAAATTGCATTTTCATGTTAGTTACGCCCTCTGCGCGCGAAATTGCGCGGACGGACGCGCACGCGAGAAAATGTTTGAAACGCTTAAAATTGTCTGAAACTTCGAGATTTCCCATTGGGAAGTCGTTTTGAGCCTTTTAAAATTTTGACCTGGGTAACTAGCGTTAAGATGTAAGATAGAGCGTGACCTGAACTTTATGTCCACCGAAAATGATACAGAAATGATATCTAGTTATGAAGTTATGATCGATCATGTGACAAGGTCCGAAAATCACAAAATGGCGCCTAGATGACGTCATAGATATGTTACTGTCATGAAAACCTTATTGTGGCTAGATATTGTTATGAGACATGTTGACTGAAAATGTCATGTTATTCCGTAATGTCATTGTTGAGATATTGACGACACAAAATGTGGCAGAAAGAAAGAAGAATAAAAAAAAAGAGAAATTTTGACAATCACAATAGGTGATACGCTGATAGCGTATCACCTAAATATTTGACTCATTTAAAAAAAAAAAAAAGACTTTTAATGTTTTTTATTGATTTTTTTCGGGACACCAAATTTTTCTCTCGGGCCACCAAAAACATGAAATTTAGGATTTTGGTGGCCCCATCGGGCCACCAAACAAAAAAGAAAGTGTCGAGCCATGGATACACTATGTGTAGTCTAAAGGGAAGGTCTGATCATGGAGACTCACCTGTTAACCCATTGAGGACAGGCCGATTTTGCTATAACACTCATTTCCCAGTGGCACCTGCCCGAGTATACTCAGGACTCGTCCTCAACAGGTTAAAGGCATACTTTACCATTTGCACATGAAACAAAAACCCAGCCTTAGTGCTTTAAAATAGTGCTGAATGAGCAGGGGATAGAAACTTGCCACTGTATAAAATTGAATCCGTATAATCGATGTTAAGTATTGTTAAATACACAAAATGTGAACAATAGAATGATAAAAATGTTTCCTGACTAAACCGTCTACAGTTATGGTTTATTGAGAAAAATACTGATATCTCCTTATATTTTAGGCTTTATTGTGAAAATTTTATATGGTAGGATGTTTTGTGATAAAACAGACCTACACATATGCTTCAAATGTGTATCTTGAAATTTTTTGAAGGACATTCCTCAGTTAAAGTGAAGTCCATGTCATTTTCTTCAAACTTTCCATACTGTAACTTTGACCCATCCAAAGCCCAAATATGTAAATAAAACCACAGGTTCATGTGCTTGTTTTTCTTCTACGGGACTTTGAAGAATATTACAATCTGCTGTCCAGTACCAAAATGATAGCGTTACAGGATCAAGACCATGATTGGCAACAAAATCTGCAATGACAAACTTAAAGGGTGTGTACAGTTCTGGTCGAGGTGAAGATTTAGCTTTTAACGTTTTGCGAGATATTCAGAAACCACTCTATGAGATGTCAAAGAGCATGCAGTTCTAAGGGGTATCAACAGTTTATTTGATGAAAATCGGTTTTGAAATGGCTGAGATATCCAAAAACAAGGTGAAACAAAGAGATCCTAATAAAGTTGTGGCATGTCGCCTTTTATTATTAGCACTTTTTTAGATATCTCAGCCATTTGAAAACCAAGTTTCATCAAATAAACGTTGAATCCTTCTTAAAATTACATTCTCTTTCATATTTCATAAGAGGCTTTTCATTATCTCACTTAGGAATGTTCAAAACATGACTCTGTACCTCAACCAGTACTGTACAGTCCCTTTAAATCCCCATAATTCTTTCAAAATCCACGTTATTTTCTCCAAATTTGCAAGAATTGCAGAGAAAGTTACCCAAAACAAGGAAAAGGTTTTAAAGTTTGGGTTTACACTCTTATTCTTGAGCAAGCAGCGCCCTCACGCGGCAGAAAACACCGAAATCTCTCAAATTCTTGTCAGGGACGTTTTCTGTTAGGGGTGAGGTAAACGACAAGGTTCATAAAACTTATGCTGTACATTCAAAACCCATGTCATTTTCACGAAACTTCAAGATTCAAGATTCAAATCATTTATTATCATGCACTAAGGCATAAAAATCTTCTCAACTTGACCAAATAGTAGAAGAAGGCTTACTAATTCCAGAAAAACAATAAAAAGTGGGGGTTCATGTGCTCGTTTTTGTGCTAGCAGCGCCCCTATGCGCCATATATCCTCGTAAGATCCCGAAATCTGGTCAGGAACCTATGCAGGGATGCCCTGCCAGGGTGGGTTCATAAATCTCACGCTGTACATTCAAAACCCATGTCATTTTCATGAAACTTGATCAAATTGTAGAAGAATGGTTACTTAATGCAGAACAATTGTAAAAATTGGAGGGTTCGTGTGCTCGCTTTTGTGCTAGCAGTGCCTCCTTGCGACAGAAATCATCGTAAGACCCCCAAATCTGGTTAGGAACCAATGCAGGGATACCGTGATAGGATGCATGATTCTCATGCGGTTCACTCAACACCCCATTTTTTTTTTTCAAAAATCAAAACAAAAACGTGTCACAATTGAAGTGATAGGGTGGAAAAATATTCAGAAAGGAAGGTCCATGTGTGTTTTTGTTATTATTTCCCTTGCACAGCCATAATGATATTACTTGGACGCAAGCGTGGAAAACGCCACATTGATATGCTTGTTTGTTTGTTTGTTTTACCCACTTGCTGTAACCATGTGCAGAAAGTGATACTAGAGGAATAAAAATAAATATAAGGAAATGGAGAGTTTTGGCATTAGTCTGATGGTCCTCCAAACGAAAAACAAATCTTAATATAATGGCGTTGATTGTGGATTGTATTTGTTGGTAGTTGCAGTGGTTGGTAAAGTGTGTGTTGTAAACCATGGAGATGTACCTTGAGTACCCCCCCCCCCCAAAAAAAAAAAAAAGAAAAGAAAAAAAATATTCTTTGATTCTTCTCTTGTTACACAAGATTTGGTAAGCAAAAATAAATATCTGAATGGTAAAAGCGATAAATAGGCCTACATGTTTGGTGATACTTTCATGACCTTGTATTTTGTAACCAAACTTTAAAAAATAATATTATGTATTTTTAATGACAAGTTTAGATCTAATTCAGATTTTAACAGAGATACTCAGATTGTTATAGTTGTTAAAACTGAAAGGAGTGTCATATGTTTGTTGTTGTTGTTGTTTTTCACACCTACATGTAGTCTAGTAGACTAGTAGTCCCCAACTAGGGCCTATAGGCCCTAGGTACATGTACCTTAGCACTCGACTTGACCATGTTGATGAACAGATACTGAACTGCATATCACAAAACAGATCTATGGATTGAAAATGGAAACAGCTCAGTTCCACTTCCAAGCTTTCAGATTCCGTCGATCAGTGTTGTGCTACCATGATTATGTACTAATGCGGCTCGGACCGCTGAACTTTGCCTAGTACGTACAGATTGTAACACATACAGACAGCACGTGAGCCGGGCGAGGCCGCCCAGCGCGGCCGCGGTAGGGAGCTGTCGGGTATCCGTACGTACTACAATCTAGCTCGATCTACCATAGCAGCTGCTGCTCTTCTAAGCTACAAATGTATCTCAGCTTATCACTCGTGCGTGCGCTTCCACGCTCTTTGTTATGTCACTGACCAACCTGCGCAGCTATCTGTAGGATGCGCACAAACATAACTGAGGAACGTCCTTAAATCACTGCTGCCAAAGGTAAACAGGACCTTTAAGCTGCGGTATATCAAGCATTATAGTCTGTTGAAATTTTATAATAGCCAGGTTCTGCCCCACCCCCCAGGAAAAAGAAGTAAACAAAATGTAATTGATAAGCAAACAGAAACAGAAACTATGGATAAATGTTGTGATTAAAGCACAATACGACTACTTGAACTAAAAAACAGCTCTACGGGACACAAGAAAATGTAGTTTATGGTGATTGCTGCCAACTATTGCCCCCCCAAAACAGTGATCTGATACTTTCATCATATTTTTTCACACAACAATGACAGGCTTTCATATTTTTTCTTCTGTTAAATGTTTTTCAATCCTGTCCATGTCAGTATCATCACCAACTCATTATTGGAAAGCAACAGCTAGTTTTGTTTTGTTTTTCCTGTGCTGTTAATATTTTTCCTCAGTTGTATTGCAAACACTTGCAATTTCAGGGGTAGACTCCATATGTGTGAGTTGTTTTAGAATGCGCAGGGCAGTGCGAGAAAGAAGAAAGGCGTGACTTTAAAATTTCACTGTTGAGACAGGCCGAAATACAGCTTTTTGGGTTGAGGTCATACACCTGTAACTTAAGCTTTACATTACTGATGTTAAACAAACTCTTTGTTTGTGTTCATTTAGTTTATCCAGAAGTTTCCACCTTACTGTCTTCATCATTTGTTTTCTTCCGAAATGTTTTTCTGTATTTCTCATATTACAATCTCAGCAACTAGACCTTCGTATGTGATTAGGTAAAAACTTGTTATTATGTATTCAGTAATGCCTAGATATTCAGGATATTAATTCTGCTATAGCTCAGTGGTGTAGGCCTACATTGTATGCCATAGGACATGATGACGTTGTTTATTGATGAGAATCACTATGTTTGATTCATTCTTCTAAAATCCAAAATGATAATTTTACCAACTTTTACCAAGTGTATGTTCTCAGACCAAGGGCCTTTCTATACATGCATGGCAAAAAAGCAGTATAAATTAGTCAAATGCCTTGAACTCTGTAAGCAGAGTTTATGTATGGGACAAAGTGAGGGGGGTTGTCTTTTAGCATTCCACCGACGCTCTATGGAATACTATCACAATCTTACGTTGAATGTGGTAGAATAAGGAAACAAAAAATAAAGACATCATCTCTTTCTGTAGAGGTCATGGGGACCATGCGTCAAGACGGTTGAATAAACATGATATATTACCACTTGGCCCCATGCACCGCTCGCTTGGAGTTTCACCCTTCTTGCGTTCACGGTACTTGGGCGTTTGATTTGTAGAAAGTGTTTTCCAGTGTGTTATGGGTCACTGGTGTATCAAACACGTTTTGATATGAAATTGTATCTCTTGTATATTTTGACGATAGAAGTACTTACAAGTGCATTCGGATCAGCGGTATTTTCATATCATCAGAGTGTTGAGAGTTTCAAGTGGGTATCAACTATTGGGGAGGCTCTGATTACAGCTGTGTAGCAACGCTCGATGTAGACAGACTGACCTACTAAAGCTCGGTGTTTGACTGCTGATGAATTGCTGTGAATAAGACTCTTGACTCATTTGGAACATCATAAGCCAGATTCGCGAACAGGAGTTATTGGTTTCGTATTGTGATTTCAAAATCGATTCCATTTGCCACCATTGACACACGGCAAAAAGAAGGGGAAAAAATCACTCAGTTGCAAATGAAGAACTTTGTATGTCCACACTGTGCATGACTAGAGCATTAATTTATACTCCCAGGCACCTGAGTGGCAAGTTGTATTATGGGATTAAAAAAGAAGCTATTGGTCTTTGCGTGAGGCTCAATCATGCTGCGTATGGCAAATCATTGCAAGATATTTTAAAAAAAAATTAAAGTTTACTCTGGCCTTGGCATTGCAGTTCATTACGCAAAAGAGTAAAATGTGTGTGTGTGTGTGTTTGGGTGTGTCCACACGCAATAATTAATGCCTTTTGAGTCGTGTTGCAAAAGGAAATTTTCAAAAACTTTTGTGTGTGAGCAGGAATACATACCTGTATGTTGTAGGCAGCAGCTTCTATTCTGTTGATGTCACAGACATTGCTAGCTTCCATGATTTAGGCTCTCCTTGACAGGTAAATAATTGGATGCATGAGATGATGCGTGCTGACCATCTGTAGATGGTACTAACTCAACATGATCTTGCCACCTCCAACTCTGAAAATGTCCACTTGATGCAAAGATCTGCTTTGTTGATTGTCAAGAGGCTCTACCTACCTCCGTTGATGTTGGATTTTATAAAGCTTTGATTCAGGTTTTCAAAGATGTAGGTAAATAAACATGTAGCGAAGTGAAATTAATTGTTCAGCTGTTACGGTTGAAAGCCTGATGTTTTCACTTACCTTTGTTGATTCAAAAAAAAAAAAATTGAATTTACACACTTTGTGGAAAGGGGTTCATTACAAGTGTCAGTGTGTAACTAAATCTAGTTTGACTGAAATTCCAAGATTGTAAGTGTACTTTTATGACATGTTAAATGTATTTAGATTGTCAAATATCCTCTTATGGTACCTGAGTATGGATATAAGGATCAAGTGTTGGGAAGAAAAAACAAAATGTTAATTCCATCAGGGTACTTTGCACTGATGCAGAGCTGCCAATTCTCCTTTATTCTCAAAACTTGGTATACATTTCAGGTCTTGACAAGGGAATAGGCCTATACACTTAAATATAAAACCTCTGTTGTGTTGGAAATTTCTTTATCCTATTGAGATGCATCATTGTAACATATTGACTGCTCTCTGACTGTGCATTTGCCTTGAGTTGTGTAGACAGATTATACATTTGTTTTCTTTCCATTTTTGTTTGGATATGATGATTCATAGAAGAGGGATTTTGATAATTGATGATAATGCTATTAAATACACTGTATGTGATGGGGACTTACGTAGGCATCCTTGATGAAGTATGTTTGTCATGTGTTGATCTTCCATGAGAGAATCTTGCTTTCAGATAAAAAAATAAATAAAAAAATCACATTAGTTGAAACATGTTTCTAACCAGGCTTAGAGTTTCACACAGTTCAAACGCTGACATGAATCTCGTCCATTACAGTAAATGGCAAACAGTATTCCATGCTCCTGCTGTGTAACACAAGCTCCTGTCGCTAATTGCCAGTTGAAGAGGCCACTCAGCACATATATTCATTAATTAAACATTTACCTACTGTACATGTGATAGACAATGAGTACATGTGATAGACAAAGAGCACATGCTACCTCAAGCACAAGTGAGTAAAGATCAAGCTAAGCTGCACCCTCAAATTATGAGTCTGTTGTAGGGTTTGACCTATTCGGACAGACAGATGCACACCCAGAATTAAGCAATCTGCATTACTCCAGACTACAGTTGGCCAAACGTGTTTTGAAAAACACAATTTTTGAGAATTTTGATGGAAGTTTGAGTGCAAAATTACTCAGCTAATGTGAAACATGTTCACAAATTGAGTTCTTTTGAATGCTTGATGAGGGCTCAACATTGTAAAGATGACTTGTTCTTTCGAGCTGCAAGAATTGATTTCTGCTTCAATCACCAATGACACCAAGCAGTAGATCACCAGGAATTGTAGAGGACTGATATCGTATGATCTTCACAAGCCAACAAGCAAATACAAGCCCGTAGATATATATGCATGTATGTGTCATACATGAAAGAAGATATAACAACCTTCTCTCAATACTCACTGTGGAGTTTAAAGTCCATCTTGTTTTTTAAAAAGAAAAAAACGGACACTGTAGAAGCCAAAGTGATCAGTCAACGTGTGTCAGGCGTGGGTCAGTAAGGCAAGTGCGAGCTGAACCACAGTCTTCAAAGAGCAGAAAAACCCAGGAGCAGTCTCCTCCAGGGAGCAATAACAATTTGAATGTTTTTCCAAGACAATCAGGAGTCCATCCTAGGCGGGTAACCCGATACTTCCCAGATGCCCTCACAGAATGTGACAGGGAGGGGAATCAAAAACTTCCAGTCATGTCAGGGCTAAGCGAGTTTGGCTCCTCGACAACCAATTTGCCATCTCCAATTTCTGGTGCTTCTTCGTGTGATCCCCGCGTGCACGATATCCCCAGGAGTCGTGGGAAGGACTTCTCTCCATCCCCGGCCATCCCGCCAAACCTCCAGGCCCCCGTGCGAAACAATTCTCGGCTGCCGAAAGGAGGTTAGGTGTTTGTTGGCTGTCTTTACTCACTTCCTGCCGAAAGATGCCAGCTCTCGCAGTGCTCCGGTCCCCGGAGTCTCCGGGATGATGAAATGAAAGGGAGAGGATGGGGGAAGGAAAAGCCGAATCAAAACCCTGAAAGAGCCGGGTCCCAGTTTTTCCAACTAAGGCAGCATGTCGTGCAATGACACGCTCAGGGTGAAGATGCCCGTAATTGAAAACACTGCCGCATCAGGAAGTCCACGGCTCTGGATGCAGTGTTTGCCCACATCATAGCAACAGAAGAGGGCAAAGGGATGCTACCACTCACTCTCTCGTGAGGAGGAACTGCCAATCACCATTACAGCAATTGTCGGCCATCAAACGGACTCGCAAAAAGACGGAGTGACAGATATAAGGCAAAAGTCGTTCGAGCCACAATGGGGAAAAGGCATCTCGCAAGGATGTGATGTAAGCGGTGTCATCTGCCCCTCCAGTGAAAGTATCATGCACAGGGTGCGTTCGTCAAAGATGATTCAATACATGGTTATTCAAGCAGAAAGATGGAGGTGTTCCTTAGGGATTGCAAGTAGATTTAGAGGATATACACTCAGATGAGAACCTATATGTCAGTTCTCAAATTTGGTTAAATTCATATTGTAATGAATGCATTGCATAACCTCAAAGCAGCAGAAATATATGGGAGGAATTAGAGGGTAACCCTTATGATTTGTGATTTTGGTCAAATTATAGGAGAAATTTAGAAACTGTCACATTGCATGGACTTTGGTAGAATGGCTTATCCCAAAGTTTAGCTGCAGACATATTTGGTCCTCAACATGGTGTAAACAAATTTTACATTTTACATGAAGAATCCTTGTTTGGGGTAAGAACGCTGCACATGGGCACTGTTCTGACAGAGTCCAGACCACTAAAAATCACTGTCAGGCCAGTAACTTAGGAGGAATGGACCAGTTCAAAAATGGAAAAACTGGCTACCTACTGGTCAGACATGGACAGGTTGGACCATGTGCAGCCCTGGTTATTAGCTTTTCAGTTATCACACAATCAATGATATACAAGAAATCTATCACCCTTGTTCATGTGTGCCATACCGGTGCTTTGAAAAGATAGATATCAAGAAAAGGTAAAACAAAGATAAAATATGCATATTCTGATTGTTCATTCCAATTATCATCGTGGCTCTTTCATCTCCCTACCATTCTTTTCTAAAGATATCTGCTTGTGTATGTGGGCGTGTTTGTTTTTGTGCTCGTGCATGTTCATTTTTCAGTGAGGTATTCCTTTTTTTTTATTAGTCATTCCTGCATTCTTAAACATCTACATGTGCTGCCTTGGAGTGATGCCCTATGCATCTCATGGAACCAATCTTCTTCGTCCAGTGTGCAGGAAAACTGTTTCGAGTGCAACTGATTACACGGGTTTAACCAATCTTTAGAGGACATTCTGTTGTCTTATCCAAGTTTCATGCTGATTTGAAATTCCTCTGCTGAGGTTGAAAAAAAAAATCTACTTGACCTAGAAAAAAAAAGAGGGAAATCAAGACCTGATGTATCAAAAAAAAAGGCAAAGATTGCAATTTACTGTATTAAAGTATTCAGTCATTGCTCTGCTCTACACCAACACTTGTGGCTGTGGGAACTAGCCACTCTGCCATAAATTCAATTACCTGAAATTTCCTCAGTTGCTCCTGTCCTGTCATAACAAGCATGATTCCTACAAATTGTACTAATTACGTCTCCCGAGCTAATGTCTTCATTGGTAGCAAATGAAATATATAATATATATTTCCCCCCATTTTGAACAAATTAACGTGACGAACCGGCCAAGGCCGAGTTTGATTGTCTTGCCCAATCTGATGCTCAATCTGATGCTGCGATATTTGTCTCAGGAATGATTTATTGATTCTACAGCGTCAGTCTCGGACTTTCTAAACTCTATCTGACTGTCTCTATGGACTGACTAGGGGTATCTCTCTGCATTCTCGGATGCATAGTAACCAGTCAAAAGTGATTTATTGGGATTAAAAAAAAGTGCCAATACCATGATCCCCTTGTCAACCACAGTCTTCCTTCCACTTCAGATGCATTTCAAATCTGCTTGACCCAGCTAGAGAGAGAGGGGCATTCATTTTTTGTTTCTTCTCCCCCTCGTTTTTCTAACTTTCTCTCTTTCTGTTTCTTTTGTGGGGCCAAATATTGACATAGGAGTGCAGGGTCACTGAGAATTGAAAATAGGTTATCCAAAAATTGATAAACAGCCGTTCAATCTCTTTCGACCAGATTCATATAAACTGGTTTTTCGTGGACATGTATCGATGCACAACCATATTTTATCGATGATGTACTGTATGAGCAGAACCACAGGGAATGGTAGAATTAATATCTTTAATCAAGTTCTCAACCGGAAAGATGCAGATGTGTATTTTTTCAGGGTTCCTGGATCAAGTTCCATTCATAGCAATTGTCTTTCTTTTAATTGACCCTTAAAAAACACACACATTATACTGACTGAAACAATGATATTTGAATTGCAAAACGAGCTCATAAGGATGGTTGATCTATAATGATATTCGAATCTTGCTGAAATCCTACCTCACCTAGATCTTTTCTGTTTTCTGGACTTTTTTTTTTTGAGAGAGAGAGAGAGAGTTCATGCAGGTACTTTACATTGGTTTTGTGTTTGCATGAATGAAAAACCAGATGCACCTCAACATGAAGATTTCTGCTCTCATCTGTGATATAGCTATGTGATGTCAGTTACATGTAGGTCCTTTTTATCTTTCTCATATTCTTTTCTCCTGTTTTGTTCAATCTGTCATCAGAGAAATGTAACTTTTCATAGCCTATTCTATTTCATCGTGAATCATTTATTCATGTTGTAGTTTGTGCAATCAAATTTTAGACTTCTCTCGCAAGACCTATGAAAAATTATGGTGTAACATCAGAACTATATGTTTCCTTGCAATTAATGTTTCGTGGTATAATATCTTTTTATGATTGTGGCAAGATAGTAATTTCTAAATTTGTTCTTCATGGACTCTTGGTCTGTAATTTAACATTTTAACAATCCTCTCACATATACGTACATGTACCTGTTCATTAAGGAATTGACTTGTATACCAGCATCCATTTTGTTGAGGTTTATTGCACATAACCTCTAGACATTTTTTATTTGTATATATATATATATATTTTTTTTTTTTTTTTGGGGGGGGGGGGGTCAAGAAACTTTTATAACTACAAGCAGTTGTGCATGACCAATAATGTGATACACACCTGACGTCCATTCTGTGTATATGTGTGTGTGTTTTGTGCATACAATATGGATTTATAACTTAATATTTAACATATCATTTTGCCTTGGAAGGGGCAGAATTATACATTTCTCAAGCCAGTTACTGTAGAAGTGGTTTCTTTCGCGCTTTGAGGTTGAACCGCGAATTTAACATCACGCAAAAATGTTTTGAACTCTTCGGTTGTTACATCGCTGTCATTACCGACCGCGAATTTAAACACACGCGAAAAAGTCGGCACCGATGGAAACTGCGAAAGTTTCTGTACGCGAAAGAAGCCACTTTTACAGTAGTTAAAGTTATACCAACAAGACAAACAAATCAAGAAGAAAAGAATACAAATTAAGAGACTCTGAACAGAAACTGCACAACAGAATCATCCAGGGCACTGACTGTGGCAGGAAGTATACAATCAAGCCATGGACATCCTCATCTTTCTATGATAGAGCATTAAAAAAAAGAAAAAATACAAATTTATTTCAGAGCATAGTAGCTTTGGTCAATTTGGTCAGCACAGATGTGTTTGTGTTTGAATGACCAAATTTCCTATATGACTCAGCGCTCAATGTCAATTTAGGCCTCCATTGTTTTTTTCTTCTTCCTCCTCTTCTCTTTTCCCTTTCCTTCATCTGTAGTGAGAAATGAACTTGGTAAGCAATCCATGGCTCAGGCTGTCTATTCATGCCAGCTGGAATTCATTTTCCAAATCCTGATAAGATCTTTGCTTGCTTCTTCTAGGGGATAGTAGAAGTGTTTCACATTTGTTATTCCTTTCATTTCACGTCCATAGTCATATCTGTAGTGGATTTCAAAATCAAATGCTTCCACTCTTACAAAGATAATACACAGAAAAAAAAAATCCAGATGTGAACACACACTTCCAAAACACTCACATGAAAAGAAAAAAAAACCACCAAAACACATATATACGTATGTGTGTGTGTGTGTGTGTGTGTGTGTGTGTTTGTATATATTTCATGTACATATACATGTACATATGCCTGTACATATAATTAGATAAAAAAATTAATCACTGCATTGTCTTTTCAGAAAGGACACCTTAAAAGACTTTGTACTACCATCATGTTCATAATCATTTCTGTGTAGTGATTGCAGTATGAAGAATTGCATTTTTGATTTGATATGATTGGGTGTTATGTTTACCATTGTCAGATATTTATCTTTGTCTCATTAAAGGGACTGTACAGTACTGGTTGGGGTGGGGATTCAGGTTTATAACATTCCCAAGTGAGATAATGAGAAACCTCTTATGAAATATGAAAGAACATGTCACTTTAAGTAGGATTCAATGTTTATTTGATGAAAGTTGGTTTTCAAAAGGCGACAGGCCACGCCTTTTATTAGGATCTCTTTGTTTCACCTTGTTTTTGGATATCTCAGCCATTTCAAAACCGATTTTCATCAAATAAACTTTTGATACCCCTTAGAATTGCATGCTCTTTGACATCTCATAGAGTAGTTTCTGAATATCTCGCAAAACTTTAAAAGCTAAATTCTCGCCTCAACCAGAACTGTACAGTCCCCTTAAAATAATTCTTTATCTCTTTTAATATTTCATATTTCTTTTCTATCTTTTTGTATGTGTGCAGCGTTCTTTCTTTAGGACCCTGCTAATGTACGGCTTCCATTTCCTGGTCTGGTTTCTCTGTGTGAGAGGCATCCGAGATACGCAGTGTGGATTCAAGCTGCTGTCGAGGGAGGCAGCACGAGTCGTATTTCCCAACATGCACGTGGAGAGGTGGTAAGTGAACAAGAGCAAGGATGAAAAGTTTCCTGCTCAAAGCTTTAGGGGTTGTGGATGTCTTTCAGGCCCTTAAAAATCATAACTTTTATTATGACTTTAACTTTCTTAACCATTTGTCTGTTATGTCTAACTGTGTTTATTTATCTATGATAATGGGATAGGTTCATATTGTTTTCAAAGATGTGGAGGCCCAAAATAGCTCAGATTCTTGTCACTTTGCTCCTATCCAGTTTTATTCAATATTTCTAATTCTGTGCCATACCATGATTGTCACTTTAACTTTATGTACAGTGTGTATACTGTAAAACATGATATATTCGCGGCATGAATTTTTCGCGACTTGGAGCCAACGGCTTTTTTTGCGGCATGAAATTTTCGCAAAATGCCACTGACACTCAATGCATATAATGTAGACAAGAATTTTTGCGGGCATTTTAATTTCGTGAATCTTGGCGCTCGCGAAATTCGCGAAATTAAAATGCACGCGAACATTCCTCATTTTACAGTACGTCATCGTGTGTGTGTGTGTGAGTGTGTGTGTTTAACACTCGCTACACATTTTGCATGTGGTTGTACTCTTGCAAAAGCGACCATGACACCATTCGCAGGTTTTTGGTTTTGCTGTTTTCTTTTTCTTGCAGTCTCTTCCTCATGTTAATTGGTCCTTCCTTCTACATAGATTTCCCATCAGCCACTGTGGCCCAGCATGCTTCCTAACCTTCTCTCTGATCTCAATAATCCTTTAACCCATCAAATCTTAGAATCCCTGTATCTGTGGTTTGACGCCATGTCCTTTTATTATTCACTTTTACTAGATTATTGCTAGTGTTCCATGATGAAGATTACTGTAAAAGTGGATATTTTTGTGTGAGTGATATTTCACGCTTGGCCGATGAGGATGAATGTTGCATGTTCTTTAATAGTTCTGCAGAATCAAAATAGAAATAGTATTTATACGGAAGAAGCAGAATGATTTGTGTGCTTTTATTTTCACACTAATTTCATTTTGTGCAATGCGCAAAAATTTCCACTCTTACAGTAACATACTTTCTCTCAGTTGAGCCCTGTGTTGGTCATATGTAATTGTTACGCAAACTTTTCAAAAACTTTCTCATCGCTAGCTTTGAAATTTACAATGCATTTTTAAATTTGCAACACATGTAAGAAGATGAAAATTCCTGTTTGTTTCTCAACTTAGCATTCTTTTCTCTAAATTTCTTTTAATCTTTGTGCAGCGTCAATAAATCTAAGCAGTTCCATCCAATCTTTCTCCAGTATGAGATTTGCTGTAGAAATCAGAGGTGCCAATTTTGATTATGACTATAATTCTCCAGCAAAATTTCATGATGACGTGATGGCTAGTTTGCTAGTTAATTCAAGTTTATGGATGTTTTCCATGAGGACCTACAATTGTAGTGAAAAGCATGTCCATCCACGTGTACATACTCCATGCATTTCAAAAGTTGTAATGCACTTGATGTCTACGGAGTAGTTTTTGATATATATTTCAGGAAATGAGTCTATGTGCACATCATCTTGAAATTTAGAGACCTGCGACTTCCACTTCGTTCTGTTTCATGTTTTGTGATTCCTGTTTCGTCTCATTACAGGGCCTTTGATGTGGAGATGCTTTACATTGCCCAGTCCCTTGGCATTGCCATATCAGAAGTAGCTGTCAACTGGGAAGAAATTGAAGGTATGACACTTACCACACATGTTCCCAGCAGTTTCAAAGAAGTCTTGTTAGGGATATGGTAGAAACAGAGACAGAGCCCATATTCAATTAACTTTCCAAATACTGCACCAGCATAGACACACAAAAAGGAGTATTTATTAATCATAGTTCAATTTATGTCCATATTGTTTGAATCATGAAACATGCAAATATGCATGTAAGTTTATCCTGGTAATAGTAGATTGACAATGCCTTGTGTATGCCCTTTACACAACTTGTTCTCTAGCCATTTCACTTTATATCAAGATGGTTGCTAGTCCGTGACATCACCAGAGAGAACTGAGGTTGAACTGTATACTGTATGCACCATATATTTTCTTAGTCGTAATTTTTCATGAATCAAGACTTTCTGACAGTTTCGTGAGTGATTGAATTGGCAATTGTAGAGTACAGTAATGAATGGAGAAATGTATGCATGCACATCAAATTCATGTCTTGATTTTTTTGTGTGTGTTTTTAATTTAAATGAATAGCACCAGACTCACTAAATCCTGAAAAAAAAAAATGAAAACCTCGCAAAATGCATGCTGTTTACAGTGTCAGTATGGTTGCTGGTCCCTGACATGTCATGACCAGAGATAACTGAGGTTACTCTGTATACGCCGAATAGCAAGTCTAGTTTTTCAAGAATGGGGACTTCACAACAATTTTGTTAGTGATTGAATTGGCGATCGTGGAGTGCAGTAATGAATAGGGAAATGTACGTGTGCACTTCACTTTCATGTTGAGATCAGAGTAAAAAATTTACACGTTAAATTTGTGAAAAGGACAAACCTCACGAAATATATGATGTGTACAGTATATGAAATATGTCATTGTACTTTTATCATGGTGTATGGAGCTGTTAAATTATGATCAACCCATCCTGCACTTAATGTAGCACCCCTCACCTGGACTTTTCACAAATATGGCATGGATGGTTTTGGTGTTGTTTTTATTATCTTTTGATGGGGGGGGGGGGGATGGGTAGCATTGGGACCATATATATTTATATATATATTTTTTTGTCCTTGAGCTGTTAGATATAATCTACACTCACAGATAGACAGGTGATTATAATTTGGAGTCAGGAGGCAGGTATCAGGACTGGCAAAGTAGGTCAAGCTACCACAGACACACCGGAAGCAACACGTGGAGTCACTTCGTGGAGTGTCACTTGAATTTGCCATAACATGATTAATGGCAACAGCCAGCCCTGTACCATATTTAGCAGGTTTCCTTTTCTTTAAAGGAACAAAAACAAAACAACAGAAATGCTTGTTTAGCCATTTTTTTCTTTTAAAGATTATTCATCAGCTTTTATCTTGACTATTGAAGAGGGCTGTTATGCCAGAGATAAAGCAATTTCATCTGTTCTTTTATATTGAAAAAAATATAAGAATGTATGTGAACTTGCTTCTTATTTCTTCTCCTTGAAAGCCAGAAATTTTCATGCACATTAAATTTTGTGCGAATTTCGTGAGGAGCCAAGATTCACAAAAGTAAATGCAGCAAAAGTTTTTGTCTATACAATGCTTGAATGGCACCATAATGCTCTACACCATCATGGTCAGCACTTTGTGAAAGTTTCATACTGCGAAATGTTTCTTGTTTTACAGTATTTTATGTGATTCATGCTATGCTCTTATTTTACCTTCTACATACAAATGAATACAATAACAAAGGATGACTGATCAGAAATGTACTTCTTCATCCCCACCCTCACTCATGCGCACCAAACTTCTGTTTGTTTGTTCATTTTCCATCTGAGGAGATTGGCTGAGTAGCCCATATTCAGCTACACGAGGCTGGTCTTCCATAGGGTCCAGTTGGATGTGAGGTGGGACCACTTCACCGGGTTAAACACCC
The DNA here is from genome assembly GCF_040938485.1 of Diadema antillarum. Lineage (NCBI taxonomy): Eukaryota > Metazoa > Echinodermata > Echinoidea > Diadematoida > Diadematidae > Diadema > Diadema antillarum. The sequence goes on along the minus strand of NW_027271564.1, from coordinate 107,736 downwards.
TGCTCTTTGCGATGAATGAATGAAGCAGGATCTTTTACCTGCATGAGTTGTGACTCTCTCACGCACGGAACCTCCATCTTATGTCCTATCCAAGGGACAGAGTGTTTTGCCTCTTGCTAAAGGGACCGTATGATTACACACAACATTGCTCAGTGAAACTCGGGTGTCAAACCCAGGTCACTTGGGTTGAAGGCAGACGCATTACCGACTGAGCCAACTCACCGCCCTTCTCTCTCTCTCATCTATGATGAATTAGATAATTCTTGATTATTAAATTACTCAATGATGAATAAAGTAACTCTTTTTATTGTCCCCGCCGAACGAGTTCGAGAATGGGACTATGAAACGGGCTCCGTACGTGTGTGTGTCCGTGTGTCCGTCCGTCCGTCCGTCCGTGTGTCCGTGTGTGCGTCCGTGTGTGCGTCCGCGTGTGATCAAAATCTTCAATTTGCTACTTCTCTGTCATTTATGAGCCAATTTTGATTCTGTTTGCTTTATATGATAGCACTACATGGGAGCTTTGAAACTTCTACACAGAATTTCAGTTGTGACCTTTGACCTTGACCTTTGACCTATATTGTACATTTTGCTACAAAATGCTACTCCTTCGCCATTTCTAACCCGATTTCGATTCCGTTTGCTTTATGTGATGGCACTCGGTGAGGGCTTCAAAACTTCTACACAGAATTTTGACTTTTGACTTCTTTGACCTTTGACCTTGATTTTTTGACCTATATTGTACATTTCGCTACAAAATGCTACTCCTTCGCCATTTCTAACCCGATTTCGATTCCGTTTGCTTTATGTGATGGCACTAGGTGAGGGCTTCAAAACTTCTACACAGAATTTTGACCTTTGACTTCTTTGACCTTTGACCTTGATTTTTTGACCTGTATTGTACATTTTGCTACAAAATGCTACTCCTTCGCCATTTCTAACCCGATTTCGATTCCGTTTGCTTTATGTGATGGCACTAGGTGAGGGCTTCAACACTTCTACACAGAATTTTGACCTTTGACTTCTTTGACCTTTGACCTTGATTTTTTACCTATATTGCACATTTTGTTACAAAATGCTACTTCCGGCGGGGACATATATTACGCACCGCGTAATTTCTACTTTTCCTTGTTTATTTTAGTTATGCTTCTTTTTCATTTCCTTTATGTAATGAAAATTTTCTCTCTCTTTCTCTCTGCTTGCCCCCACCCCCTGTTTCAATTTCTATCTTGTAGGTACCAAGATGATTCCATTTTTCAGCTGGGCACAGATGGGTCGGGATCTCATTCTTATACGACTGCGATACCTCTTCAGATTTTGGAAAATTGACCCCAAACTGAAGGCAGAATAGGAGATCAACTCACAAGTAATAAGCTAGTTTTTTGCAGAAATCAATTATTTTTTTGTTCAATTACATCAGAAAGGACAGTTAGTATCATGTTATTGTGAGAATGAAACAGGATTTAAAAGAGAAGAAAAAGAGTGTATATTTCACATATTTGAAAAAAAAAGAAAGGTTATAATTCTGTTATCTGCAAAAAAAAATTGATAGAGTTCTTCATTATGATCATTATATGGAATGTTATGTATGTATAGAGTGTGTTTTTGTTACCATGGTAATGTCACATCAGATGAAAGTAATGAGAATTGATGACAGGTCTGTAGTAGAAGTAAGAAATAAAGTGTAACTAGGTCTGACAGTATTGAATGAGATAACTCAGTGTAAAGTTGAGGTCACATGTCAAGATAAGATTCTTGCCCCTTGTTTTGTAGTTAGAAGAAACCATGTGGTAACTCGTGATTTGGTTTGTGGAGTAATTCTTAACAAGTTGATGAAAAATGCAGTAGTAATGCCACTATGACACCATGTTGTGGTCCCTTAATGATGAAATATCATAACATCTAAGGTATCACAGAATTTTAAGTTTGCTGCATGAACGAGTGTTAGATCCCCTTGATCCATCTCATAAATGCTAAAGTTTTGATCACAGCTGAGTGTAATGCGAACATACATGTGATAGTGAGTTATCACAGACAGAAAACAGATATGATCTGATGAATTTAACCAAACGAATCATGTTCAAAATGTGGTACATAGAGAAATAATTCAAGGCATAGCATAGTTTTGTATGAATATCAGGTTTGCTGAATAACTTGGAGTATGGTATTACTAGTCTCTGAATAAAAGCCACTAATCAAAATACTCAGAATTACAAAACATGTCCCTCAGTTATCATGCATTGTAGGAAGAAGTCCATTATGTGAAAACACCCAAGCATTCTTGAGATTCCATTCAGATATCAAGTTACTGGTAAAATGTTAAATCACCCAGGCTCTCAGTTTCAAAGTCAGATATGACTTCTTGGGTTTGTTGTTTAGTTGGTTGGTTGATAAGTTAAGTGATTCTTTTTTCTTTGTAAGTGATTTTAGTTGTGCTTCTTTTTCTCTTTCTTCCTTTTCGTTTTCTTTAATTAATGAAATGTCTTCCACTCTTGGTGATGACAAGCTGTGAATATGATTTCTTGACCTTGACTCCAATATTCACCATTTGACACTTGTTGTAATATCTGTAAATTTAGAATAAACTTATCCTTGCGTAGGACTCGTTGGATTTTTTACCAGTGAAGGCCATGCCTGGTAGTATCTTTTGCTTTGGGATTTGTCTTTCTTCAAGTTCACATTCTTGCAATACCTCTTGCCAGAGACACAAGTCTCCTCTACAGATGAAAACATGACCCCCAAATCATGGATTTGAAAATGTGACTATTAAAAATGCATATCTCTTTAAACAATACAACAAATTTCTGGCCAATATTCTCATATTGGGATATTTTTGTCCAAAATTTTGTTCTTCTTTCAGAGGAGGGATAGATCATATGCCATGGAAGTACTGTAAAAGCACATTTTTGCGCTCAGCGGGTTATGGTGAATTTTGCATGTTTTTGATTTCACAAACAGTCAGGACAATTGAGTGAGCATTTCAAGTAACTCATCACTGCCATGGTGGTTATGGGCTGTAGCAAAACATACTACGGTAAAAGCAATGGGCCCACATTTCGGCAGCAAATTCACTTACGCTAAAAGAATAGCAAACATGAAGAAAACTACAAGTAATATTCATAGCAGTTACACCCCTACAATAAACCAATCTTGAAACCAAAAATATGAAATGATATTGCATAGAACAGGCAAAAAAGAAAGAAAGAAAGAAATGTGCAATATTATTTTCATGTAAGTTTATGTCACAAGAATTGTGCAAAATTTTCCACTTTTAGGATATTCAGGCATTGTATCAACATGTGCGATGACTGTCTATAGGAGTTCATTCAGTGTACCTGTAAACATCAATCCATATAATTTTTAAGCACACTCCCACAAAAGAAAGATATTGCTTTGTGCCATCAATAGAGCAAGTCCTTAGAATTTCCATGTTAATGTTGTTAATTTCCTGCGCCTGCACAAATTTTGGATTATATTTCTCCTGTGAGATTTTGTTATGTGCTACACAATGCATACTTACCATGTAGCTACACATTGTAGTATTATCAAGAGCATTGCAAGTATTGTGCTAAGAGCTTGAAATGTTCAAATTGTTCATTGTGTGTGCTTTTGCTATCTAGGTCAGAATCACAAAGAACACTTTGTCCATAATATGTTATAAAGTTTTCTTTTTGGTGGATACTAGATAGTAGCTTATTGCCAGCACCATCATTATGTATGCCTATGGGTTTCATGTTTGTGAAAAAAAAAACAGTGTGAAGTTTCATAAAGAATTTTATGGCACAAAAAGTTTCAGGAAATCTTTGTTGATCATGTGGCAGGTTGAAAGTCCTGGGTGTGAGAATGTGCATCCAGAAAAGATGCAGTTGGCCTAATATAACCGACTAATTTCATTTGTAACAGCTTTGCGAGAACAAGTACACTCATGATGGACTGCAGTGCATAGAAATCAGGTCATGTGGTGTGTGGAAGATATCATGTTTATATGGATTCCACCTGTTTCAGTCTTATAGTAGTAGGTAAGATATAATTCCTGGATCAAACTTGAATTTATGGATGTGATTTTTTTTTTTTTGTCAAGGGAAAGTAACCAAGTGGAAATTTTAAGGTCTTATTCAGAAGTATGCAAACCCAATTTTCCTAGAATTTCAACTTCAATTCATTAAATCCAACTTGTGTGATGCTTCTGTTGATAACCTTTTCCAGTGTACAATGTGCATTAAGTCTTCATTTCTTGTTTCTTTGTTTGTTTGTTTGTTTGTTTATTAGACTGGTTTACTTATCATCAAATGTCTTGTACAACAGGACCACAGTCTTATGTTATTTATCAACAGCTAAGAATCAGATTAATGTAGTGGTATTCTAATGTTGAGTCTGAGTTACCTAATTGTAAAGGAAATTTGCAAGCAAAGCCACTTTCCACTTTCCTTGCTTGGCCAAACCCTCATATAGGATTTTGCACCCTAATCTCCCTTTTCCCCAAAGAACCAGAAGCGAAACATGATTTTGATGTGGGGCATGAGGAGTAATTGTATGTCATGAGCTCAAACTTGTAAGCTGTTGGAAGATGACTTTCGTGGCATAGAGTGCTTACAATTACACGGTATTGTGGTATACTTACTGCCCATTAAATCTTTCTTTTTTAAATTTCTCTTTCCCTTTCAAGGGATGGCAAAGAGAGAGAGAGAGATTGAAAGAGATTTCAAGTACAGATGTTGCGTTCATGTACCAATTCATTATCACAGGGTCATTCGTAGGTAGTAGCAAGAATTTTTATGTCACCTCCAAGCTCCGAAGGAAAATATTCCCCTTATATAAGGCGCCGCATTGTTCCTGACAAGTAGGTGCCAAATTCTCTGTGAACTAGCTGTAAAAAGTGAGAGAAGGCAGATGAACTTTGACAAAGTGCATCAGGGCCCTGTTTTATCAAAAGATGAAATCAATTTTAAATTTCCCTACAACACAGGCTGCCATAGACTTACAGTTGAAATCAACTATATAATCAATTTTAACTCTTCATAAAACAGGGCCCAGGTGTCTTTAGTGTGTGGTACATTGGCTGTACCGATGATGACGGCCATAGTCCGATACGTAGTGAGTTTTTGTTTGTCATCTGGGTTATTGAGAGGAAGAAATGGCACATAGTTTTCTCATTACACTGCATTTCAATTCCCTTTCAAAGACATTCTAGTGGTGCAGTGAGAAAGATACATATATTATTGTTTTGTACAATACTTCTAATGAAAGCACATGTTGTGCAAATTTTGATTGTGTATAATGTGCACAGATAATCTTATGACGATAAAATAGTTGTGTGAGTTTTTCTTTCTTCAGTGCTCAAAAAAAGGGACCACCATGCTAATACTGCCCTCCCCATTGGGCGATATGATTTATTACTGATATGTTAACAATTGGTTTCCTTCATCTACAGAAATTTAGAATGTAGTGCCTTACCTGGTTGGCTGCGACTAGTGCATTCTGTTTCAGAAACAGGCATCGTATTGCAGTGACCCCTGCAGTGGAAATGACACATAGATATCTCCTCGAAAGTGCACAAGTATCATCTGTGTGCTATATTTTGTCATTTGTCAATATTGCGTTTGGATCATTGAAATAGTCCAAATTTCTGCCAGTGCATTCCTAATCAACACGAAAGACTCTGTGTAGATGTCGTTGATTTTCCCTGACTCGTGTTGAGAGGATTATGATTGCTTTACAAGTAATACATGTATTAATTATGCAAGCCTTAAGTGAGATATAATTATCAATAAAAGCAAAATACTCTTGAAATCATTGTATACAGCAGTAAAGAACAGAAGAAATTGCAAATAAAAGCTTATTTTGAATTCGAGTCAAGTTGGAGTTTTTGTAAAGCTTGTTTGGCAAGAATTGTAAATGATGCTGATCTATCTTTGTGTGTCGACGGGAAAGAGACCAATAAAGTAAAAGTAAATCAATCATTCCAACTGCATACATTTTGAAGGAGGAATGAGTGTGTTCCTACCTGGGAATTGTGACTTTTGTCTGATTCCACTTTGTCTTATGACTGTTTGGCCTCATCCAACATGATCTAATCCTGTATAGACCAAGTGGATTTAGCTGTATTGGTGTTAGTCACTGTAGTAATTAGACCAAGTGGTATAGACCAAGATGCTATAAAGATTAGATTGTAAAAACTATGCATGTATATGAAGTGAAACCTGTCATTCAGAACATAAAGTTTTCATACCAATTTTCATTTCAAGGTACACTATTTGTCTTTCATACCAATTTCCATTTTAAGATAGGATATGCTCAGTATATTTCACTGCTATATGTTGCTCTTGTAGTTGCAAAAGTAGACTGAAAATACCAACCAAATTTGTGGGGAAGAAGCCTACTCAAAACTTGCCCAAGAACTGTAAAACATAGATATACCCACACTTGAAGGATCATCAACACAATTAATACAGGTATGTCTGATCATTTTGATGAATTTTGTGTAACTACTAAGTAAATATTGTGATGATGGTTTACTGTCTTTACATACTTAAATATTTTTTGGGGTGTTTCCCCCTCACAGTATGTTAAAGAAAAAGCAAATTTATGAATCAATGGGTGTTTGTTTTGGTGTGTGTGTGTGCTTTTTTATTATTTTAGGGAGGGGTTGTCAGTTTCCTTTGATAAGAATTTGAGCCATCGATATTAACGGGAATATATACAGCTGATATTAAGTACACTCTAATCTGAATGTTTAAAAGAAAATAATTATTGTTACATTGCATTGTGAATACTCAGAACAGAAATTGTTGCCTGTCCAACAGAGGTTGATAGTAAAATGACACGTTGTTATCGATCCACACAAGATGAAAAAGAACCAGTTCTCTTCCTTAAATACCCAACGTCACTTTAAAAAATTTACAATGACATGACGCCACATCCGTACTTAATTTGTTAATAACAGAGATGGTAGAAGTTTTCTTGAGTAGAATAGGGACCCCTTCCCCGATCTCTGAGTGGGGGAAATGAGCCAGAACTAAGCACACACAAGAGAGTCATGTGTAAGAACACAAAAATAATGTAGGATTGTACATGGGTTTGAAATCAGATGGTAAACGTTGCAGACATTGGGGATGTTTTTGTGTCATTGTTGTTTTCAGAGAACGATGATACTGGTGGTTACTGTTGCGCAAGTCTTGATAGATCCGAAGTGATCAAAATAATCTGCAACTCGTGTCTTTTTTGACGATTAGAATCCGCGAAATGAACTGCGTGCAATTAACAAAGTTTGTGAGAAAGTACATGTATATATTAACAAGTGTGTATGCGTGTTTCGTGTGTAATGTTAATTTGTTTCAGCGATTGTTTGTTTGTGAGTGTGTCAGAGGAATGCGGATGGCCGTTTGTAATGCCACATTAGTCATGACTGGAGCGGCCGGGGTGGATTATTGGCATAGTTCGCCATAACAAGAACGCTCCCTGAGAGGGGGAAATAGACTGCGTGGGTGTGAAGCATGCTGACTCAACGCGGTCATTCACTTCCAATACAATCATTCTTCTGGTATTGTTTTAGCACTTTTCCCCCCTTTTCCTGCATGCAGAGACTCCAACTCTCCCGTTTTCGACGGGAGATCTCCCGCCGAAAACCCATTTTTGCAAAATCTCCCGTTCTCCCGTTTGAGATTTAATTTCTCCCGCCCTGGCTCTTTGTCTCCCGTTGGAAGGGATTTCTTACTTATTTCTATCGTATGTTGAAAAAATAAGCCTTAGATAGCACAAGAGAGCATCTAGAACCCTAGGAACTTCGCGCTTCGCACACATCAAGTTGGAGTCTCCCGTTTGCTAGGGGTTTCAGGCGGGAGAATCTCCAGATCAGAAGGTGCTTTGGGTTGGAGTCTCTGTGCATGGAGTGATTAATTCCACGCGACGAAAGTGTATCAGACAATCCTATGGACTCTAGGATGACCGCTATACGGGAGACGAATTGTTATTATAAAACTTTATAAATCACTCCGTCGGAGGCGGGGTACCGATCGTAATTGACGGCGCACTATCACTCTCACTCAGCCATCGGCAAGTTATACTGTCTATTACATAATATTCAACCATGTCAACAATAGTCAGACAACGTCATTCAAAAACAGCGGACCGTGTAGAGGAGTAAACGTCATTCGCATCAGGAGTCCTGGCTTGTAACTTATCATGATTTCCTTATCATACAGATCAAGGAATGGTTAAGACAAAACAAGGAGCAGATCACAAAATTGACGAAGATGCTTAATCTATACATCAAGTTCGGAACACAGCGACTACTAAGTGGTCTTTATACTGCTAACGCAAAAGCACCCTCTAGATATCGAACAAAATCACATTATGTGTATTACCTATATGCTTGAAAGTCAGTGAATAAACTAACATGGCGTCATAATTTAGACAACGCAAGGATGAGGCAGTCTTGGTCATGTGACTTTGCTTTCTTTTGCAAAATACCTAATCACCATGTGCGTCAAAATGACGCGTTGCTTTTTGCTCAGTTCGAACTTTATAGGCTGGAAGCTCGTGAATAATCATGTCGGACAGTTGCACTAGTGTATGTCCGCTTCCAATTATTATGAAATAGAACAAAAACAAAAGTAGAACAGCACCGTACGAAAGACCCATGGCTCAAAATAACTGCATCGCACATCTGATTATTATTGTCAATCAATATAATTGTGATCACGATCGATAACGCATCAATCCGAATGTTGTGCGTATAAGTGAACGTCTTTGTGCATAATACGTATTTTGACTATAGCTGTTACGAGGAATACCATTTGGCATGTTTTGCTAATCACTACATAAACTTAACTCTGAAAGAAGCAACTTGCGCAATACCCAATCAGCGATCTATAAACTTGTTTCTCAAGTGATACATCCAGTAACATCTCATTTCGGCGTCGTGGATACAAAAACATGGATGTCTCATAACATTTTGCACGATTCTTTGACCCATTTCATAAACTGGACAATTTCGTCTTGCTTGCATGGTTACACTTTATAGACCAAAATCTCACTTGACATCACCGCTGGGCTGCTGCAGCGTCGCGTTGTCAATAATGATAATGATTTCATCTTTATCTTAATCACAACAACGACACAGAGTTTGTTGATATCTTCTCTCGGACGTGAAATTAGACTTTATTCGCTGACGAGACTTGAGGGAGTATTTGCCAACGTATCAAAACAAACTTCTTGGCAAGGGTGCGCACAAAACTCGTGGAAAGTGATTCGCGTCGCGTCAAAATATCGCCCCCTGTACTCCGTGTTTCCATGAAAGAGACCCGGCTAACGACATCGAGCGATTATTGCTCACTTGTATAAACGGACAGAAACAAAAAGGTGAAACGAATCATAACCAATCACACTCGTAACTGTTGCCATCTTGTTCAGCCGGTTCAATAAACGCGCAACACACACGCAATAGTTGATTCCATGTTTCCATGTCCGGACAACACGCCATGACGATGTCGAGACACATGTTGATATTCGCACGCAACGCGCGGAGTGCGTGGGCGTCACCCATACGATCCTCCTGTTGGTATTTTTTTCGCGCATGGCTGCAAGGACAAGTTGAACACCATTTGCGTCGGTTTGTTTGGGTCTGCACAACACTTTGAAAGCAAGAATGCATAAAATGACGTCAGGAATAGCAAAGACAAATTCAGCCCTTTGATCATCTCGATATCGGCAGAGAGATAAATTAAAGTCGTCCGAAAGAAACACAAACGCATTATTATTACGTTTTACATCTCCTGCGTGTTATCTATCTTTACTAATATAAACTTTTACCTGACAGCAACAATAAAAAGATTAATTATACGGTGTCGTTTGATATATGTGTGGTATATATATATATATATATATATATATATACATATACCTACATTATTATGTATAATTATATTCACATATCGATATCTTACATATCTATATATTCATATATTTCATGATCCTATGTATGTATGTATATGTATGTATGTATATATATTATAATCCCTTATTTAGCACTATTTATTCATTCATTTACCTATGTATTCATAAATTGATACATTTATATGTTGCTTAATATCCTGTTGAGGTTCTGTGACATCTTCCAATTGTGTCTCGAGACAATTTATCATGAGTTTCTCGACCATTAAAGTAAGTTGAGCGAAGTTGTAATGGTGCTACAGGTGCTCTAATTCAAGAGCTGTAAGTTGTTTTCCAAACTGATCCCATCGAATGATTTACTATACAGACAGCGAAGATGTGCGTAAAAGTCTGCATCCCTTCCATGGCAGAACCAACCATCAGTAATTTTGTCGCCGTCGTTGTTGTTGTTGCTGCTGCTGCTGCTGCTGTTGCTGATGTTGCTGTTATTGTCGTCGTTCCCTTTACCTTTCTAAACATCGCTCAAAATGTCAAGGGTGTATGGGGAATCGGGATAAAGCAGTTCAGCTGGTGGCAACCGTCACGACTAACATTTCGAACGTGGACAGGTGGGTATCATAAGACCTTTTGACTCTGCTTGCAGCTTCGTGTAACTGCTATACAGTATGACAAGGGTATCTAAATTCTAGATTTTGTTCACACAGTCATGTACCACTCACACAAATCACACACGTTTTGCATTCCAATAATGATTATTGTGTTATAATTTGCTTTGATATTCAAAACCGTGACCAAGAACAACCAGTTCATCGGCATTTTCCAAAACCATAGACACATTCCTTGTTGAGAAACGTTGAATAGTTGGTCCAATGTCTCAGTTTTTGATTGTTTGTGTTTTGATCAGAATATATGATGATAAAGGCAATGAAGGAGGGAAGATAAAACACCTAAAAGCATTGCAATGATATAAGGAGATATATCAAGAATAGCGCTAAAATAGTAATAACTACGGCGTTTATCGACACACATCATACGTGGGAATCATTCAAGGGTATGGCTTATAGCACAGCACATAAAAGTCATGACAAATGAAGTTGAAATCTCATCAATGAAATATTTCATCAGAAAATGTGTACACTGTAATCAACTATACTATACCTATTACTCTGATACTGGTTTAGCTGACATTACATACGTCAGAATGAATATTTTATGAATATAGACTTTAACTATATAATTATCTAAATCGTGAGCACTGCTGTATCCTTTAATGGGTTGGCTATAATGGTGAAGGTTTAGAATGTATAAGTAATGGGAGTCTGATGTGGCATCCCTCAGCACACACGCACACATACACACACGCACGCACATACGCACTCACTTTCTGCATTTACAGTACTGTAATCTTTATTTGATTTCTGTAATTTCACAAACAACAACATTCATCTTGAAAATGTAAACACAATATACACAAACAGCAATATTTTTGAGGAAAAAAAATACACAACCTGTTCGTGACCCGAAATATACATACAACTTACATTGAAACACATAGACTTTTAATACACACACACACACACACACACACACAACTTCCTACAAATGTATTTTGAAATACGTCTTCTGAACAGAGATCTTCACGTAGAATTCATAGAAAGCCACTTTGGTGTGTTTCTTTTACTTCCTTGTTTTATACTATAGATAATCACTATCTATAATAATAAATGTATGGGAATATTCAGTTCATGACCCTAGATTAATGTCATTCTAAGTTGATTAAGTACTCGTAGTACTGTTTGGCTTCTACCTTTCGTTTGAACTGAGACGTGATATTGTTTGAAACCACGAAAGCGTACGATTTGGATACGCCTGCGTTGATATAACGTGACGTAAGATCATAATGAAGTATATGGTTATATACTCAATAATAGCCAGCATTATGACACTGTGGATGGCCATTATGTTTTCGCGTGAATGCACTGAGAAGTAACAATGTGTGAAATTGATTGACACATGTCAGTTATTTGCCACCATCGTCTTTATTGATAAAACCCATGTGTTGAAATTATAATTCTGTGTTCATTTCGTTTCATAAAGTGAGTGATGAAAAACGATGATTATGCCTATTGAAACCAAGTATGCTGAGTACCCATTCGTCACGCTTATCACATTGAGAACAAAAAGAGTTCGACATGGCAGTGTGAACGTCATCAAACCGAGCCGCAAGTGAGATATCCGTCCGCCGAAAGGACCTGTTGAAAAAGTGAAGAATATCACGTCGATATTATTGGATCATGTTAGATTTACAGTAATCGCTCAGTAATGATATTTTAATCTGCTCATAAGAGACAGATAACGGCCGTGAGTAGGCATGTGTCATTCTACTTGAAAGTCGGACGTGCATGACCTACTTACTTGCAAGGCCCGCTGATGATCTCACAAGCGAGCTCGCCATAATAAAGCTTTAGAAGGACCTCATTCTTTAATCATATAGGGGGAGGTCTGTGAGATCTAGGAAGCATCGTACATAAAGAAGGAAGCCCCGATAGCCTACATTTTGTCGAGCGGCCTGATCACGTTTGCTGATCGTATCTGAAAGACAGTAACGCCCTCAGCCTCCGAAGCAGCGCTATTTTGTGGACGAAAATGTTATTTCGCCTCCAGTAACACTTGGCGTCATACTTCGTTAGTACGCCACTTCGGCGCGTGACGCATAGCCCCCAAAATGCGCGTGTTTCACACTGTTCGCGTTCGATTATTGCTGACTAATTAAAACTAATCCCAAAGCGGCACTTTTTTGTTTCACATATTTGGCTCAAGTCTGTTTATATCGTAAGCACGGGTTGTGATTAGCGTCGCATCGTCTCCGAGTGTGATTTACTGCCTTCTTTCGGTATACCTCCCGTTGTTTTGTCGCTATTGCTAAATTCATGAAAGAAAATCACCAAGACGTTAGTAATCATTATGTAGGCTTATAAAAGTCTTATAAGACTGACATCTAAACGGTCTTGTTTTCACTTATCTGTTTTAGGGCCTATATAGCACTGTTGTGTCCTTGAGTGTGAGAGATCATTGAAATTAACATGACAGTCATGTACACACACACGCAAACAAACAATTCAAACGTTCTTTCATAAAGCAGCTTCCACCAATGAAACATACTATAACACTGTAATGGGTCGAGGAGCCAACGATATAGGCCTATACTATAATCATTTAACAGCATTCGTTAATGTAAGCAACATGTGACGGCTGTATTATGTTGTTGAAAAATAACAAAAATTGACTATGATACACCATATGAAGGCACTGTTGAATCTCGTTTACCCTTTTCTGGAGAGCCCTCCATACACTTTAATTTCGTTGGTATTGACATCATACCTCTTGGGTTTCCCATAGAGAATGACCTGTTTGACGTGTTTATTTATTGCTTCGCTTCGTCGTTATTGTTGGGTTATCAATGCAATTACAACTATTTCTAGAACAGACTATGATATACCACACGAAGGCACTGTTGAATCTCGTTTACCCTTTTCTGGAGAGCCCTCCATACACTTTAATTTCGTTGGTATTGACATCATACCTCTTGGGTTTAAATAGAGAATGACCTGTTTGACGTGTTTATTTATTGCTTCGCTTCGTCGTTATTGTTGGGTTATCAATGCAATTACAACTATTTCTAGAAGTTACAATCCATGAAGGGACTATAAAACGAATATGTCAAGAAATAAACAAACCTAACATTTTAGTTCTAAGAAAGTGATAATGAATCAAGTGGGACATTAACATAAACCTTCGATGCGCTTTAGCATTAGTATAATTATCAATAATATATAATTCATAATTATTAGCACTAGCTCACCTCGCTTTTTACATAGGCGGGGGCCCGCGAAAGCGGGTGGTTATTCCTCTCCCCCCCCCCTCCCACAATAATACACAAACTTTTCAAAAAATAAAATGGAACAAAAACAAAAACAAACTCCACGTCAGAGAAACCCACGAGTTTCGAGGGTTCCGCCCCGGGGGGTGGGGTGGGGGAGCATTGACCTTGACTCTACCAACCACGAGCGCTATTATATTATTATAGTATAGGCTTACCCCAGTATACCTACCACTATATCCCCCCCCCCCCCCCCCCGCGCCTGTGCAGATATTTAAGGAGTTCTGAGCATATAGGCCCTATCTTCTCGATGATTTTATTTTCCTTTTCCCCGAACATTTCCATCAACCTGAAGCAAAAGTGACTGGTCAAAGGTGATTATTCTTTAGATAGACTTGTTCGGCATAGATAATTATCATTGTACCAATGATTGAAGCTCTGGATATAATCAGAAGCACAGCAGACTATGTACGGTATAATGTAGTTTAGAGATGCTGACCTGTACGAACAAACACAAAACCCATGAACCTATGCATGAGTGTTTACCGGTTTATCGTTTCTAGAGTCTCCGTGGTTTGCGAGTCTCCGTGGTTTGCTTTCTTCTAATTGGATGAAGTGTTGGACCTCTAAAGGAATTTTACACGACATGTTCATTGCACCGCTCTCTAGGAGGGGTGAGGGGTGGGGGTGAAAACGAAAGTGACTGCACAATTCTGACCTCATCGAGTCACTGGTTCCTTTCTCTACGGTCGGATGAATCTATTGCGTTGGTTTGTACTGACTGGAAGACTGGGGTGCTTTTCTAGGAAACCTTATGAACCACATTTTCGTGACCAAATACAAATATTTTAGCTACATTTTGATATAAAAATCCAAGAAGGGGGAAAAGAACAGAGATTCTCCCGACCCCAGCGGGGTGGTATAGGCTACGATCGCCCTCTGTTTGTACGGGTAGAGCGACACCGCCAGTGTGTCGCCGGAAAAGCTTACGTCACATTATACTCTGTGTGCTTCGGACCCACCACTACCATCCCAGTTGACCGCAAACAGAGAGTTCACCCTTACTGCCTTCCCCTAATTTCTCACAAATGATCTTGATATTATTTGAATGAGGTATGATTTGCCTGAAAGATGTGCTAAATATATGTAAGTAGACTGGCGAGCTCGCTATTTCGTAGAATTTACGATAAATTGATGAATCAGAAAACGCGGATGAATATCATCATATATTTAGTATACACATTAGAGTAGTCTGGCTGTCGCCGCGACATATAACACAAGGAGTATGTGAGATTGCTTGCTTTGACGGCGTGGAATGTAATCCGCGCGACTCTGGGAAGGCGAATGGCTTCATCTATGAATGAAACTTAATTTTCCTTTCGCAGAACCGCATACACTTTGGATGTGATACTTACACCATCTCAGTTTCAGTTAAGGGCTACTGTCAGTGAATCTAGGTAAGTGTCTAGGGCGAAATACAACAAGTTCTATCGGCAATGCGCCATGTTTTGTGGCTTCTTTGGACGTCGGAGCGGTGTATTGTGCTAGTGGAGCGGCGCGGCGCCGATGGCTGCCTGCTTGTGTGTACATGCCTAGCTCTAGGATTTACCTGTTCACCACTGACTGTGTTTTGACTCAAGCGGGATCGGGAGTGCCGTATCTGCAAATACTGCATTTATCTCTTGATTGCTGATGATGGTAACTTGTGCATGTGATGCGTTCATTATCTAGCGAATGATTCGAAAGCAGTAGATTAAGGTCTGGTGGTCCTTACACGTAATGGTAAGCTGCTGGTCCGCACTTCTTACTTTAAATCGTTGTTGTGTATATTTTGATGTGATCAGACAACTCATCTCTCACAGTGGCTGTTGCCAGCCAGCAGTGCATGTGCAGTGCCGCCAATGCCATGGAACTGAAGGGAGTGGAATGCAAATTAGCTGTAAATACTATGGTATTACTAGCAAGCAATGAACTTCAACATGTACACTTTGACTCCACAAGACCAGTCACCAAGTTCAACGCAGAGAATAGTTTCCCTTCTCAAAATTTAACAGCGATTTCACAATTTTTAGTCAGTAGACATATGTTTTGAACAATATGATGTAGTAGGCTACAATTCTATGTATTGAAATTGCTTTACAAATGACATTTGGACAGCAGTCATACCAGAAAAAAGAACAGCAAAATGCTGTACAATATAGTACCAGACAGTACTCTCGCATAATCAGGTAATATTGGGCAAAGCATTTCTTTGCTGATTAAGCAAAGTACCTTAGCTGGAGAGCATGTTTCATTCATGTCACAGCTGCCACACTTACTTGTATTATGCACCTAGGCTACATGTATCTTCACCACATTACAGCATGCATGGTATGTCACAAAGCCACAGCCTCGTTAAAAGTTTCATATTAATACTATAGCCTTCGCAGAAACCCCAATTACTCGTATGATTGTTTCAAGGAAAGCAACATTTTGCAAATCGACAAATCTACATATAGACTATATGATGTGCATACACGTACACTAGAGCCCCAGAGAAATATGTGCATTCTTATTGGGTAGTAGCGAATTAGTGACTAGATGTATATGCGATTTCTGTGGGCATCCAACAATATTTACAGCAATAATTTCATTATTGATTGTTGAATTCTGGTTGAGAAGCATTGTTGTGTTTAGCTAGTAATTGGTTGTAAATGATTAAACCCCTTTATCTAACATTGCCCATGATCTAATCCTGACTCTTACCTACCTATGGATACCTATGGAAGATTCTGAACGCAGGCTGAGCCTCTGTATTCAGATCCAGGTTCAGTAGTGACCAGGTGGCGTGGCGTCAAACTTAAATTTTATGGGTTCATTTTCCCAGAGTTTATCCAAACCAATTTCAAAGCTGAAGACACTGGGTGCATTTATTAAATTTCTAGGTAAACTATTCCATGGTTTCCTGATGCGCATGTAAAATTAATTTCTTCTTGTAGTGGTTTGTGATCGAAAAATATACAATTTTTTATTATGTCCTCTTGTGCATTTTTTTATTAAACCCAAGTCAGGCACTACTTCCTGATCATATTTATGAAATAATTTAAAGGCTTCAATCATGTCACCTTTCGCCCTGCGGTATGCTAAAGTTGAAAGTCCGAGGTGCCTCAATCTTTGTTCATAAGATAAAGATCTTATTTCAGAAACTAATTTTGTGGCCCTCCGCTGGACATTTTCTAAAATTTCTATATGTTCTTAGTCTATGTTCTAAAATTCTTAGTCTTATGTTTAACCTTGCCCATTTACCCATGCTTATGAAGAAGGATTTATTCTCTGTAGAAATTGTTTTGAAAATATTAATGATAGCTGGCATGTGAAGTAGGCCCTATGGTGCTATGGCACTCTTGCCATCGAACAAGACAGCTGGCCACTTGGTTTTCTGTTACAGTTGTTACTTTCGTAGTGGTAAAATAGTACAGTGCTGCAGGTTTAACGTGTTTACATACCTGGGCTGGGGGTATGTTTATTTGTGACATGAGGATTTTAATGATCTTGTGACCCTTCTGTTTTTACATTTATGCAGGTCTGTCTTAAAAATGTAGTCTCTTTGGTAGTAAATACATGTAGTCAGCTCTTGTTTTTGTTCAGAAGATCTAAACACCTTTTGATGGTACATGCATAAAGTGTAATACTATTGTATGTTCTCTTCCGGAATCCTAGTTGGGTTTTGTTTTGTTTTATTTTGACAGCACTGTCACACAACCCTGGCAATACATACATGTATATTGACATGCTTGCATGACAATCCAGATTGTATTCAATCATAGTTTATTCCTGTGTGATCATGCATGTCTTGTTTACAAAAGTTTGCATAAATCTGTGCAATATACTAAGTAACTTGTGTACCAGCACACAGATATGAAAAGAGACAAAGTTATGGTTAAGGTGCCAATGTTTACCGGTGTGGGGAAGTGAAATGTTCATCAGTGCGGTGACACAACATTTGCTCTTGCGATATTTGCTCTGGTGTTATTTTCTCCAAGGACATTCCAAAATTTTCATTAGCATTGTTATAGAGTTTTAAGTTTAGTTTGATGTGAGGATTAGAGTTAGGGTTATATTTGTGGGTAGTATTTATGTTTGGCTTAGCATGAAGATATTTAATGGGAGCAATTGTCGCAGAAACAAATGTCATGGAACCCATCAATACAGATGATTATGTAATTGTGTATCATAAACTTTGTGCTCAGTCAGCCTATTTTCAAGCAAATTTTTCCTGAAACATTCAGAAGCAGTTACAAGTGGGTAAAAAAAAAGCAGGTTTTGATATCTGTGTGTTATATAAATGTAGTAGCATAACTCTTCATGTAATGGGAGGGAAAGTGTTTTTTTGTGATTTGAATACATGCTTCATATAAAAATATCCTATGTTGAGAAAAAGGGATGTTTTCATTCTTACTAGAATACAGTACAGTGGATGAAGTATGGGGGGGGGGGGGGCAGCCCTCTGGTGAAGGACAGGATTCCTGCAAAGAAAATCTTTTCGTTATGATAGCTGCAATATAAACAAAAAGAAGGAAAAGGTGAACATATCAGTGATACGATTAGTCAGTTGCCAACAGGTGGGTGTAGATATCACTTACCTGTCATGTCAGTATAATCAGCTTGTATAAGAATGAGTGCAAAAGGTGTTGAACCATTTACTGCTTGAGCCACTGGGTTTCTGTGGCAACAGCCATAACAGGAATGTCTCATTGTCTTGTGGTAGTTTTTGGAATGAATGCTTCTAGGCCAGGCCAATGCACTAACTGTATGTGAACCCCAAAATACTCGGCAAACTCAACATGATGATGTTGATGTAATGTTTTCTTTTATATATCCCAGAACACTGTGAGGGAAAAAAACTAATTATGAATTTGCTCATACTTGGAGGCAAAGGATCTTCCAACTGTCTCATGTTTTTTGTTCAAATAGACATATTTTATTGGTTGCAGTGGTATGAAAAGAAAGTTTCCTAAGCCATGAATGTACTTGTTTGAAAGTATGCTGCAAGGGTTCTCAGATCCAGACAGTGCATGATGTGCTCAATATATTATGTGGGTATATGGTGTATTTCATGTATTGGGAGTTGTAGGGCAATTTGGTGTGAGGTTGAATTTGCAAACAGGAACCATAGTTATTGAGTTGGAAATTTAAAGTTTTAGCCCCTGTCCTCAGAAGACAACTTTGTGATTTCCAAACTTGGGAGACGATGTACAGTGCATCTTTTCTTTTTTTTTAAATACATGAGGCAATATTTTCATGAGTTGGTAATTTTGCAGTTATATTGGTTGACTTGTCAATTTTGCAACAATAAAAACACTGCAAAATGTACATGTACATCGTACAAGTGTATGAGGAAAAAAAAAAGGAACTGGGAACTTGCTGTGAACATGCCATCATATATAATCAGATATTTTGATGGATCAAGGCAGTGAACATTGTATGTAGGTAGATAAAGCTTTCTGAACTGTTGTATGGAGGCAAGAACTGTTAGCCTGGAATACACTAGTTAGCGTACATTAAGCATGTTTCCTCAGTCCATGCCAGTAAACAGTGTGTACAACTGTACACTATTGGTAGTGTGTGTGGGGAAAAGGGCTGCAAACTTGCCTTCTTGTATCAAATATCATCAACTCGACACGCCTGTCGAAAATCCTACCAAATACGCATATTTGATCCTGTGCCAGGAGATACTAGGAAATTCTCTAATCATGTCATTCAGAGGTTATTAGCTTGTTACTGTTAGATCATTTCCCTTGTTGTAGGGGTTGCTGATATACATGAACATCAGTTAGTGTTTTGTGAAAACTGAGAAGAGCTGAACTGAGGGAGAAAAACACAAACAAAATACTTAAATGCTATCCCAAGCTTTGCTCTATACTACATTTGTATTTATTACATTAAACACACTGCACTATTTACAGTTTATATTCAGTTATGAAACTTGTAGAGGTTTTGATATAATGGATTTGTAATGAGCTTGCTTGCCCTATTGCAAGGTTTTACTATAGTCGTTGATGTCAAACGAAATGTTAGAATCTACAGTACAGGACGTGATATCTAGAAATGACTGTAATCTTGATTTCAAAATCTCTTCTAAGTTGTATATAGTGCACAATTATTACCTGTGTTGTGTTTGACTGGTAAGTGTGTGACATAATCATGGCCAATGGAATCCCTTCAAACATGACAAACATTAATACATGGAGATAATTTGTATCATGTGTTTATGATCCAAAGCTTTCTTGGACTAGACAGACAGGACTTGTTACAAGTTGGCAATCATTTTAGATTGCTGCAATTGTAAATACTGTGAGACCAGAAACATTTGTGGCATGAAACTTACATGAATTGGCACAGGCATTCAGTGCATTGTGTAGACAAGAACTTTTGCATGCATTTTTCTTTTGCACATCTTGGCTCTTTGTGAAATTTGTGAAAGTGTCATGCACTTGAAATGTTCTGGTTTTATTGTATTAAAGTGCTTTTTGAAGCTTATTCCCAGTGATCACTGGGACATATATGCAGCTTGTCCCAGTAAACCACTTTGTTATCAAGTTTTCAAGAATTTTCATTGATTCAATTAATTGTTAAAGAGATGGATGGCAAGCAGGTTGTGTTATAAATGCAGCTGGTGGAAGGCATAATTTACACAATATGTTCCATTTTGGAATGAGATCATCACAAATATTACATTGTATGTGTATGTGGCACACTTTTACATAATTATTAGTGCATCTGTCTATCCCTGTCATCATCAAGAGATTGTTTGTGGTCCTTAGATTTAAAACGGGCAGTGTTTTTTGTACATTGGCTCTCAGCATTTGTTTGCGATGACATGGTATGAGTGACGTGCACGGTAAACCCTAAGAGGCTTTGCTGCTGTCACACATCACTTCCATTTCTTTTCAGTGTAATCAAAGAATGTTCAGAGAGCCCATACCACTACATGTATGCTGCACTCTCACTATTCTTTGATTTGGGACACAAGTCCTTAGCTGACACCCTTTGGAACTCCAATAGGAATTTGTAACACTTCTTATGTTCCATCAATTGGTTGTTGTTCTATAAACTTCACTGGATAAGAAAGATATTAAATTTTGTGTTATGTTGTAAAGTAGGTCCAAAAGGAGCAAGGTATTATATTTTTGGAACAAGGAGTCCAAATCCTTTTAAGTGAATAAGCCCCTGTTCTTGTTTGATAAACAAGTGACCTGAACTTAGCACCAATTATAATTTAATTTTAACTTATGGGCTTATTTTATTTTACAAAGAAAGTAAAAATCAAACACTGTAAACAAGAATTTGTAGACGTTACAACTTTGCTGTAATCTTGAGTTGGTTAGGGGAGCAAGCCTCCATAACAGTGATTAAGGATATTTATCGTTTTCCCGGAACTCGTAACTGAATTTCTGATTTAGGAATTGGATGTCATTGTGAAGTGTGAAGAGAAGCCGTGACTGCTGTAAGAGAACGACAAACTGATAATTCAATCAGTTTAATTTCACCCTCACTGGTGGCAAGCCTCTGTGACAGGTCTGCTTTCCAGTTGATGATTGTTGAAGGGGTGCCAGGAAGGTCGTCCGAGGAGGAAACATACGTTTGCCAACAAACACAAGATCCGACCTGTCAAATTACACTCCTCTGGAGTCGGGGTTTGAATTCTGAGTCTCTCTAGTGTCAGGAAGCAATGGAGGGGTTCTCCATCAGAGCACATCAGAGGAATGAAATCTTTCAAATTAGTCAAGATGATGGTGGACTGATGCATGTAGACAAGGAAAATACAAGTGTATGGCTGAGCCAGCTGCTTTCCTTTCTTAGAATGTGTGGTACAATGCAGTATGGGGCATTTAAGAGACTGTCTTCAGTGCAAAATACAACATTCATACTTTTGCAGTTATAGCACTGTGGCAGGAGTATCCAACATATGTAATTAAATATTTTACATGTACAATTTGTAAGTCTTATATGCATTTCTAAGACCTTATTTTGTTGAGAATCATTGATGGAATACATGTGGAATAAATGTTTATAAAATCTGATTTATTTAATATTCTATTCACAAATATACAAGGGTTTAAGCAGCAGCATGGTTACATGATTTAGACCACTTAGCTTCTATGCCCTAATCCCTAACTACTCATACCAGTAAAGCGCTACTCTGAAAAAGATTTTGGATTGTGTGCATTCATTTTGTTCACTGTTAGCAATGAAATGGCTGTTATGCTTGTTCTACAGTCTTTACAACAGTACCACATTTGAATGGCCATGTATGTACATGTATAGTAATGTTGAATTCAGTGGAATTCTCACTGGTCTGTTGCCTTATTTTTTTGTGGGTGGATGTGAAACAGCTTTCTCCTTGGATTGATTCTCATTAGACTAACATCATTTCTGTTTGTTTTTCTCCCTCTCTTTTGTGTGCATGCGTCACCAACGTCACAGATCCTGGACTGCACTGATAGCCAGGAAAAAGATCACTCCATCCACTGACCGCTTGCACATAACTCGCGCATTTTGGAATTCACACATTTCTACTCTTGTCCTGCACATTTCCCCGGTGGGGTAAAAACCCAGGAGCTGCGAGCTCTGAGACAAAGATGACGATGGCAAGTCTCTTCTCCTTCACGAGCCCAGTGGTGAAGCGGCTGCTGGGCTGGAAGCAGGGCGACGAGGAAGAGAAGTGGGCGGAGAAGGCCGTGGACTCGCTGGTGAAGAAGCTGAAGAAGAAGAAGGGGGCCATGGAGGAACTGGAACGGGCCCTCTCGTGCCCCGGTGAGCTGAGCAAGTGCGTGACGATACCCCGCTCGCTGGACGGCCGCCTGCAGGTGTCGCACAGGAAGGGGCTGCCCCACGTCATATACTGCAGGGTCTGGCGCTGGCCGGACCTGCAGAGCCACCATGAACTCAAGGCACTGGACTGTTGTGAATATGCATTTGGGAAGAAGCAAAAAGAGGTCTGCATCAATCCCTATCACTACAAGAGAGTTGAGAGTCCTGGTGAGTTAAACGACTGTTTAATATTAATCTATTCCACTCTTAGTTTAATGTTTCACATTCTTTTGATATAATCATATTTCACATTCAGTATTATTTTCATGGTCAAAGTTGCAAAAACGTGTACCTTTGGCTTGAAAGAGAATATCAAGGAGACCCTAATATGTTATGAAATTTAAGATACACAAAGAGGCACAGGGTATTTTCATGGTGTCAGTAAATGGACCTGGGGGCAGTTGAGAAAAATTTCCTTCACAACGTTGCTCTATTCTACATGGCAATTTCTGGAGAAATAGAATAAAGAGTCCATCTTGTATAGTGTCACACTCCCTTCCTCTTAATTTTGTCACCTAAAATTAGTCATGGAGTTATACCCGAAGATCTATGCTGTCACTGTGTAAGGTGAACTGTATTCACAAGGTGATACTCTCATAATGTGATACCTGTGAAATTGATATTTGTTCTGTCTGATTAAATGTAGTATTTTTCTTCTCAAAGAGCTTTTGGTGTGGACAGAATTCCTTTGCGAAGTGAAGAGAGAATTCCTTCACAAAGACTGATCAGAGCTTTACGCATACTATGCTGAAAATATGATTCTCCACTACACTAAAGAGAAGGCTCAGTAAAGGGGCTTTATTGTAATCATTTTCTCTTTGCAGTTATGTAGCTCACTCAGAATGACCAGTATACTTAATATGCTCAACACAGGCAAGTTCAGTGTAAGTTTAACTTAGTATATATTGAAAAAAAAAAAATCACAATAGTGTATGCTACAAACAAGAAATATGGTGCTGTCAGTATGTACATTTCATTTCTCATTCATTGACAAATTCTTTTTGTCTCAGAAATCTTTACTGTTTCACAGTTACATTCATGTAAAATGCTTCAGGGATATCACTACCAATCTGCCCCTTAAACGACAGCACCTGTCTATTGATTTGTGCACCAATAAGACCAAGTAAAAGCAATTTCCGTACAGTAAAGCAGAGGACCATTGTAAAGCTGTTCTGCACATACAAGTAGGCGTGAGTCATGCATCATTTCTATTTGTTGCATTTCAATTCCCAATCGAACTCAAAATGCCTCGCGACACCTTTCTCCTGTTGTTGTCTAACCTTGATGATTAATGGTCGAGCAATGAATAACTGGGAACGAAGGCTGCCAATACACCGGAGATGCCATTGAATAAAAGCACTTCCTGTGAGCTCAACAATAGGGGAATTATTGGAGTAGACTGATCATCCGTAAGATGTTTCAAGACTGGGCGAAGAGGAATCAATAATATAAGTGAAGTCAGTGAATATTCCAAGAAAGAAACCTTCAATTGAACAACCCGCCCACACATACACACCAGAGAGTCCCTACAGCCAGTAGAATGAAGCATGTCAACTGCTGGCATTAGAAACTTAACTCTTGAGAGTGGTATTTGTGTGCATGTGTTTGTGTGTGTGTGTGTGTGTGTGTGTGTTTTGCATGGGTCAACTGTATTTTTAGCACTGTGTCTTGATGTTTGTGTGCTAGGAGAAAAAGAACATGCTTTTTATGTGAGTGTATGTGTGTGTTTGTGAGTAAGGTCTGATTGGGTTTGTGTGTTCACTCCAGTGCACAAAGACTGTGAAAGAAAGCCCAGGATTAGCGGAAGTAACTGAAAATAAACTTAGAAATGTAGTCATACGCCAGGGGGTCACATATGAGACAGAGAGAGATAGAGAAAAAAAAGAGAAAGAAAAGACATAGGCATTGAAATCTTCATGTCCATTAAATAATAAAGCCTGAAATATACATTTCTCATCTAAGATTAATGATTCTGTACATGAGTCCCTTGTTTGACACATAGAAAACGTCTAGGTGCTTCCCAAAGTGCAATATGTTGTACTGAAATATATCCCCATCATTTCAATACAAAATGCTGACTAGTGCAAGCCTCGTGGCTATGCTGAAAAGCTCATTCTACAAAATAACTGGATCAGTTCTTGACGTGATGAAAGTACTCGCTTGTGCAAGTGTAGATAGAGACGTGAAAGTGAAAATATTGTATGTTCCATTGCTACTCATGTCTACACATACAAACAATATCCTGTATGCCAGGGTGCAGTATATGGAGTTGAAACCATGCAATTCTCAGATATGATAACTTCATTTTTGACTGGCAGATAGCATCCGTGGACAGGTGTGCACGGCGTGGTTGCCTCTGGCTGTCCAATCCCTGCCTATCCTCCCGGCCTGTGTGAAAACCAATCCTGCCATCCCAGTATGACTCATGCAGTCTCGCACTAACCCCTCTCTCCTCTTGCTTACTTTTACCCCATCCTCTTTATCTCTCACTCTCTCTCTCTCTCCTTCTCTCTCCATCTCTGTTTTTTTCTCTCTCGCTCTCTCGCTGTCTCGCCGGTCTGCCCTCCCTCATCGCATCACTCGTTTGCGTTCACTTGCCTCTCTCTACAGGATGTGTTTTCAGTTGGGTCTGTCATTATGCCCATCGTGTTAACAACATAACACCTCCGTGTATGCTAATTCATGGCACTTGCAGATCACACTGCAGTATAATTATATGAAGTAGCTACTTACAATGGGTTTCTTCACTGCAGACTAAGCCAGTGGAAGTCTGTGTAAAATAGAAATTGTATAATTCAAGATGACATGTCTTTACATGATATCGTCAGCTGGGAACCAGAAGGGCGCCTTTGTATTCTAAGATTTGAGCACAAATAAAAACAAAACAATCAATTTTCATCAAATGAAAAGTTTATTTGATCAAAAGTGGGTACATTTATAAGCATTGTTCCAATAGATGAAATCATTTGATTGAAAATGAAAATAGTTAAAAATTGACATCATAATGCAGAGGAGATGGAGCTCCACTGCACAACATGATACTGTGCACACCAACAACTCAGTACCCCTCAAAATTGTGATAAAGCCTTGCTGGTTCTTGCCCGACGATGTTCTTCCCACTTTATATGTGTTTTGTTACGTTAACTCATGTGTTGTCAGAGGTAATGTATTGAGCAATACATCAGATAATCCCACTAAATTGAAGGTAAACCAAAACTCAAAAGAAGTTGAAAATGAATTAGAGCATCTAGAAGAAATTCTGTTATTGTATTATGGGTACTTTTTAGAAGAATGATTTAAAGAGTTGTGCAGTCAGAAGTTCTACAAATTTGACACACCATCCTTCATTTATATAAACGTAGGCCTATATCTCAGTCTTTCTAACCTCAAAACATCACTTTTGTGGGACTAGTGATTGATAGTCTTACATGACACCAGACACACCTCTCAATCAGTCTAAATGATGTTTGTAATATCTAGATTTTACGGAATTTCTGTGTAGTTGCCAAAACCGTGTAATGCACACGCTAATAGATCATGCATGAAGATAAAATGCGTAATGGTTTCTGCTATAAATGTCTGTGCTGTTCTCCCATTCCTTTACCCTTGCTCTTCACTCAGACCTCATATAATCATCTTCAAGCTGGTCATGTATTGTCCCCCCTCCTCCCCACCCCCAACCTATCCCCAACCTACCCCCCCCCCCAAACCGTCTTCTGTCCCCCCAGCGACACACATTCTTTGTCGTGCCATGTGCCACGCTGACAGCTCATCATCACCCTGAGGCTGCCATAAGCTGGATCAGGCAAATGCAGCATGGAAAGGTTTTATTGAATTAGGACACCCCCTGTTCTCTCTCTCTCTTTCCATTTCTCCCCTTCTGTTTAGGGGGTTCATTGGTTTTCTCTCCCCATCCTTTTTTTTTTTTTTTTTCTCCTTTTTCTGTCTCTCAGCTCCACATTATGAATGTTGGCCCGCAGACAAAATGCCTTGATTTCCACTGTGTTGCCAGTGTAGTGGGGTAGCTGGAGAGTATTGGGGGGTGGGCGCTATGCCAGCATGTCTGACCCCAAGAGTGACAGAAGAGTGATGATATGTAGTATTGGGGGGGGGGGGGGGGGGGGGATTTGATTGTTTAGCAAGGGTTCATTTGCAAGACCTACATAAGGGGATCATATTCATATTACATTTGCAATTATTATCATATTTCCGCTGATGTACACTGAATTTAACATTTGGCAGATACTGTAAAACACGATATATTCGCGGCATGAAAATTTCACGTATTGGAGCTGACTCCCTTTCTCGCAGCATGAAATTTTCGCGAATTGCCACTGGCACTCAATGCATATTGTGTAGGCAAGAACTTTCGCGTGCATTTTAATTTTGCGAGTGTTGACGCTCGCAAAATTCGCGAAATTAAAATGCACGCAAACATTCCTCGTTTTACAGTATATAACTGACTGCTTGTCACCACTTCTTTTAATCACATAATTATGGTGTAGTCTTCAGTTAGATTTAGCATTTAAACCATTGAATGATCTGCATAGGTATACACTGTTATGTATGGCCAAAATGCCAAATATTCCAATGGATTTTTTTTTTAAAGTTATTTCTCTGTGGTACTCAGAAGTCATGTAACTGATCGGCTGCTACATGTATACGTGCACCAATATAGTTTCACCATAGCGTTCCAAGAAGTGAAGCAAAAATGATGGTACATGTACTGTACATAACTACAGTGTACAATAATGCTGCTATAATCAGAGCCAGTTTGCACGCAAATGGGATAAGATTTCAGCCCGACTTTGCATTGCTCATGACAGAGCCTATGTTGGCACACATCTGTACTTGTTAGGGTCTAAAATATGCTTAGCCATGCACGTGCAGATATTGCGTTTGGCGCATGCATAAAGATTTGAATACATGTGAGGACATTTGTCTAAAAGTAAGGTGATTATCTTGTGTGCTGGTGTTGTAGGTAGTGTACAATGTAGTATCTCTTTCTGTGTAGCAGTGAGAGATAGCATGCAGGCCTTTATATGCTAGGCAATGTTTGTGGTGTTTTATGTGGGTTATTGTATGTGATTCCCCCTCAAAAAAAAGAAATGAAGAATAGATTAAAAAAAGAGAATGAGGAAACACAATCTATAACGTTCTGCAATAGTTCAATTGTGGTTGATTATTCCATTGTGCTTCTAGTGTATCTTGCCTGTTGTGTGGTCTTGTCTGGTCAGTGATTATATTACATGTGATTTCTCAGAAATGATTAATAACAGCACTCAAGTCAAAGCCTAAAATGATAGTGTATTGATTTGGGGGAAGGCCATGAGATGCCTTGTGGCTTCATGTTTAGTCGTACAGCAGAGAATTAAGTAGGTTGTTGAATTGATCAGCCATGGATTTAGTGCTTTACAAAAACAAATTGTGTCAAACTGTGTGTTGCTTTTTACAGTGGCTCAAGCTAGCTGTACCGGTAGTCACTTTATGTGGCTGTTAGAATCATGCCACCATATTACATAAACTATTCTTAATTTCACTGAAGTAATGCTTGATGGTCAAATACCTATTTGAATAGACTGCTTCTTTGTTGAAAAACAACAACAACAACAACAACAACACCCTTTTTTGTGCCATTTCAGTTCCTTTTCTATACTACTGTATACGCCAAATATTTCGCGAGGTTTTTATTTTAGCAAATTTTGCGAGTCAAGTGCTATTTGCGAAATTAAAGACACGCGAAAATATTGACTCTGGTCCTGATAAGAATGTGGCATATGCGTGTACACTTCTCCGTTCAGTGTACAGGACTCCACGATCGCGAATTTAACCACTTGCGAAATCGTCCGGAAGTCCCAATTCGCGAACATTTAGACTCGCGAAATATATGGCGTATACAGTATGTAGCAAGTATATGTATGAATCTCTGAAAAGTGTCCAAGTTCAAATTCATGTCCTTTTTCATGCCATTTTGTATGCAGTAGTACATGAGGAAGAGGTGCAAAAGTTTGAGGTTCTTTTGTTTGTGTGTGCATTTGTAGATCTTGATGTGTATAGAATTACAAATGTTCAAGTATCTTGTTTTCATGGGTACCCTGTTCAAGTGTACACTGCTTCCACTGCTGGCTAGCAATTTTCCTTGACATAGAGTGAGTAAATAAGGGAGGTCATGGCTGATACATTCATTCACCTTTTCACTACTCAAGGCTGGACTTGATTGCCCACATTATGTGGGCATTTGCAGTAGGGGCCAGTACACAGTATTGACCTCTGTGATATTGTTTAACAAATCAAACAAACCTTGTGTATATATGTGTGTGTGTCTGTCTGTCTGTGTGTGTTAGGGGTGGTGAGGTAGGCTGTTCAGGAAATCTGTAAATTGCATTAACTGGAACAAGACAAAAGGCTAGATATTCCTAAATTCAGTTGACACCACCTCCTTCTAAGCCCCAACAGAATTCTACAAACTGTGTGATGAGAGAGGGAAAAGGATCAGACCCTTCATAAAACAAGGGAAAAGCATGCCTACTATGCTTGCACACTTACCTTGTACAATGCACATGTACAATTGATTTGTGCACCCACTGTGTAGGCCCTATGTGATTTCAAAAGGGCCAAAGGGTAGATGATTGAGTGAAAACTGCAGTAATGCCATCTTTCCACACTGGACAGATTGGTGAATGCTGAAAACAAAAGAGTCTTTTGTAGTGTTCGGTGTTTGGTGTCAACAAAGTGACAAGCACTTGGAGTCATGGCTGACAAAGTTTCAGCACTGCGCAACATGCTGATCAAAAGGTGCATTCACATTTGAATTACTGTAGTATTAGGCCTAAATATCATTGTAACTTCTTAATAGCACCATTCTCATTGACAAAATTCTACTGTAATGCATACTGCAGTAATTCACGTTGGTACCATTCTCATTCACAAAATACCATGGCATTTCACCCTCAATGTGAATGCACCTAAAGTTTACAAGTGAAGTGAACAGTGTGAACACACATGTATGCACTCTTGTGCATTGTTTTTTTGTTTATTTCAGCGTGTTTTACATTCTATGCAACCTTGTCTGTAAAAACAAGCTTAAATTTTAGAAAAAGAAGCGCTCGCCTTTTACCTCTTGTTTGTTTCTTTCAATGCTGTGTATTTGCCTTTGGTACACTTTTACTGAGTTGTAACTGTACTTTATCATCCAGGAAAATTACATCCTGGAAATTTTGCATTGCACTATGTGCCGCTTGACTAATGTGAAATTATGCCTAACATTCTTTCAGTCATTAACAGCATAGTGATATCCCTATACCCAGCAGAGTACAAGTGACTGTTGGTTGGCGAGTGAAATTTTGAAGATGTAAGAGAAAATAGTATATGAACTGCTTTGTAGTGTTCTTCTAGGTGTGTGAAGAGACTAGTCTGTCAACAAGCATGGTCACTGTGTAGCCTTTGTCACAGGTCCCTTTGCTGCTGTAGTGTTTGCAAGAGAAGCAAGCAGAGGGTTATATGTGAGACTAGTCGAGCCACCAGTGAGAGCCAAGACCCAGCTAGAAGGCCTTTGCTGATCCTTATAATATTTGAATGTGCGTCTTTGAATTATGGAAGTTTGCTGCCAGTGTTAGGTAGCAAACATCACAGCCAATCAGCTGTTTGAAGAAAACTCATACTTGCACCTTACACACTGACAGCCAATGTGCATATCAAACAAAATTTTTCACTGGTCAAAGTGACTAACCTTTGTAAGCTGCGTTACTAGTAATCAAACTGATTTTAATATTCAGTGTTTGTAATGAGGAGGTTAGACATTCTCCTAGTCATTAATAATGTTTATAATGATCATAATTGCAGATCTGAAGTCTTACTGTATGTACTGATTTATGGGCTCAGCTTCCAGCTCCCCAGCTCCTAGTTCTTAGCTTACAATTGTCAGTGCCAACTTTTAACAGCTTAAGCATTCAGGGCCTTTGAAAAAGGCTAGGTCTGGATGATGACCCTAGCTGAACCACACTGTGGAAGCTTGATCACCACCATTTGGGAAAACAGGGATAATAGCATATGTGTGTGTGTGTGTGTGTGTGTGTGTGTGTGTGTGTGTGTTTGCCTACATGTATGTTTATGCAAGTTCAAGTTTGTGTAGGAGTGGGTTTGCAGATTGCGTGTGTATGATGTGTGTGTATGTGTTTGAGGTGTGCTTACTTATAAATGGCTGAGTTTTTGCCAACCTCTGAATATATTTTGACCTAGTTGGGGTAAAAATTTATGAATGATAAGAAAATATTGCCTTGACCCACAATTGTCTGCAGGTGAATGCAGGTTTAGTATTTTTGATAGTGTACTATGTTTAAATGTTGTTGGGTTATCACTACGAAGCCAGGTCAGAGAGCTGTACACAAGAAGTATTAGGAGTTGAATCCTAAAATTGAATAAAATGTGGACATCCTTGATGTGACAAGTG
The DNA here is from genome assembly GCF_040938485.1 of Diadema antillarum. Lineage (NCBI taxonomy): Eukaryota > Metazoa > Echinodermata > Echinoidea > Diadematoida > Diadematidae > Diadema > Diadema antillarum. Next base: position 76,666 of record NW_027271564.1, on the reverse strand, counting down.
ACACATTTATGAGTAATGTGCCTGTGAAATTGATGAAACATGTGTGAGTTTTTGATCTCAAATGGCATCTCTTTTTGACTCATGTTCTGAAACCCCGTGCCTCTGAGGCCCATCACATGGCATTGTAATGAAATACACCATAGATATTTACAGTATTACTGTATTTCCAGAAATAACATTTCCTGCATCCTTTCTCATCACAGAACAAACAAAGTAATGATAGATTTATTGAATTACAGTGCATACTTTCGACTTTAATGATTACAGTAACTTCAGACCAGAGTGTATTAGTTCATGGTTATTTTCGTGTTGCATTATGTACAAGTTTGTGTGGGCGTGTGAGTGTTTATTGGCAAAACACTTGACTCTTCACCTTCTTCAAACTATAGTTTATATGACAAGTATCATATTAAGCTCTCGTTGGAGTTTCGAGTTCGTACATTTTTGGAACATCGTCTATTAATTTAGAAACCAAGTAGGTGGTATCTATCACAACATCAGTGTGACCTTCTTTTGTGGCAGAGAACTAAAGACAGGGAGGCATATTTTAGGAAGTTCCTGAATCGCAAATAAACATTGTGCATGTATTAATATCCACGGAGCAAAATTCACACTAATCTCCAAATTATCGGCAGGTTCCCGTGGCAGAGCTAGGCATAATGCGATTTGTGCAAGCCAGGTATCTCTGGTTGCGTCGGCAGCCCTTGTGAAAGTATTGTGGTGAACCCGGGTCTGTGCGGTTGGTTTGCGTCACCTGGTCGTGAATCACCGGGCCAGGGGGGTGTGCAAGGCGTTTATGACACAACAAGGGATGTTTCCTCCCGTTGCTAATTGGGGGGCAATGTAACACAATCAAGCCCAATCCTGCAACATAATCCCCCTACCCCTCTCTCCGTTTGTGGGCTCTTAATGACCCGTGATTATTGGGCGTTGTGAGTCGTTGATGGAGGTTGTTTCCATTTGTTAGAAAGTGATGGAAAGAGGGGCCTTCATCATTCAGCAGCATTAGCTTGGGCAAATGATAAGTTTCTCATGCCACTTTAACCAGATTTACAGGCTTGCCTCATATGCAGTTATTCTTGTGAGCTAATGAGTTATATAGGCTATAGAAATCATGCTCTTAAAATTATTTTCCTGTGAGAACTGTTTATTGTTGGTTAGCTCTGCAAATTATGTGTGCCATAACAGATTTCTGAATAGATGAGCAAAACAGAATTTGTGTCACAGACATGTAAGAAGCATACATGCATACAGTTTGTACTTCACATTCTTAGTTATAACTCATGCCGCTGTACAAATGTACCTAAATTTCACATGAATGTCTTTATGCATACTATGTGCTTGAAAATGATATGGTTGTTGCATCTTGTGTAAGTGAAGGATTTCAAGCTATCATTCAGGAACAATTAATTGATAATTAAAAGGTCTGAGATATTGTACACATAGCACAAGGTGTGATGCCTACAGTACATTAGTACTATTACGGACTGGAATAGTTTCTACCACCACAGTGTAGTCAGGTCATTTGTGATTTTTGCTTTTCTCTCTCAGTTCTTCCACCGGTCCTTGTGCCGCGCCACAGCGAGTCGATACCTTCACACAGTCTGCTGCCCTACCGGAGCCTCCCCGAGCCGGCCTACCCGCACAACGCCACGTATCCGCAGAGCTTTCAGCAGCAGAATTCGCCCCCTCCTCCGCCAACTCACCCGGGTTCGCCCCACAGCTCCAACCAGCCGCAGGCATCGCCAGCCAGCTCAAATCCTAACAGTCCCTATGGTTTGCCAGGTAGGTACCATGTGCCTGGATGATCCAGGGGGGTGGGGCAAAGAGAATTCAAGGGGTGGAGGACTGGGTGTGTCTAAGGAGTGCATTGTCGATGTTGATCCAGTTCTTTATTCCCATAGTGCTCAAAATGTGTCTGTTATGAAATTATAGTAGGACAGGCTGCCAAGGAGCATGACTAAATCTCTTGTGCTAACAACAACAACAAATTTCAATGATGCAGATTCTGCTCGTCCCCAACGATGAGCTGTGTAGAATTTTGTGTTCATGAGCGGTATGGTACACTGACTACATCTACTAGTGAGCGTTTGAACTGCGATAGAACTGTTACCCTTGTTGAGTAAGCACAAAAACGCCAAACAAACTGATGACTCCCGTAGTTCAGAAGCTGTCAGTTGAATGAATCACAAACATGATGCCCTTATGTAGGCCATTGTTTGCATTGTCATGAAAACACTATCCTATGACAAGTTTAAGGCATTAACCCTTTAGCAGCTATGTTGGATTCTCGCAATGTCAACTTCTGTTTGCTGAAAAGAACAGGCAATTTTCACACAATTTGGAAGGGTATGGACAAATTGAGCATGCATTTATGGAGATGACCTGAAGAGTAGGGTGGATGCAGGGTTCGTATGATTAAAGCTGAGAACCGTATTTGCCACATACTGTATAAGCTGTTATTTTCATGAGGGTTTAATTTTCACAAATTCTGCAAATCATTGTTGATCCGGGAATTTATCAACCACACAAGAAAATGTTGCCATGCACTAGGGCAATTGTGCGCTTACGATAGCCTCTCTGTCAATTCACGAAAACAACATCTCGCTAAATTGTCTGTGACTTCATTCACAAAAATATCTGGATGCATAAGCAAACAGCTTATACAATTGAGTGATATTTGGGAGAGTGCTAAAGGGTTAATCAGTATGTGTACAAGAGCTATGCATCCTCTATGTGCAGTAGAATGGGACTTGCAAAAGTTGACAAGAGTCCAGCATCCTTGGCAGCATTGTCTAGTTTTGGAACAATACTTTTGTGCAAGGAAAAATTGGCAGCAAAACAAACACCTTTGTTCTAAAGAAAGCCATTTCTTAGTAAACCCGAGAAATTGTTATGAGGTGTTTATGGGTTGGCTTCTTGTGCCAGTTTTGTCACCTTGGACTTGTTTGCTCAAATCCCCTCACCCCCCCCCCACCCCCCCCCACACACAACACACACACACTCACACACACAATCCAGCCAGGAGGTTGGATTACAGCTTACTACCACATGATTGATGTTATGCATTTTTCAAATAAGCACCATGATAGCTCATATTACAATTTAATCCCATCTTTTGAAGTGTGGGGGAGGGAAGAATGGATGTAGCCATGTTACAGTGCTTCTTCTTACACACACAAGATCGTTGGCTGAATGCAAGGCAGGCAACATTCGTGCAGGCATCTATTCATCAGATAACATTGTGTAAGCCAATGTGGCATTTGTCTAAATAACCGGGAACCTGCACATACATGGGTTTTATTCCATACATGCATACATACAAGCATAGGCCAGTCATGCCACATCCTTTGTGGTGTATAAAGGACTTCCAAGGACGATGCACTAAAAGTAGAGTGGTAGTGGTTCAGCTTTTCTACGTATTAAAAAAAAAACATAACGGGCATTGTTTCAGAGAGGACAGACCAGACTGTGTTTACAGTGGGTGTCTCGTCTGTGAACCTTCCCCTACTTGACTAGATAATCATTGACTGCACGACATTATTGCGGTAATGCCAATTAGATTCCAGCCCAGGTCGTCGTAACCAACTCATTCATTGCTTCAATAAAGATGCAGAGGTGGCACTCCCTGCTTCCCATTAATTAGCTAACACTCCTGGTTTATGTGGGCGATGACCTGCCTCAGGGACTGCGGGGGATGGCTCGTTCAAACCACTTCTTGGACCTGGATAGTGATAGTGTGACACATCAATTGGCTCAGTCATTCAAAGCAGTTCAGTGGGAAAACTCTTGGCTTTGATATCCTTTGTATTTTCCTTTATCAAGCATTAACTAATATGTGCATTTCGTCTCTCTCAAAGTACTTGTAGGCCTACAGTCAAGTTTTGCCCACACAGTCATTGGTGCAAATATGGCGGAGAATGGAAGGATTCAGCAGTGACATAATAGAGTACTAAAGTGATGATGTCACAGTCATTTGTTCGAGTATGGCTACCAACCATTGTGTTCACAGATATTCAGGCTATTGGAGGTTGTTTGGAACCAGTATCCTTGTCATTGAGTGGCTATGATATCACACATCATTACTCTGCATTATATCCAAACTTGTAGACTATTAGTGTGTTCATTAAAGAGTTCCGCTAGGCGAGGACTTTGTTTCTGCTATTTGACAGATACACCACTCATAAATATATTTCACAACTTTTTTCATCGCAATAATTCTAACTGACTCCATGAGAGGACAATCTTTTGCCAGGTTGACTATAACGTCCTGCTGCTGCATGATTGTTTCGTATGCCATTTAAGTAGAAACTGAAGTATTGCTTGAACGAGATCAGCTCCAATTTTTTTGATCACGCCAAGTGCCTCTCATGTCACTCTTATACTCTATGTAGGCGGTGATTGATCCATATAATCTCAGTTTAAGTCTTCTGTTTACTTTGCGTTTGGCTTTTCTAGGCCAGGGTTCATCTCAGCGGAAGAAGTTATTGTGGTTTACCCTTTGCTTTGTTGTTGATTTTAACTTATGTTGAGGGGATGACATGAAGACATTTGCTTGGACAGCATCTCGGGGTATTCGTCCGGGGCTCTGCCTTGTCGGATAAACCAGATGTAGTTAGTCAGGACCCTTGTTAATTATCACCACATCCAATTACCAAGGCGAGTAAATCCCGCCAAGGTTGCACGGATCTCGTTAAACAAGTGAGTGAGACCGGGGCGTCTGTGCTGCGCCCTCAAATGAGGCTCTACGTGAATAATGAGCCGAATACTTAAAACCCAGGTACTGGCACGAACTGGGGTGACGATACAAATCCGTAACCAAAATAACATTGGCGCTAAGTAAGCCTTCAAAGTAATGGCTGAGTCTGCATCACGAGTGATGCTGTGCATATCGCTGTCATAAGAGCCCCCCCCCCCCCCCCCCCATCGTTACCATCAATGTCTTGAAATATAATCAACATTTCTATTCTCAAGATGGTTCTCCATCCTCTGTAATCATGACTGCTCTGTAAAGCCCTGAAAATTAAGTGTCCTGTACTGTTATGCAACACAATTCATTGCTCCTCTACAAGTTACCATATTTACCATATTAAAATGATTTTGGTCTTTGACACCTTTTGAGGGGAGATTCATTGTCATCATCTCAAAAGATGGAGCTGATAACATGATTATACAATTAAACATCAACATTTGCATTAGATACATTGTAGACGATTGTTTCCTGTTTACAAATGCTAAGTTATATGGGGGGAGGGGGGAGAGAACAAATCGGACATGACAAACTTAATGCATGAGGGGGAAGGTGACAGTTTCTGGAGAATGGTCAAAACTATTCAAAGTCAAAGTTCACATCAATCAACATGTAAAGAAACCTAACAGTAATGCTGGCTTTCACATCATCAAATATTCTGAATGAATTGCCCATAATTCAACACATACCTTTTTATTTATTAACTGTGTTATATTGCTATACTATACTCTGCCAGTCCTGTGTTTGTTGTATGAAAAGCTCTAAAATATTGAACATGCTTCAGTATTGCTAAGAATTTATTGCCACTTTGGAATGTGCCTATTGATTTCTGTTACATTCCATCATTATTTGTAGCCTGTTCATGTTCCATTGGATTGCAGAGAGATGTGTTGATTACCTAGGTTACTGCAACATGATCATGACTTGTGCATTGATGCCCCTCCCCCTTTCTCTCTTCCTTCCAGCTGACACGCCTCCCCCAGCGTACATGCCACCCGAAGATGGCGGCCCTAACCAGAATGACAACAGCTCCACGCCAATGGACACCAATCCACCCTCACTTGTGCAACCAAACCAGCTCATGGGTAATTTTGATGTTCTTGTACTTGATTGTGTAACCCTGGTGTAAATGGGGTTCCATGTACCTATGTTTGCTTGTTAATGTGTTTGTTTGTGTTGTCAGTTTACTTTTTAAAATGTCATTCTTTGTGATGTTGATTCCTTGGCATTGAATGGTTCTCCTACTAAGTCTCCTCCAGGAACTGCTGCAGAGATTTGGCTTATTTTTTTTTTTCAGCGGGGAGGGGATGGTTCATCCTCCTGTAATTGAACTGAACTGAAGTGTCTTGATAGACATCAATTGTGAAGCTTATTGTGAAAGTATGTGACTACGTGATGGTGGAGTGACCTTAAGGAGGGTACATGGGGTTACACTTCAGATAGCACATCAAACTGAATGGAAGCATGATACAAATACAATCCACTTAGTCCTTTGTTTCCCCTTTTTGAATGGCATCTTGAGATCTTGGGGAAAGCATCGAGCCAAAGGTTAAGGTCACATTTGGAAATTATTTACTGCACATGCAAAAGTTTATGACAAATGTCATCAATGTTTTGTTATCTAGGGCAATTTTTTTTTTCTATTCTTCTTTTTGAAAAGAAACCAATGTGATGGTTTTTACGTGGCATCGTGCCTTGATAGTAATTCCCAGTGAAAACTGCAAAAGTTTAATCATGAAATTGCACTGTCATAGCCATTTGGTTTTCCCAGGTGCATTTTTCTGCTTTGAAAGCAGTTGTGAATGTAATGTATATAAAGGTTCAAGTTCGATTTGATTGGTCAACACCTGAGGTTTGATTGAGCAATTCTGTTCAAGCCTGGAACTCTGAACTGGCATGAAATACTAGGATCTGAAAATCTAAAATCTGATTGTATTACTGCCAATTGTTATGTCTTGGGTAGTGTAGTTTCCCCCCAGCATAATATGTAGTATTGCTCAGCTTGACACAAGTTACAGCTCCATGACAGGTTTCTTGTAGACATGTTTTCCCCACAGATGTTTGAGGAAGATCATGTTACCAGATTGCATAGCAACTGTGGAGTCTTAGTTATGAGCTGTCCCAAGCAACTTTTCTTTCCCTTATTTAACATTCAATCAAGCCCCGTAGTCATCAATGTGCACATTGGTGTGAAATGGGACCCCGAGAAAGGGTAAAAGGGCATTCACTTCTGTGCGATCTGGAACAGCACATGTCGAATCAGGCCAGAGTTCCCAGCGATTCTCGGGGAATGTAATTTTTCTCTTCCCGTCTCCATTCCCCGTCCCATCTCACTTTCTATTCCGTGGAGTATCCCGTGGCACAGAATAGCTCCTGGTGAAGGCACGAACAGTGTGCTCCCAGTTGCTTCCCCCCTGGCAACCGTGATGGCAATGAATAGACATGTAGTCCGACACCTCCAAGATAAATGCTTCCACATGCTGCAACAGGAACAAATTATCACCTCGGCTGCATGCGAAGGAAGGGGTGCGCTCACGTGCCGCGAACATTGCAGAGGACTCGGAAGATGGATAAAAAAGGGCACGCGAGTCCATGAATGTGCTTCCGTCTTTCGCCGTTGTAACGCCTGAACAGAATATTCCAGCTGCTCAATGCATGGGCTCGAAGTGTTGGTAATGCCGATTAAACAAGTATGCACTATCAGTGAAAATGTGCTATCCTATTAATTGGTGCTACAGAGATTAAGAAATGAAAGCTGTATGCTTGCATTTTAAAAAAAAGAAAAGAAAAGAAAATGAGATATTTCTTAGTTGTTTGAACTAAAGCAATGCATGAAAAGCAAGTGATGTGCATACAGAATAGGAACAAAAAGGTATCTTACAAATGGGAACCTTTTATCTAAAACAAAGATGTTTATTCAAATTCATGAAATTCTTCCGTCAAGATGTTTTTCATTCCAACTGATTGACAATCAGTTGCAAAGTTGTTAATGTTTTTCTTTTCTTTAGCATGGCCTATTCTTTCTGTTGTCAGTAATCTAATTCTTGTCCATTCGGTATGTTGTGAACACACTATTACTTCAGTCAGTGTGTTTCATGATTTGTTTTTTTTAGTAAACAGTCTATGTTCGGCTACCTACTAGGTCTGAACAATAAAACAACATAAGCATTACTTGCACAATAGTGCATTAGTAAACATTAAAAGGAAGCGAAGGACTTTGGTAAAAGGCATCCACGCCATAGAACAGGAAATAAGCAATTACAGTATGTTGATGGCTGTAACCTGTGCAACACAGAAACCAGGGCAGAGATTTGTGATGTGACGGACAGAAAGTCATCGTGCCACACATTTTATATTTGATAGCTGCCAGTGTTGTGGTTAAGGAGACTTGGATTTGTAAATCAGCACTCAGAAGTACTGTATCCACCAAATATTTTGTGAGGTTTTTATCTTCGCGAATTTTGCGAGTCAGCTGCTATTCGCGAAATTAAAAACACGCGAAAATATTGACTCTAATGCCGATATGACGTACGTGTACTTCTCCGTTCAGTACAGGACTTCACGATCACGAAATTGTCGAGAAGTCCTGATTCACAAAAATTTAGACTCTCGAAATATATGGCGTATACATTATATTATCAGGGCAGCTGAAGTTTGTCCCTTTTTTAACTGTAAAATTTGAAAAAATTTGATTGTATATCAGTTTAACGAAGTATGTCGCCGTCTTAACTCGTTGAGGACGAGTCCCGAGTATACTCGGGCAGGTGTATATGGGAAATGCGTGTTATAGCAAAATCAGCCCGTCCTCAACGGGTTAATGATGGTTGTGAATAGTGCTTAGATGGCGGGGGGGGGGGGGGGGGGGGCATTTGCTGTAGCTCTGTAAACTGTCTAAGGAAGCAAGGCAGGGATGGTGGTGCATAGACAGAGAAAAGCTACCTTCACATGTGTGTGGAACGTCCTAGTTACTGCAAAGCATGCCTCATCGACTGAATGACTTGCAAATCTTGGTGAAAGCGGCGTACTTATTGGTAGTAGGGCTTTCTCATTAGATCTCTGGAACCGAGCTGAACAGAAGGACTTCATGTGAAAAGAATAAGAAAGAAAGGGAGGGAGGGGGGAAAAAAGCTGTTGATATGACCTTGAATTATAAGGCGAGCAGAAGTTTGTCTTAGAGCCTGTCGCTCATTACTGTGGATCCCTTAATTAACAAGCGACAGCCGCGTAAACATCACCGCTGCCGAGAGTGGCGGCATCTGTGTTTTGTGTCTCTCCGTGCCTGGACAAGCGAAGCGCGCTGGCAAGTGGCTGATGATCTGGACAAGACTTCCGACGGAATTACGTGTGGAATGGTTGCCTCAGCCCGTCAGAGGGAATTGCACCTTGTTATAAGGGACGTGACAGTATTTGAGTGATGATGCTAAATTCAAGGCAGGATTAGTATGCGCATGCAAGACAATTTGATTGGTGTAACACTGTTAGAGTATAGGAGATTTTGCGGATTACCGAAAGAATACTGTTCAAAAAGTTGTCATGATTGTGACTGATTATGATGACTTCAAAGCAAGGCGGGGGGGGGGGGGGGGGGGGGGGGGGGGGGGGGCCTTAAAAGAAATTATTCAAGCTAAAATAGGACTTGACATTAGTGATGGCTCGGTGGCCCAGGACCACTTTGATATTGGACCCCCAAATTTCCCCAGAGTATGGGCAAGTCCAAGATAACACGCGCGTTACGTATGGGACATTCAGAGACTTTTATGACCTGAAAAATAGTGTTAATGGCCTTTGATCATATTGAACTTTATCATGGTGATGGATATTTAGGAGAAGTATAATCATGTAAAAAATTGAGAAAAATGACCTTGACAATTATATTCTAGAAGAGAAAATATGTGCCGTTACGTATGGGACCAGAAAAATTTTGTTTTTTTGAACATTTTTTTCAACCTCAAAACTCTCTGAAAGTATTTCATTCTACAACTTGTAACTCACTGTGATGAAAGTCACAACACTCAAGATTATCACAGGTAAGTTTCATGTCATTAGGCAAAAAGCTCTAATTACAGGTTCTAATTAAAGACAGACATGACGTGTTACGTATGGGACAGTTACGTATGGGACACTTTGTCCCCCATTCATTTAGTGTGTGGAGAACCATGTTTATGGGTATTTTGCATAATTATTGAAGTAAAATAAGTTGAAACTACTCAAATACTGATCCAGATTGTCAAGGAAACAATATTCCCCAAATATTCACCATCATAGTCATATTCAATCATATTTTCATATTTTTATGACCAATCTGAGTATGCATGCCCTTTGTCCCCCATTCGTTTAGTGTGTGGAGAACCATGTTTATGGGTATTTTGCAAAATAATTCTGCAAAATACCCATAAACAAATTTTTGCATAATTATTGAGGTGGAATCAGTTGAAATTACTCAAATACTGATCCAGATTGTCAAGGGAACAATATCCCCCAAATATCTACCATCATAATCATATTCAATCATATTCTATATTTTTCATGACTAACCTGAGTATGTATGCCCTATTTTTTATCAGGATAGTTACTACTAAAAAATTGAATAGTTTAAAGTGTTTACTTCCATTGAAGAAGGGCAGTTTGCCATTTAGTTTCAATAAAAAACAACTTGACACAAGAAATATTAATTTCAATAGATAAGCAATACCTGCTGCGTGGAATTCCAGTAATCGAGTAGATGTATGATGTCTGTCTAGCAGTCAGGTCATTGATTTGATTCACACCTCAGTATGTATGTACCCATTAATTTTGTTGTGGCTGCTATTGAAAACTGAATAAGGACAATTTGTGTATCACTTGCAATTCAAAAAAAATCATTTTACTTTATTTTTTTTTTTTGATATCACAACCGTTTCAATTTGGATCTCCATCAAATTAACTTTGAATTCCTATAGTCTTACAATTGTATGCTCTTTAGTAATTCATATTATTGGTTTCCAGTCATCTCATAAATTGTTGAAAACTGAATCCCCATTTCTACAAAAACTATACCATCCCTTTAATGCAGATTTTCATTGTGTATTTTGCCATCTTCCCCTCCCCCTTTCTGAAAATTGTTCAGTCAAGTTCATGTATTGTTTCAAGTGTCTATAACTCAAAAAGTAGCTACAAAGTTGGGATGCTTTCTTCAGGATGATTGACCATTTGTGTACAGAGAGACCTTCCCAGCTAGCTACATGCATTCACATGCAATATATATGAGGATGTCCCATACGTAACCCATTTGTCCCATACGTAACATTATTTCAATGCCTTATAAAAAAAATTTCTTTTACTGTTTTTTCTTTTTTCTATGGTATTTAATTTCTCTAAACAATAAATTAGAACTTTCCAAAAGGGCATTCAAACAACCTTAGCAATTTCAGAAAAAACCTAAAAAAATGACCTCATTTTGTTACGTATGGGACATCTCATGATAGGACACGAGCTAATTTGCATAATCATTTGCATAATCCCTAAATTTTCATACCAAGTTAAACTATTTGATGAACTTCTTATGTCCACATATTAATCAAATATCATTTGCTTTCCTTTGGATAAATATGAATTTTTATAAATGTCCCATACGTAACGCTGTGTTTTACATTTATGCAAATGAAGCCCTTGAAATTTGCATAAATTTACGTAATATAATTTTTTCCTCCATGGAAATCAAAACTTCAACTCATAAGCTTCAAAATGATACCAAATATGTCAATATTGAGCAAAGATGAAATTTTGCCTTCTGAGGGGACCTAATCTTGGACTTGCCCGTATGTATTTTGGTGGCCCGAAGGGGCAACTGATATTCTAAATGGGTTTTATGTTTTCTTTATTTTAGGACAATACATTTCTTTTTTGAGCCACCAAAAGTTGTATTGACCCATATGGGCTGCCAAAGGAAAGAGTGAGTGCTAAGCCCTGTAAAAGAAAGTCAAATGGTTTGAAAGTCAAAGGAGTGATGTTATAGTACTTCTCCAGACTGACGTTACTGTGTAAAAATCATGTGATTCTGACATTCCCTACGCCACAGTCCTGGTTTGTAATGTAAATTATATGTAAGAGCAACATACGATTGAACTTAAACCTATGGAAGGGTTGGACTTGCCCCATGTGTAAATATGGTGATATGGCTGACTGTACAAGTCTTTCAGGAGAGTTGGAAGGAGGGGGTGTGTGTGGGAAAAGTTGTTAGGGAATCCAAACCTTGTGATGTGTCATCCGGAGAATATGTCTGTAATAGTTCTTTCCAGTGCAGTGCAGAATGACAACAATTTTGCTCAAATTATTTTTCATTTGTTGCTTCTTTTTTTTGTTCTTGCTAAAGACAGTGAATGGAAGATTTTCTCAGGGAAACTGTCTTCTTTCTTGACTGGACTTTGCGTGCATTTTAGATCTGGAGAAATATGATTTGGGACTTCTCTCAACTCTGTTCAAATGTACTAGGCAAAGGCAATCTGTCATCATGCAAGTGCCATGAAGTCACAGCCAAATGCAAAACCAGTGCAATTGTGCAGAGTATTCATCGCTGGGGATCAAACATTGCTTTTCCAAGGTATGCCCATAAATGGGTCGGTGTTTTAATAGTGATATGCCTCTGCGACACACTGGATGGATGTACTAACTATCAGCTCACCTAGGACAATTGGCTTCCTCAGGTGAGCGCGCTTCCTTCCTTGACACATTGTACCTTGATAAAGCCAGATGTTTGGCGCTTCCCCTGCCAGCACCTGGAACAAAGGACAGACAGGGCATCAACAACAACAAGTCGGGATCCTGAGGACAGCTGGGCGAATTTACAAAGTAAACTCTCCAAAGGGAATAAAGGATATTGTACATCAGCTAGAGATTTCCGACATCATTACCGCACTACCTGTGCGTGCTGTTTGTCAAAACATCAGGAGCATTTCCATCAGAGCAGCCAATGAAAAAGAGAGGGAGAGGTAGAGAGGTATCGATATTGCACTGTTTTCGTGAAGGCCGGTGACTTTGTGAACCAGGATATATCAAGGCAAATTTTAGTGCTGGTACGGGTTAAATTTGTCGGCGGCAGTGATCGCACTTCGTACCTGAATAAACATATAAAAGTTAATTGCGTGGACTCAAAGAGGAAAAGGTAGTCTTTCATGCATTCTTGAAACCGACTGGCTTGTCACTACGCAGTGTCTGAAATCAATATTAGAGGATGAAATTTTACACCTAGGGAAGAAAATAAGATCAGTCACTCCTGAAATTTAAGTGTCATAATGCTTTGTCCCTTACCAAAAACACATAAAGAGGAATAGGTACAGATTTAGATTTTAGGGGGATTTTTTTTTTCCTGCAACAATAATAACCTGAGATTTGAACTAAAAGTCTACTAGCATGCCCTTACCTTTACAGTCTTTGAGCAATAGTCGTAGGTGGTGTGATATTTCTTTTTCAAAGCTGGTTATCTTTTGTGCGTCAAGGTAACTATTACCTCTATCAAGGAAGTTATGGTTTTTGCCGGCATTTGTTTATTTGTTTGTTTATCTGCCAGCAATATTACTAAAAAAAAATATTTCAAATGGATATTGGTGAAATTTTTAGGATATAGGTCCGTTGTGGTAAAAGGGAAAGGTGATTAGTACAAATGTATATGGGATTGATATGGATCGTGATTCAGATCCAGGATATGAATATATTTTATTAAAGGATGCGTGCACCAGTTCTGTACCATAAGTGACCCTACTGCTTTGGAACAAATTTGGGTTGGTTTTCTCCAGGTGCTTCCAGTTGGAAAAGCGTCTTCAGTTTTTCAAGTAGGAACCTCTGCCTTACTTTCAGTGTCTGAGATTGGGAGGAAATTGCTAATTTAGTAAGTGTGTCACATTTTTGTCCTTACCAACCCTTACCAGTGTCATGAGAAATTTAGCTCATTTGTGTTTAGCTACTTAACTTCTGTGTGGTGTGTGGATATGCTTTCATTCATTTTCACCTTCAGTTTTTAATAGTGCATTGCTACACTGTATGATGACTCTAAGAAATATTACCCACCACTGGTGCCACCCTCATACAAGTTTGGTAAAAGTTTCTCCAGCGGTCGTTGCATGAGCTTTAAGAGCAGGTAGTGAGAGGACTCGGGGAACAGGCTCAATGTTTCAGTCATGCTCCTGTCCGCTCGCTGTGAATCAAAGATTTTTGTCAAAGAGTGGAGCAGGAAGAAGAATTAAGTGAAGAAACAGCCCGCCTCCCCTTTCATCATCACCTCTAGTTTCTACCCTTCAAAATCTGTTGACCAACTGACAGGAACATTTTCTTCAGTGAAGATTTAACAACAAATGTCCCATCCTCCTAACAATGTTTATATCCCTCACCCCCCCCCCCCCCCCAAAAAAAAAAAAAAAAAGAGAGAGAGAGAGAAAAGGAAAGAAAATGCTTGTTCATCTTGTCTGGCCATAATGAGGCATTGTGGAAAGAGATATGACGTTACCACACCACAAACTGCTTCGGTGTATGTCTGCAGTTAAGTGCTGAGCAAACCCAAGAACTCTTCCCTTATCAGTTTGAAAATGACTTCATTCTTTGACCCTTGGTTTAATGGCAAACTCTCAAATTCAGCTTTCAAATCTTCAAGCATTTCAAGCAACATCTCAGTTTCAGATCACGTTACCTACGTGCAGATCGGCATTGTTTTGGCACTTCTTTGCAAAAATAATTTCACTTGTGATATCCAATTTGTTGACATTCATTAAAGTTTATAGTGTTATTTTGTTCATATTAAGGTGTTAAAGGGACTGTACAGTACTGGTTGAGGTAGGGATTCATATTTTGAACATTCCTAAGTGAGATAATGAAAAGCCTCCTATGAAATATGAAAGAGCATGTAATTTTAGGAAGGATTCACCGTTTATTTGATGAAAATTGATTTTCAAATGGCTGAGATATCCAAGAAAGTGCTAATAATAAAAGGCGACGTGCCCCAACTTTATTAGGATATCTTTGTTTCACCTTGTTTTTGGATATCTCAGCCATTTCAAAACCGATTTTCATCGAACAAACTTTTGATACCCCTTAGAACTGCATGCTCTTTGACATCTTATAGAGTGGTTTCTGAATATCTCGCAAAATGTTAAAAGCTAAATCGACACCTTGACCAGAACTGTACACACCCTTTAACATTATGAAAGTAATATTTAATGGGCATGAATCAATGACTTAATTGCTCTGTAAGTTTTGCTTGCATACCTTCTTCGAAGAGGGTTACTGTAGAAGTACATGTATAATCACAGAGTATTGAATGTTTTGTGGGGTTCTATTTTGGCACAGCCAAATCATCATGTATCAAAATGTTGAAATGGCTTTTTTTTTCTTCAAGATAGCGTGTAGAACACATTTTACAAGCCATACTCACAAAGGCTAGTCACATGGTGCGGGGAAGTGTCACTATTACCAGAATTAGCCTTCAGTAACAACTTCAGTGCCTGCTCTATAACCTTTTTTATTGTTATTTGTAGTGAGGAGTCGGTCAGACGGCGCTGGAGATTTTGGGCAGTCCGCCACCGAATTGCATCTCACTCGCTTTGCCTATCAGGCGTCAGAGAACTTTACGACCCCGTGTGTGCAGAGCAAAATGATGGTGCACGAATTTGAGGTTTAGACCATATGTTTGCTATGCAGAGGGAAGAAAAAAGTAGATATATAATATATATATATATATATATATATATATATATATAGCCTTTCCAAGGTCTCTGGGCAATTAATTCCCAAGCTGTTGTCCAATAGAGCAGTATGTGTGCTCTCATGGTCAGAGCGTTATTATAGGAGGTGTTGATGCTGTCCTCCCTGGCTATGAGTCATGACGGGTAAATCTTTGTTTGAGTTGTCGCTGCGAAGAGCTCCAGAGGCGCCGCCCGTTCACTCCTCCACAAACAGGTGGAGGGATTTCGTTTAACCCTCTCGTCCAATCAGAACGGCCGTTTGTTTCGCATGAGAGCACTGCCCGGCATATACCCGTAACAAGTGTGTGGCTTCATAATGGCATCTCACAAGTTGATTTTGGTGTGCTCTGGCTCTTAATAATATCAGAATGGACGTGCATATTGCTAAAACTTACGTCAGGGTTATTGGTACTGTCAAGTCCAACGACAGTAATTGTTATCTGTAGGGAAGGTTGACAGTAGAGGAATAACTTCAGGCCTTTTAGATCCTGCAAAAGTTGACATGCAATCATACCGAAAGATAATGCAAGGTTTTTATGTTTTCATCTGCCAAATATTAAATGAGATAAAAGCAGCATCATCTTGAAAAGGGGAGGCAGTCGATTCACATCATGGAGACAAAAATTGTCCATTGATGTAAGGCTACAATTGACAGTTTTATTGGTCATTGTAAGATGATGTCATAACTGATTGTCTTAAATCGATTCGCCCTGTACTTGCCCCTGATTGGCTGTATGCAGTCATGTGATGTGAATCCATTTTGGCATGTCCTGTTGAAATAAAAAGCATTGTCAAAAGTGAAGACAGAGAGATTGGAACAGTTTTGCATCTGTCACAAAAGGACAAGATCAAATGCAACATCATTTGGTATATTCCCATGCTGCTGGTATTAGAGTTTACGTGAAATCTTTTGACAAAAGCACCATTTTTCTGACAAATTAGGACATGTATAGGTCCTATTGCTTGAGACAGTACAGGGTACAGGAAATGCTGTTGCAACTGCATTCAATGGGCCACTACTGGCAACAAAGAATTTTGTTTTCCTCATTAAGACTGCTCCATCCTCCATCAGTCAGTAGTAGCATTGTTATGATCATTAGTGACACCAGACTATGTCACATCAAGGGGGAGAATAGAAAAGAAGTCCATGCACAGGTCTTGGCACTGTTTGATTCTTTTGGCATGTCTGGTATTGAAACTGATCTATGATGGTGCTACTATGGTGGATTTTATTATGTATTACTGGAGCTTGCTGGTTTGGCACCTCCGACGCTTTAGCAAGTTTAATACCTTCATCTTCATACATCCAGTAGGATTTTGTATGAACTATTCAAATCTATGCCTATCCAACTCATGATGAGAAGAGGCCACTCAACTTGCTGAATTTAATAGCACAACTGTGATATGAGTGAGCAAAGGCCATTACTAACGTGAATCTGCTTTCCACTGAACACTCTAACTTTACTTTTCCCAACTGTCATTTCGTTTCACTCTCTCAAGGCGTGGAAGTTGTCTGTTGAATTGCAAAATAAATCGGCACTCTTAGCCTCACCTGACATCCTAGCCTCTGGAATAGATTCTATCCAAAACCCATCAGTTTCTTGCCATGTCTTTGAGGGAAGAATTGCCCATGCACGGGCAAGCCTTCGCAACACATAATGCTATGTTCAAAATGGGACAGGATTAGGGAATATTTTTTGTTATTGTTGTCCATACACAGTGCATGCAAGTTATTGATGCATTTTACTAACCCAATCCGCCAATATTGATTTTTGTATTTTGCCGATCTGCTGAGTTTCCATTGGTCTCCCAAATTACTCTACATTCAGATCCATCTTTATTGATCTATGATAAGACATAAAGATTTGTTTGTACTGACATTTTACAAAAAGAAATCACATCACAGTATGGTAATACTCATTTCCATGGCAACCACAAAAGGCATGTGTAACATATGAATCAACTAGATAATTATCTGGCGCCTGGTGTGCCTTGGCTATGTCACATTATTCGCACTATGCTTGCATTAGGTCTATAGCACAACTTGACGAGTGAGATGACAGTTTCATGTGATTTGCAAGGAGCTGACATGATTCCAAAATTTGTCGAGTGGTTGTACTGTACATTCCTTGAAACAAGTTTCATTTGGATGACAAAATTGTTTCAAAGAGCAATTATTATGGAATTTGAGCATTTGCCCATATCCTGTACAGACTACCCAAATCTTTTTTATTTCACAAAGGTTTGCATAAATCCATGGGTTTTATGGACGCTTACAGTATAGCCTTTGCATCAAGTACTTGTATGCATCATACACGAGCGGCCCTTTTACCGTACCCGACCTGTCAAAGCTGCATATCGCACCAGGAAAGGGTTACAAAGTTGACGGGTGCGGCACGTGGTCGTAATGCCGCCGGCCCTAGATCGGCCGTGCAGGTGTGAATAATTGCCTGAATCACAGGTGAGGTATTTAGAGGGATTAACCCTGGACAGATCTTTTAGGTCGGTACCACTGCTAACAAGTGAATGTGGTGACTCCTTCTATACACACCTGACCACAGCAAGATGAAAGGTAGACAATTTGAACATGAATTCTCACCCCACCTGAAAGTTGAACATTGTTCTTCCTTACATTAGCCGTATGTGATTCAGCCGCACATTAAAAGAGTAAGAGCCACATGACAGATACTGTGTACATACACAATGTGTCCCTCACTGTCTCTGTCACTCAATGGTACATAAATCATGTATCACTGAAAACCAAGTGCTGGAATGTTGCTGAAGTCATGGAAGGTGCATCGTTTTAGTAATGTATGGGTTGGAAGTGACCATGCAGAGCAACAGGAAGGACTAAAGAATGTTGTATTGATTGTGGGTAGTTATACAATCGGGGCATTCACTTGCAAAAGAAACTTATAATAGTACCATGAACATTCATCTCCACATTAGTCGACACAAGTTTTGGTGATTCAATGTATTCAGTTTGTGTCAAGACAGAAGTTCAATGAGTGATTCTGTCTGCGGGGGAAGAAGGGAAAGTGAAATGTGTTCCACACGTGGGCATTTCTCTTATCTGTTTTGACTTTCACCAGGAAATTATACTGGCACTATTGCCTGATGTGGAAGATCCTTATCGTGCCTGTTTACATCACAGTTGATGAAAACAAAATCTCCCGACACAGTTTCCACTCTGTTTTTGGGTTTGGGCATTTTTTCGTCTTTTTTTTTTTCAAACTCGATATAGAATATCCCACCCTATCCATGCTTTGACACATTTCTCGAAAACATTAAGCCCTCTGCAAGATAGTTTTTTCCTGAGTTTGCATGCATTATGTATGTGTGCCTGTCTGCTGAACAGACTGCAACTGTACCGGCCGCGTCGCATGTTACCGTGTTGACAGTAAAAGGGGGGGGGGAGGGGTGGAGTGGATGGGCTGAACCGAGAGGGCATAGACGCAAATCGACCTTCTGGATTGCACACTGTGTGCATGCTAGAGCCCCCGAATACCTTTAAGGTTGTCTGCCTGAGACGACAACGGTAGATGGGGAAGGTGTTGGTGAGGGACAGGTGATTACCGTCTTGTTTTGTCTAACAGCCGACTCCCCAAGAGGAAGCCGAGCAGACTGAGGTGTTCCGTTACAAGAAGGTCTAGAACTTCCTGGCCCATGGAGGGAAGAAGGAAAGAGGGAAAGAGAGAGATCAGCACGCTTTATATCATTCTGCTTCTCTCTGCTCTAATAGAATGTATGTGGGCGACACCCCGTGTATTCTCGCCCTCAGACCCTTGCCGTTTTAAGGGTCAAAGTTGACACCACGTAGGGCAACAGCCATACCTTGCTTCCATATTTTTCCCCTCCTTCTTCTTCCTTGTTTTCCTCTTTATTGTGTTCTTTGTCATTCCCTTCTTCTTTTTCTTCTTCTACTTCTTCTTTTCCCTTTCTTCAGTGGTATCCAGCGGTGGTATCGCTCGTTTGCAAACGTTTTTTGAGAGGGTGATGGATGTCTCGAGAAAGATGTTGCTGTCATCTCCAAATAGCATCTCATCCTGTAAATAATGCATAGTCATGTTCCAGGTGATGCATTGGCATTGGATGCCAGACACTTCCACCTTTGGACATGCGGCAGACAGCTGCTCATTGCTTGTTTGTGTGTTTGGTTAGCATAATGGCACAGGGGCGTGCATCCAAAGTCTTTCAGAGGTTAGACCTGGGGGGGGGGGGCATTTCATGAAACGTTTTGTCAGATATTTCATCTGACAAAATGTTAAAAGTTACTGAAATCCTTGCATCTGATTGGCTAAGAGCAAATTTGTCCCTTCATGAAATTCCCCCCCCCCCCCCCCCGTGTAAGTTTCCAGTCCTCGTCACAAGTTTCTTGCTTGTACGCACGTACGAGATAGGTTTGATGAGCAGTGTGTGTGATCCCACTCATTCTTGACCACAGTGTGTGTGATGTACCCTTTGATGGCTACACGTAGTATACAATATTAAGCAAAACGACAACATTCTTAAGTTCTGTCATTGAAATATGTCTCCCCTCTGTATGTGAAGGAAATTCTAGTGTTAATAATAATGGTGAGGCAGAAATACTCTTCTGCTGGAGACTGTTATAAAGTCATTTTAGTGGCAAGTTCATCTGAAAGTCATAACTGCAAGGGACTGCCTGGAAGAAGACATGAAGTATTCTGTATGTGTTAGAAACAAGGCAGAAGAAGCAGATGTTATCATTGGCGTAGCATTGAATTTCTCTTGTTGGGGGTAGGTCAGAGGTGGAATTGCTGCATTCGGATAGATACAGATTGTTTACTTCATGTTGACATTTACAGCGCTGTAATAAATGATATACTGTATTAAAGGGAGTCTGCAGTAACATGGTGCCTTGGGCCTTTTCTTCTTTGTCAACCGTGAAAATGGACCAGTCGTAGCAAATTACTGACTTTGGAATTGACCACTTTATGATTGTTTCTACATTGTCCAGTAGGACTGGCATTGGTTATGTTGAGCCAATATTGATTTTAAGTTGTCTAAGGGATTAACTCTGAGAGGACGAGTCCCGAGTTCTATGGGAAATGCGTGTTGTAGCAAAGAATCTGTCCTTAACGGGTTAAAGGTTTTTGTTGTTTTTTTACGGGGGAGATGCATATTACCACTCTCGGATGAAGCTGGAAACAATATGCTATTCCTGAAACATGAGTGGGTACTGATTTTTTCTTATGTGTGTTTGAGAGGTATTGTTGCGTTTTTATTAAGTAATTGACTGTAAATTTGTAATCAAGTGTACGGCTTGCCCCAGGAAGGTGACAGGCATATTCACAAATTACACTCTTTTACAGCTGACATTTAATGCCAACCCATAGGTGTTCTGTTTTTATTGAGGTAGATGTAAAAACGACTAGATGTTATGGCATGTCATAAGTCTTGTAAATCAAGATGATATGGTAGCACCTGGGAAGAATGAATTTTATCTACATTCTGAATGATTCATGTTTGCTATGGCGTAAGCTGTATATTTTCTGCCATGAGACACAAATCGTAAGACAGCAATGTAAAGCAGCTGAAATACAGCCTTAAAGGGGAATCCTGGACCAGTTAAAAGTTGATAGTCTAATAAGAAAGAGTAAAATTTTATAACCACAATGGTGAAAATGTGATCAGAACTGGATGAAAATTAAAGAAGCTATGATGTCGTGAAGTTTTACTAATTTGCAGAAAACACTTCTCTTAAGCAGTCAATATGAATGTGCAAATGAGTGATTTGATGATATCAATACCTCACAACTTATAACAACTTTCAACTGGTTCGGAATGATTTTTCCCTTTTAAGGCAAGCCGTGTCTGACTAGAAGTGTGCTCAGCTGCTCTGTGGAGTCTTTGCACTTTTCTTGAGCAAGCAATTCTTCCTCCATATTCCTTTACATTTCTTTCCTAAAACCTTACACACAACTGCTCATGGCAATGAAAGGGAGCTATTTTTTGTTTTCTCCTTTTTTTTTTTCATGTATGATGTCATTTTCTTGTACTCATGTATTGTTTTTAAATGATAACTGATTTTTCTTTTTTTATTTGTATAATTTTTGTAAAAGTCCTGTCAGAGATGGGCATGCCTGCTGTTTGTACTGAAACACATTTGTGCAGTGGGCTCTGCGCACATGAACTCTAGCAAAGTATGAATCTCATGCAGATTGAAGTAGTTGTTCAAAGTGTCCATTTGTGAGGTGATTAAAAGACACATCCCCCCCCCCCTCGCAAACAGTAGGATAAAAATGTATCTCCAGTAAATTTGTGGACAAACATTGTACATGTGGCGACACTGTGTACACACCTTGTATGCTCACCTCCCCATAAAAAAATAAAAAATAGAATAAAAAAAGATTGAGTGGGGGTGGTTGGTATGAGGACAATGCGTTTTCAAAGTAATCACAGATGAAGAGACAGACAACCTGGTTGAAATCATTCTTGGAAAAGGATAGTAAATTCAGAGTTTCATGAGTGATGATGTAGCTCTCATTGGTCTGAGCTTCATGACAACGATATCTTCAATAAAGTAGATTTTTACTCAGTTTTTTTTTTTTTTACTCAAAATTTATATGAAATGTTCACACAGTAAAAATATGAGTTCCTGCATGACTGCAGAAAAATTTAATCTCTGACATTGTTCTTAATTTTTGAGTGAACAAAATGTCAAACTGTTGGAATAGAACTTAATCATGCCTGTTGTTGCAAGTGCTTCTAATATCACCTTTCAGTATTGTAACAGTTTCTCATTTCACTATTTTGTGTTTCTTTTTCTCCTCCAGTACCTACTTGAAATTGATGATTTATGAATGCACAGATACCAAGGATTTCATAAGGGGTAATTTTTTTTTTTTTTTTGGGGGGGGGGGGTGAGGGACTGCGGTTAGCAAACCCCCCACTTACCAAACTCACACCACACTGAGAAAATAATCCTTCACCTCTCTGGATCCCACAAAATTTCGTTGAATTCACATCTACTTTGTTTCCTAGTATTGGGGGTGGGGGGAGGGTTGGGGTTGGAAGGGGTAATCCTGCTTAAGAAGACATTTTTGAATGTATGATGTAGTTGCTTTTTTAACAGCATTTGAACATTAGACAATAGGAGATCATATTTTATTTTCATATGTATACTTTATTATATTCAGTGATTAAACCATATGGGAGTAATCTCACATAAGCACTCTGGAAGATGAGGCCCTGTCACGATTTGTACGTCACAGTAAGCTAAATCACAGTGCAGCTGTATTTACTGTCAATTCATGTATGTCTGTATGACATTCACAACAGTACTTTCATTTTCATCGAGAAAGATACCAATTGTGGCATTCAAAGTGTGGAATGTTGGAGAAGGAGTTTGTTTGGACAAAGTATCAGAACACTGGAAAAGACCAACTACTCCTCGGATTTGATATGAAAGTTTGCTTTGCATGGTCTAGGCTTGCAGAGTTTCTTAAAGGGGAAATCCAGTTCAAATATAAGTTAGTCTGATAAGAAAGAGTAAAATATTATGAGTTCAACGGTGTAATTTTGTTCGAAATCGGATGAAAAATAAGGAAGTTATGACATTTTGAAGTTTTGCTATGGGGGGGGGGGAGAACAATTCTTGAACAGTCAATATGAATATGCAAATGGCAAAGTGAGCATGTCATTCCCTCACAACTTGCCATATAGTTTCAACATAATATTGTGAAATTTCCAGTTTTTCATTCAAACGCAATTATGCCCGAGGCTCAAATCCTGGTATATCTAACTGATCACTATTCTGAAGTTATTCAACCAGGGTAACATCATGTTTCAGACTTCAATGACAAAAACATTGAGTTTTCGGCATTTTTATGTACACGATCAATGTAAAAATTGTGAGGGTATGACATGGTTAGCTCACTTATTTGCATATTCATATCCACTGTACAAGAACTGTTTTGCAGAGATTAGCAAAACTTCAAAATGTCATAACTTCCTTATTTTTCATCCGATTTCAGTCAAATCTTTACCACTGAACTCATAAGATTTTACTCTTTTTTATCAGTCTAACTTATATTTGGACTGGATTTCCCCCTTTTTAAGATTGGCTGTACTTTGTATCATCAAAGGAAATACAAGTACATTGTAGCACAAGTTTTAAAGGTTTATCAGGGTAATGAACAATTAGCATTGCCTGCATTCCAAATTTTGTCATAAACAAGCCTTTGGAAAGACAAAACGATCTGATGGTGTAATATTAGCAGCGACACTCCCGCCCAATATATATTGATTCGCTTGAAACACATTGTTGTATGTAGTTTATTGCCAGGGACCCTTTTGTTGTCGGGGTGCATTCTGTGCTTTCCATTTCGTATTGACACGTCCGGGGAGAGGGAGAGAGGGAGGCTGACGTAAATCCACCAACCCCCTGCCTTTGCCAATAAGAAGACATTCCAAGATGTAAAGGCAACCGTAGAGATGGGGTGGTCTGAGATGACTGCTGTGAGTACACTGTGCACACTTTCTCTCTATCCATCCCTCCCCCCCCCCCATCCCTCTTTCTCTTACTTCACATACTATGACACTAAAAATCAGTGAGGGCATAGCTTGTATCTTCTGCCCATGTATCACGTAACCATTAGATACACACTCAAACGGAATGTCTTTTGTGTAGCAAGTTGCACGAAATATCCCAAAAGTGAAATGAGATTGTTCGAGCTTTGTAACCAAATATTTGGCTCTCTGCAAGTCAACAGGTCTTCCCATCATTTTGGATTTCTATTTCTCGATATACGATATGTCAGAATGCCATTGAGCATATGACTCATCCTAATGGATGATGAGCACAAAATACCAGAGATATACATTCTTACTGTGACTTCATCTTGTTCCCAAATGGCAAAGTTGATTATCTTGGAGGAAAGAATCTAGGAATTCTCAGGGGCGTTAAAGACAGGGAATGGGAAATGTACCTTCTTCTGCGTTCTGTGAAAGTGGGATTTTTCAGGAGGGTGAGACATGATGTGAATGCAGAGTAATGAGAAATGTACCTCCTCCTGCATTCTTTAAGTGGGATTTTTTATAGGAGAGTGAGACACAATGTGAACGCAGCCCTCCAGGTTGCCCGGTGTTGCATAGCGGCTGAATTCCGTGGCGACTGTCACGGAACATTGATAGCTTGATGGGGGATATGGAATACTTGTTCTCTACTGCTGTATCTGCAAGGGGGAGGGGGTGGGGGAGGGAACTAGTTGATGATCACGAGGCTTTGTTCTGTGCCTGTCATCACGGTTGGCATTGAAACCAGCTCTGATGCTCAACAAAGATAGGAGTGGAGGTTAATGTCGGAAAGCAGATCTTCCAGTTTCATGGTGGATGTGATTTCACCAAGATTCATGCCATGCCCACACCTATCATGTCGGGCCAACACTCGATGCTTTCTGTAGTGAAACTGCATTCCGTGTTCAAGGAGGCTACAGTAATTTGAATAAAGTGAAACATACAGAATAAGGAAAGTTTGAAGTTTGGAAAGTTGGAGAAAAAGATACAATGTAAGAATGTGATTTTTTTTTCGGAAACAACATGATATTAGTCACAAACTTGAGTTAGATGAGGTAACTATATCTTCACTTCCTAAATCTTTCATTGAATTACAATGCAGAAATCACCACACATTTCACTTTCTTTACTGGTTTGTAAACTTTCAATCAAATCATTCAAGAGTTGTGGTATTACGGCAAGAATTACTTCTGTATGGAGCACCTGTGAATTTGCTAGATTACTGAAAGCATCCTTTTTGATATATCTTTACAAAAAGAAATCATAAAAAGAATAGATACAGTATCTTGCAGCTTCATCTGCTATGCATATTGTGAATGTTATGAATATCAAAATATTGTTAAACCCTGTGAAACTGAATTATTTGAAGATTTTTTCATTTTTACTTGGATGTTGAAATGGCACTGATTTCTTCGTAGAGTTTTTTTTTTTTTTTCAGAGTCCCCAAGTCTTCCTGCTCCCTGAAAGCTTCAATATCTCTTCATGTCTAGATACGAGAAGAGAAAAATCTCCCATATTCAGGAATTATTTTGCTAGTTGAGATGCATGTATTACATATGTGTCTCGTAATTGATCATTAAAATCTCCCTGATGTTGGTGGGGAAATGTTAGCAGCCTTGTTAATGTCTCTTTTTACCTAGAGATGCAAACTTGGGTGTAGAATTTCACTTGTTCGAATGAATGAATTCTTATTTCGAGTTGTTTTTACCGCAAGTGATTGACAAATTGCCCTTCTTCCACGTAATTAAGCACTTGTTATTCAGTGTTTTAATCATAGCTATGATAAAATTCAAGAAATTCACGTTTAGGAAATGAATGCACACATTGTGTGCCATGTCATTCTTGGCTGCTTGATTTAATTCTTGCAATGAGGATGGGGTGGGGGAGTCACATGGAAAATGCCTGCGTAACACAAGGCTGATGTTCAAGATTGAATTCTCCTTCACGGAATCGTGAGCAGCCCACCCCCCCCCCCACCCTACCCCCTGACAACTGACAGCACAGCATGCTGCAGCGCGCATCATGTGTTTGCCGCTGCAACATTTGCTGCCCGCGAGTTAGGAAGGCAGAGCATGGGGCGGTTTCATTATAAAAGCGCAGAGTTGACGGCACAATGAGCGGCGGGATGACTCCAGACTGACTCACCCCCAATGATCGGTTGGCCATATCGACGAGAAAAAGAGTCCATTCACACATGAATTCTGGATTGGATTGAGTCATTACTTATCACGTAACTCCTCGCTCCGTGACGGGGACGCTCTCACGCCGTTCGTGAGTTGTCGCCCGGCGAGGGAATCTGCTGAAATTCAGGCACGTACCAACACTGTAAGACCAATGAGGCAGTCGCTGGGTGCCAAGTCTCATGAACACCTCTGGGGGGTCCCTGCCAAATTACATTCCACACCATCTATTGTGTGCAAAAGGTATCATCTGTCCCTGTGATTTAAAGAACACTTTTCGACTATGGCGCTGTTGCCCGTAATTGAAAAGTAAATGAGCTCTCTATCATTTTTCCACCCATTTTGTTTGCTGTTGTTTTTGTGTTCCCCTTTTGCACTGTTCTTTAGCTGCCATTTTATAGGAAATGTGTCAAAGGATATTTTTAGCCCAAATGACTGTTTACGTTATTTTAGCTGTATTGAATGCAGCTTGGCTATTGTACTTTTAATTTTTGGAAAACTTGTTATGAAAGCCTGTGCTAGCTGAGATTATTATTTTATTCCATTATCATTACCTTTATACTTCTATTTTTTCATTGTGGATAATGGTTCTCTTCTATATAGTGTTATTCATTATTTTCATTTTTCATTTTGAAATTTGCATTTTACAATTCCCCATTTGTATGTGTGTGTATGAGTGGTTGTGGATGTGTGTGTGTAAGTGTATGTAAGTGTTACCATGCAAGTCACTTTTTGGTTGCAGTCAGGCAGTTGCCTTTCAAGATATCTGAACTTTTTCTCCATGGTGATATCACATTCAGTATGGCCTGTGAAGTGCAGTGGTGGGCTCAATGTGCACTTCCGTTATTCATCCTAACAGGTGTAGTTATTGGAATAGCTATAACCTTGGTGATGGCATTGAGCCCTGCTTGCGCTGCACCCCCATGACAAATATGAACAGAGCATCTTGGCAGGCAGCAGGAGTGTCAATATTGGATATAGTCAAACTTTCAGCTGCTTGTAGCTCAGCTATGTTTTGATTTTGTGGACATCCCTGTTATATCTTTCTTCACTTAAGATGTTGTTTTTTTTTAATGGGGGGGGGGGCTGGGGAGGATGATGATCACCTCATCTAATGAAATTCAGTGTTTTGATGTAAAAGGGAGTAAAATATGTCTCTCACCCATTTGCAAGATGATTCTTAAATTTCCTATGGCATGATATCTGTTTTTAATGTAAAAGCACCAACCCCCCCCCCCCAAATAGATCTATTATTTTATGCATAATAATGACATCCTGAATATGTCTTACCCCATTGATATGGAAGCACAGTGAGAATGCTGTTTTTCTAATAAATTGTATCAACGAATCCCATTTACAACCACCTCACCAGAAAACGAAGCGAAATCTCTTTCTGGAGACTTTCCTGATGTAGTCATTTATTTACCTTGATGTTGCTTTCCATCAAATAGGAATGAATAAAAATATTTGCTCACCAAAAGATACTTCGTGAAGGGAGGCTATACTGAGCTATGTATACCAGTAAAAAGCTTGCCGAAAAAAATCCTGACACTCTTTTAACGTGTTGATGTAAGACCGTGGCTAGTATGGTGAACTCTTGAGACTACGCGTACAGACTTGATCATTGCATTGTCAAGTATATTACCTGGAGTTGTTTTCAATGATTCTTCTTAGTACAGAAAATTGATATCTCTAGACATGAAAATGACATTGCTGAGGTGCAATAAAATCTTTCTTTGTAACTCATGAGCCTATTCTTGGTAGTGAAGAGGCAACTTCCGGCAATGTTATCGCTCACTTCCTCTTCCTCTTGTAATCACATCTTCTCATTTCCAAGAGCCGGTCCAGGACCTGGAATCTCAGGTGGTGTGTTTCTTTCAAAAATTTGCCGGAATCTTACCTGTCCCCTTGCTTTTTTGATGCATGGAGTATAATCGAACCTCTCTCTTCTTCTTCGCTTCGCAGCTGCTGTGGAGCGCGGCGATGTCGCCCCTGTCACGTATCAGGAACCGCAGTCCTGGTGCTCCATCGCATACTACGAGCTGAACAACCGTGTGGGGGAGCCCTTCCATGCCACCACTACCAGTGTCATTGTGGACGGCTTCACGGACCCATCCAACAACCATGACCGCTTCTGCCTCGGTCTTCTGTCCAACGTCAACCGTAATTCCACCATTGAGAACACCAGAAGACACATTGGCAAAGGTGGGTGTCCCCGAGAGCTCTCGCAGAGTTGAGGTCTGCAAGTGCTGATCTCTTTGCTAGTCTTGTTAACGTCATTTTTGTTTTTTATTGTAAAGGAAAAGAATCAGAATATTCAGTTTTGATATTAACTTATATTTGAATGATGCATTTTGTGAATCATTTTTTTCACAAGTTGGTATTTCAGATCTAAAGGTTTTGTATACTTTTTCACTGAGATTGTGGATGTTCTGTTGAAGCTTTAAAAAAAAATAGATTTGATGTCATTTCTCCGTTTCTTTGTAATGATTCGGAGATGAATTGTTTTGGATTACAACTGTATGTCATATCATTAGGTGATAAGAGCACCAGGGGTGGTATTCTGAAATCCTTCCGAGGAAGAAATTTCTTCCTAAGTCAGGATTTTTCCAAAGTTTCTTCCTAAGTCTGTCCCTTAGTTTTTTCCTAAACTTAAGGAAGAAACTTAGGAAGGGGGCGGGAGTATGCCAATTTCTGACTTAGGAAGAAGTTGGTATTCTAGAATGCACTTAGGAAAGAAATTTAGGAAGATATTTAGGAAAGCTCCACCCCTGTCCTAAGTACGTTGTTAAGAATAGCAAGCTGCAGACATCGTGATAGGTGCGCTTGTCATTCACTGCGCGCACATGTACTTTGATGCGCGAAATGAGCGTGAGAAAAGGGACATGCTGCGCACACATGTATTTGACCCTATGTCGTAGTAATATGTGATTGTCATTGGTTGGTTCCTTATGATACGGCATTCCGTATTGGCTTAAGAAAGGACGTGGGCGGGGATAAGGATGGCCTAATTTGCATTAAGGAGTGCTTAGGAAGACATTTCAGAATACCAATTCTGTCTTTCCTAGGCACTTCCTAAGTTTCTTACTTAGGAAGAAACTTAGGAAAATTTTCAGAATACCACCCCAAGCCAATAAGTTTCCTGACCTGTCTCCTGTATCACAATCTACACAGTAGCTCTCAGCAGCCCATTGACATTCTGCCTGTAGCTAAATCCAGCTTGTCAACCAAATTCTGGTCAGTGGTGTAACTGTCTCTGCTCTTTATGTTCTAGGTGTGCATCTGTACTACGTAGGCGGTGAGGTGTATGCCGAGTGTCTCAGCGACAGCAGCATCTTCGTACAGAGTCGCAACTGCAACCACAGGCACGGCTTTCACCCGACCACAGTGTGCAAGATCCCGCCCGGCTGCTCGCTCAAAATCTTCAACAACCAGGAGTTCGCTGCCCTGCTCTCCCAGTACGTCAACCACGGCTTCGAGATGGTCTATGAGCTGACGAAGATGTGCACCATCCGCATGAGCTTCGTGAAGGGCTGGGGGGCGGAGTACCACCGCCAGGACGTGACCTCCACCCCGTGCTGGATCGAGATCCACCTGAACGGACCCTTGCAGTGGCTGGACAAGGTCCTGACCCAGATGGGCTCACCCCACAACCCCATCTCCTCGGTTTCGTGATTTACGGACACTCTGTTTTTTGCCCTAGTTGTCATATGTTGTTCCTTGAGGAAAAGGTTTGAGAAGAAAAGAAAAGAGTGAGAATCCTTCTCATTATGAGTGTATATCAGTTTGAAAAACAAAAGAAGAAAAAGATTTGAGATCATCTTGGAGGCAGCCTGCCTATCTTGTCCTCTCTTTCTGGTCTCCAGGTTGTTCCTTCTCCAGCCAAGATACCATTGCATATCATTCATTTATGTCAATTGAACTGTGAAACAGGGGTAAGAATAGAAAGCCACTGTATGCACAGCACTTGCCCAGCAGAGAAAATTATCGACCAGACATTTGACATTTGACACTTTATCCAACCCCACCCCACTTCCCAAAACCGAAAGGTTAGGGCTTTCATGGGAGCATTAAAATAGAAGCAGGTGTACTATACGAGCAGAGCACAAACCACACTGCCATGAACCTTTTGGGTTTGTGCTCATCGTGCTAGTTCGCCGTCTTTATCCGTTCATGATCAGCCACTCGAAGAGGGCACATTTACGGGAATGACATTAACTCTCTCACTGCTGTGGCTAAGCAATGTCCACACAATGTCATTGACACTGTCAACCGGTTGTCTTGAAAGGATTATGGAGGCAGTTAGTAAAAGACAACATCCAAAGTGATCGGAATCATACACACAGGACAAACCCCCAACTCCAATACGATGTGTGTTTCGGTATTGCAAAAGTCAAAGTCTGTCCCCCTGTCTTCAAAGTGGCAAGCGACCTCAAAGTCATGTTGCCGATGAAAAAGTGAATCATGCAAAAATGTGCAACTCAGAAAGTATTTCGGCAAATGGCAGTGTCTGATTCTTCCGGCCACCAACTCGGAGTCTCTGTGGATTTGACAGATGTTTGAGAAAATCTTGGTTTGCCTAATGAGTCTCTTCATAAACCAGGGTGTGAGCTCACACAGCTGTGGGCGCAGGCACAGGAAAGTGTCATCTGACATAAGGATTCAAAGTTTTGAAAGCCCAACAGTAGGATAGAAACTGCTAAGTCTAATGATTGTTCATACTAAATGCCTTGGGTATCACATGTTGCAAGTCGAATGGAGCTTGTTATGAGCAGCCTCTTAAGGAACTTCCTACACGCGGGGTAGCGCTATTCATCGGCATGAAGTATCGGGGTAGTGGGGGTGGCATTGAATGACAATCGACAATCATCCCAGATGAAAAGAACGATGGCCTCCAATGATCAGGTTTTCGGGGGAAAAAAGGATAAGGAAATGAACACTCTTTCATGAAGTCTTGGAAGTATAAAACAAATAGCGCCCTGTCGAGGCAAATGCACCTCAGCATTTGCTCTAGTTCCTTGCTTCTTGCTTGCAGGACGATGGAACATGAATTCTTGAGTTCAACTCATTTAATCTCTGTAAGTTGCCATGATCCAAACAAGATGGGCAACCTAGTGAAGGATACATGTTTTGAGAGAGCAGGAGCCGTTGCTGTTTCCTCTGAAAGGGAAGAAGAGTGTTTTCCTCAGTGTACATAACTTGAATTTTTATGTCAATCATGATTACATAATCTGTATGATAATTTAAGTTTGATTTATTTTGTATTTTCCGTCATCCAATACTTTGCTATATTCTTCCAGATATCGTTCTCTCTCTCTCTCACTCACTTTTCTTCTGCTTTTCTCTCGTTCTCTCTTTCCTCTGTCTCTGTTACTTCTCAAATTATTTTGTATGTATTCAAGATTGTTTGGACTGCTTTTAAATTATACATACCATCATGATTTCTTACTCATGTTTTCCAGCTGTAAGGTGATAATTATGCTATGTGATGAAATTTAACAACTGTGTCATTGTAAATATGTAAAACATAATCAACTTTTCTGGGCTTTATACCAAATATCTGTTCTGCAAACTTTTTATTCTGTGCGCATTTTGTCGTTATTTTTCTCTCTCTTTTTTTTTTATTTGTCGTTTTCAGTTTACTAAATATGCAGTCCCCACCCGCAGATGAGGGATGACTGTATTCATTTAACTGCGGCCATTTTGAAATAGGCTCTAATTGATATTGTACTTTGAATAGAAGCTGCAGCAAAGCGTTGAAGTGCAACCACACCTAGCTTGCTGTATTTATCATTCAATTATGCCAAATCTCTGTCGATTTGTGTTATTTTTTTATTTTCATTTCTTTCTCAGTTGAAAGCGGTTATCGTTTCAGAAATTCTGTGCAAAATGTCAGCACCTCTTGTCAGCAGCCCTGTTGGGGGATTCCATTCACACTTTTCAGTTTTTTGTACGATGACGGCCCACTAGTAGTAGGTTTTGTGTGTTTTTTATAACTTATGAAATTGGCAGTCAATCTCATCAGTAATTTTGTGAGTTTTGTGGGAAGAAAAAAAAATTAGGAAAGGAAAAAAAAAATCATGTTTCATGATTGAGGTGTACTTGTTTGATGTCAGAGTGTATGTGTTTCCTTCTGCGATTTTCCTGGTTTTCTACCCCCCCCCCCCTTCCCCCAAGTAATGTGGTGTTGTAGCTAAGTAGCCATAATGTACAGTGTACCATGTGACTGGGTCTACTCCGTGTCAGTCCGGAAAGTGTGTTTTTTTGTAACTGTCTGCACACCCTTTGTGAGTGCAATTGTGATGCAGACTTTTTGGGGCGGGAAGCAACATTTCCAATCGCATTTTGGATGATGTTGTGATTATTTCACGCTGCTTGAATGTTTTTTTAAATTCTGTACTTGATGCAGCTTCTGTTATGCAGAGGGAAATTTTCGACATACCAGTTTCCTATTGAAGGGTTTAACTTTTTATACTAAACTGCCGGTAGTTAAAGAACAATCTTCACAAATGAAGTGTTTCATGAATTTTCAAGCTTTAAGCTGAGTGAAACTCTTATTCATTGGTCCTTTTATTAAAGAGACTAGCTTCATTTTGGTAGTAATATTTTTTTTTTTTTTTTTTGTAGAGGGTTGTTGATTCTGTGTCTTACATTGTGCTCTTATTCTACCCAAAAATCTTGTTGACCCTCCAGTATCAGTATTGTGAAAACGGTGGTTGAAAAAAAAAACTGAAATATTCTTTTCTCTATGATAAAAGTAGTAAGGTATGTCTTCAAGCTGTTCTAACAGGTTCAAAGTAACTTTCCCTTTTTTTTTCTTTTTTTTTTTAGATAGTTATAGCATCTGACATCAAGATAGGATGACATTATTTCAAGATAGAAAATGTGGTCATCTGAGCCAAAGCTGAACCTGATTGTTATAAATACATGTCTGATGTTAGCATGTTTGAATATTCACCTGGCAAGGCTAGTGTCGGGATGTATTTTGCTTCCATTTGCCATGAATGATTGACAACCTCCCCCCTCCTCCTCTCTCTCCTCCCCTCCCCTGACATTGCTCTTTCTGATATACATACAAAAGTTTAGTGTCCTACTCTAAGCAGTTGTTTGCCTTCCCGTCCAACATCCGAGCAAACGTTTGTCAGTGCAACCCTTTCCAAATTGAGATCATCATCAAAATGTTGCCTTGTGCAAAGGGGAGAGTTTCATCCTGCCATAGTCATTCAGCCAGCATATGTGTTCTCTGTGAAGCTTGCATAAGTTTGACATTCTAGTATGCCCTCCTTTTTTATTTGTCAAAAGGGGTGCTTTTTTCTTTTACAGTAAGTCACCAGTTAGTGGTTAACCAGTAACACCGGTCTTGAACCGCATGTATTTACTTCTACCATCGAGATGAAATCAATATATCATACGAGGATTTGTCTGTTCAGTTGTCGTGAACAAAAGTGGAAGATGCAAGGCCATTTAGGTCGGGTCTGTGCTCACAAATTACTCAACTGACTCAGAAAGATTAACCTGCACAAAATCAGACTTACAGGTACAGGGTTATCTCTCGCTCAAATTTTTAACATGAAGCGGGGCTGCCCAAACATCTTATTTCTTCTGATTTCAACTGCGACAAGAAAAACCCTGTTTACAACATGCTCACTTTCAAAGAGGAACTGCTTTTAACAGGGTGAATTTGGTGGTCCTGATTGCCCACTACTGTATGTGGCTATTCTTTTTTAGTACGTTTACATCGAGGTACTGGTTATAACAAGGTAAAATTGGCAGTCCCGGCAGTCTCGTTATAATGGTATTTCCTTGTACTTATTTTGTGTGTTTTATCCTGTGAATTTTTTTTTTAAAGGCACATTCCGAAACTAGCTTAATACAGCCTTTTCCTTGCCTCGTGGCAGACAAGTTCAGCATTAACTGTGGCCATTGCATGATATGAACAATTTTGAATATGACATCATTGTTTTATGAATACAAGAGTAACTTCAGAGTAAGATCTTGAGATTGTTTGGGGGGGGGGGTGATGAGCAAATTTGTCATGAGTGTCTGAACCTTGCGTATGAGCTTTATTTGTAACAATTCAGAAAAAAAGTCTTGCGGTGAGGCTAGGCCATGTAACAAAAGAGACCTTGTCATTTTTCCACCCACTCCACAGGTTTGATCTTGACATAGCATGAATTTCTTTTTTGTGGCGAGCATGCAACATGTATAGCATGCCAATAATAGTGTTGTGTTTTGTGGAAACATTGATCAAGAAATGCCTAGCAACAACACGCATCCAAGCACTATAGAGGAGTAAGTGCATTGCCTTGTTAGCTGTTGTCAGTGACATCTGTTCAATATCAAGGAAACTTGAATGTCACATTCATATAGCCTTTGTTTCGAGATGATCTTGCACTGAGCAGTGTGACAATGTGATTTAAAATCCCTCTCTCACACACAATCAGCTGCCGTATAATTGTAGCCAATCCTTGTCCATTGTAAATTGCTTATGCATTACTGTTGTATTGTATGCCATGAAATGTGAACTCACATCTGTTGCTCCATCTCAAACACACACAACTTCTGCAGCACATATGCGGCACACACACACATAGACACACACATTCATACACTGTAAATGGAAGACAACCAGTCCAGACAAAGTATCCCCCCCCCCCCCCCCCCCCCCCCCCCCCCCCCCCCCCAAGAAAAAGACAGATATGAACAGACACAGCACATGAAGAAAAACGTTGGGCTGGTGTGAGTCCAGTATAATTCAAAGTGTTTCAAAAAAGGGCGCAAGCGCACCAAGGGAGCTCTTGGCATCATGCCAATTCATGTTAAATTGTCAATGTACTTCACCCATCAGCTGCCATGCAGACTTGCATGTTCTGTCATCTGTTTGAATGACAAGAAGTAGAAAGCCATTCTTAAGGTTACATTGCATCTTCTTCTTTTTTTTCTTTCCTTGGATGTTAGCAATACTAATCAACTGTGTTCCCTCATCCTCTTCCCCTTAAAAATAATGTACACAGTTATGATTTATCTCACATGGCTTGTAGGAATAAGCTAAGGAGTGTATGTAGAATTGTCAACTTGCCTCTTTTTTTTCAAACTTTTAGGAATATATATATAAGTGTGGTCAGTCCAAAGTGAAAGTGTATGTGTATAAAGGTGAAGTTGATGTACTGTTAAACATTTTCTCCTGTTCTATTGGTTAAATGCTGATGATGACATAACCATTGAAAAAAAATGTTCCTAGTTAACAGAGATTTGATGTGGAGAGAAAGCTGTAATTTAATTCCTTTTTTTACTTGTGTAGTTGCTACATTGTAGTCTGTCCGATTATTTGTTGAGCAGTCTTGAATAAAAAGGAGGCTTTAGATAAAAGGTAGCCTGTAATTTACACCTTCCACTGAATCTGTGTGATGCTTTGGTGTCCCATCTGTGACGTACAGAAGTACGACAAGAGGAATGTTCCACTTTCCTACAATGTACAATATCTTCACAAAGTTGCCACACTGCTCTGTGAATATACTTGCCTCTCCATCTACAGGGGAACCATTTTCACAAGCTTTCTATAATGCAATGAAGTATCACTCTTTAATAGTAAAGGCAAAGTGAATTTGGCGGTCTCGATTTTTCCATTGCTGTGTTCGGCTGGTCTCTTTTTAAGTAAGTTTGTGACGAGGTATCGGTTATAACAAGGCAAAATCAGCAATCCCATCGGCCTTGTCTTAACCCGTTGAAGATAAGTCCCGAGTATACTGGGGCAAGTGTCTACGGGAAATGTGTGTTGTAGCAAAATCAGTCAGTCCTCAACGGGTTTTCCTGTCTTTATTCTCTAACATCCATCTCACATTTCAAGGTAGCTTTTAACAACTCGGTTCTAATTGGCCTCTTTCCGTATCTAACGACACTACATGTGATGCTTTGTGTGCCATCTAGAGTGTGTAAAATTGACAATGAGCAAACATATCATATATGTATACACATCTACACACATAAGTGTTAAAACACACACACACACACACACACACACACAAACATTCACTAGAACAAGAAATGTGACACAGTGGCATAACATTAATGACTCCAAAGTATCCTCCAGAGATCTTGCATCTCCCAGGGTACACAATGAAGGGTGATAATCCTTGTTTGCTTATCATAAA
Source organism: Diadema antillarum (assembly GCF_040938485.1). Classification (NCBI taxonomy): domain Eukaryota; kingdom Metazoa; phylum Echinodermata; class Echinoidea; order Diadematoida; family Diadematidae; genus Diadema; species Diadema antillarum. Next base: position 40,338 of record NW_027271564.1, on the reverse strand, counting down.
GAGTGGGCGGGGCAGGGTGTGTTTCCACGAAACTTGTCCTTTCCTGAAATGACGCTTTGTGAGGTCACAATACTGAGAGGATTAAGAAGTGTTTCAACAAATCCCTAGTCTGAATAATGCCAGACACTGACATCATCTGGACAAGACCATTGACCCTCAATGTCCCTCTTGACCCAGGTATGAAATAATGGATACGTAATCATGGAAGGTCAAATTATGACATGACTCTGGCAGAGTGATGATGACATTTGAGAGGAAGCTACCAAGGACAAATAATACCACATCCATATCATCAGGGCATCGAGTCATGACATGTAGCTTTTATGTGCTAAAGTTGACCCGCCAAGAATTCCTAAAGGTATTAACTGAAACATCATTTCGCTGTTCTGAAGGTGGATAAGTTGATTCACATTTTGATATCCAAAGTCAATGATAAGTCAAGCTGACACACATCTGAGGCAAATACACATTTGTAACAAGAGAGAGGGAGAGAGAGAGTATGAAAGAATCGAAAGATATGATGGACAGTTTGACAAAGAGAAGAAGAGATAGAGGTAACGGATAAATAGGATGGATTGGTAAGTAAGAGATAAATAAATGGATAAATCAAAGTATGGTGGGGGGTGGGGGGGTGGGGAGGGGAGGAGTTCAAGCACGTAAACTGAATGTAATTCAGGGCTGTGGGAGAATTCCTGGTAGCCCTCTGTAGGTAAGAAACAAAGAACCAGAAGAAGATCTTGACAGCTACACAGTTTATAAGAAATCACAGAATTTTCATAGATTCATATTTTTTTCTTAACTGTACCGTAACATTAAAGATGACCCACTCGCGATTTGCGATGTCTAATTGTTCCGTGTATCAATCAACCTAATCGTTTTTTTTTTTTTCCAAGTCCCAACTCCTCAAACGTCAGATAGCATGGTGTTCCAACAAGAGAGGGAGACATTGCACAAAATAAACCAACCTCATTGAGCTTCTCTCGAGTTTATACGATAAAGCGTACCAAGATTATCAGCAAGTGAGAATATTACTGTGGCATGCGGTATTAAAATGGCGTCTTATCGCATGTTTTCTTTGATTAATTACAGCATGCCATTTGAAATCTTACAAACAAACAAACAAACAAACAAAACAAAAACAAAAACAAAAGTCATGTAGACATCTACATAACATACGATATGACACTTGTTCCACTGTTAAGTTATGCATACTGTGCTCTATTATCAGCATTGTTCTTACACTATTATGTCTTTCTTTACTTGTTTTATCATACTTCTGACACGACGGAAGGTATTTTATCAAGCCCTTACCACTTGTCGGTTTTTCTGCGATATCTGTATGTCAGTGTTGCAGGTTGCAAAAGGAATCCCTGAAAGTTCGGCAAAGGTTGTCTGCGTTTGGTGACCGCGCGTTCATCGGTTTGGTCTGCTAGAGGTTTTCTGTGATGCATCGAAATCCTTTTGTTGACCAATGTGGTCGTCAAATGGTGTTTCTGGTCTCTCATCGGTAGTCCAAAGGTGAGCATCATCACTTCGCCGAACTAAGTCATTAGTAATTGCAAATCTTTTAGAAGTTGTTGAGAGCACCAAATCATTTGCCCAAAGGTCTTTTTTTCCCCACATATTTATTCACTTCCAATCAATTAATACAAGCAACATCAATCCATTCACTTTGGTATTACTGTACAAACATAAAAGAATAATTCTTTTAAAGGTAGCTGAAGTTATTATACATTTTTATGTTTCAATAAAACAAATAACAAGGCAATAGTACAGCGTTTACCGAAGGAAAAAAAAAGGAATGGAAGTGGATATATCTGAAATAAAACCCATCCCCCAAAACAATTCTCCCGAGCTAACCTAACTACCCTTCCTAACCATATACTACTTTACTATGAACTATCCCCCCCCCCCCAAAAAAAAAGGGGGGGGGGGGGAGAGAGAGGTCGCCAAACAGAAACCATTGCTTTCACATGCACTCACAGTCTCCCGTGCGCATAACTTCATCCTGTTCGTGAGAGTCATGGGGTCATGGGTCCCGAAACAGCGCCCTCTTTGAGATCTGTGTGCCGGGCCTGATCCATTGCTGTCTTGAATGAGGCATACTTAGCATATAGTACGGTCTGCTATGTCGAAATATTGGATCCCGTGAGATTTTCGTGCCAAAAATGATTTTTTAAGCTAGCTTTGTCAATTTTGGGGTGCTGAATCCAAAAAACTTTGGTTCCATTTTTTTTCGACCACGTCTTCAGCCGCCATTTTGAATTTCAAAATGGCCGCCATAGCAAACTGTATTTTGACCCAGTTTTTCATAATGTGAGCATCAATGAAGGTTCAAATTTGATGCAAAAAGCATGTTTATGATGTAAGACATTCTGATACACCATTTCCTGATATTGTAGAGTGTTTTGATACAATTTGAGGGCTGCCATCTTGAAATTCAAAATGGCCGCCATAACTAAGTGTGTTTTTACCTGTATCTCAGGTTGTAAGCATTATGGAAAGTATAAATTTGAGGCAAAAAGCATGCTTATGATGTGACAAGTGACATGTGACATGATGTGACATGCTAATATATACATTTTTGTTTTAAATGATGGATCATTTTGGTTAGCGGCCATCTTGAAATTCAAAATGGCCACCACAGCATATGTAATTGGGCCTATATCTGGAGTCGTAAGCAGTGTGTAAGGTTCTAACTATAGGGCAAAGAGCATGCGTATGCTATCAGACTTTCTGAAACATCTTTTTCTGTCCATTTTGATATTATACTAGTAGGTGGCTATCTTGTAATTCAAAATGGCCGCCATACCAGAATGCATATCTTGACCAATATTTCATGTTGTAAACAATACAGAAAGTTCACATTCCGGGCATAAACCGGGCTCATGATGTTGAACATTCAGATGCACTGTGATCCCCTCCGTAAAATTGCAGATCATTTTTGAAGCTGCCATTTTATCATTCAAAATGGCTGCTTTTCAGCTAATATCTATGGTTACAAGCAACTTTTAGGCATATCAATGTTTATGGAGGTGTACATAGTACATTCTTTTACAAACATACACGCACATAATCACACATTCTGTAATGATGAATTATTCGCATTGGCTGCCACTCTTGAAATTCAAGATGTGAATTTCGACCCATATTTGGTGCTGTAAGATCTTTACCCTGCAAACTCAAGCATGCTGGAGCACTTTCATGTAGGACCTACAAAGTGGAAGTGAATCACTTCAATAAATAGTATTATCATTGTATAGACGGAACTGGTTCCTGTAGGTACACTGCCACATTGAAATGCAAAATGGCTGCCATGGGAAACAATCCTTCAAGAGCATTGCATTTGGGCAAAACTTGTGAATGGGAAATCATGTGATTCTGGTGTCAAAGCAAATGACTTTCAAAAGTGCCTAAATAACTGTGTCTGAGTGACTAAATGCTCCCATTTAGACGATTTGGTTATGGAGTTTAAATAAACAATATTAGCCGTGTGGGTATACTTGAAAATTTATCGGAAATTTACTTAGTTAATGTCTTCTAGGCTCGTTCCCTGCATGTGTTTTTGATGTCACAGCACTTGTATAGGGCTGTACACAGTGGAGCATTGGTTCTAAATTCTTCCAGAAACAATGACTTTTGCATTTCTTGCCATATTATGAACATGATAATGAATTCTGTGGCTACCATTGGTGTAGGGAGCTCAAATCATTTAATTGCACAGTTTATGTGTATATCCGCTTGAAATAACGACAATGTACCATATTATATTCCCCTGAAGTAGAGGCACAAATTAGGTTGTGAAGGTTTACAAGGTTTGTTCTCTGGATGTGTTGTATCAAGATTCTACGAGAGCAAATTGTCCAGGTTGAAGTCATCTACGCCCAACTTCTGGAAGGCATGGACTGTCTCATTGCACACTCTGCATGATTCAAGGCTTAGAGAATTCTTGATCCATGTAGCTCTTTGAGACATCCTCAAATTCTCAACTTCAGCTTTTGCCATGAAAGGCATGACCAAGCAGACCTTTGTTTTTCGCAACAATTTGCAGAACATAATCTCTCAACAGTGTCAATTGTACTTTATCATCTTCTTTTCCAGTGATGGAGCAGACAACGTGCTATGCAGTTGCAAAAGTAAAGCAAAGATCCATTAGGAGAATGAAAATGTCAGTGTCTATACGTAATAATCATCAATATCTCTGAAATTCTCTGTTGCTCTTGAAGTAGCATCTAATACATGCAATGGACTGAGGATATCAGCTTCCTCGTTGTGACAGGTGACAGCTCCCATGGCATCTTTGATGAACCCTTTGTTTCTTTTTTTTCCCTGTTCTGTGTCAGATGGAAGAGAAGGCCATAAAATTGTGAGATGGAGAGTGATTGTGGAATTACTTAGAACAGTAGAACTTATATAACTTCCGATAATTGTATCGTCCAGTAATGACTGGATAATGACAAGTCTATCAGATTGTTGTACTGGTAGAAGGGTTATAAGAAGGCTGTGGCCCTCTTAAGCTTACGACTTTTGATTCGATCTTACACAGAATATTTCAATTGCAAGAGCTGAATGTCTGGCCTTTCTCATATTATCCCAGACAGATATTTTCTCATATTATCCCAGACAGATCTTTTCTCATATTATCCCAGACAGGTTTTTTTTTTTTTTTTTTTTTTTTTTTTTTAATTCTTTCAGATACAAATTATTAGTACAGAACATGAAAACTTTCTTTTTCATCCCTTTCTAGAATATCCTCCTTGAACGTTTCCGATATCTGATTGCCAAGCACCATATTCATAAGTTTCAATGCCATGGGCGTCACCAGGGGGGGTGCGTTGGGTGCGAACGCACCCCCCTTCAGACCCTAAAAAAAAAAAAAAAAAAAAAAAAAAAAAAAAAAAAAAAAAAAAAAAAAAACTTCAGTCTCCGAGCGACCTCAACGCCGGACACTAAATGCTTATTATTTTTTATCTATTTATTTATTTTTTTGAAATTTTGTATCGGGGGACAAAAACAAAAAAAAAAAGAAAAATCGTGGGCAAAAGCAATTCGCACCCCCTGGTTCTGGCAGCACTGATTTTATACATAATTATCTACTAGTGCAAGTGTATTCTATACAGTGTTGACTATATACGTAGATTTTGGACATCCTTCCCATACTTGGTCACTTCGACGCCACATCGCTGGTCATACCTCCCCCAGTCATGAACATAACCGACACCCTTGATTACCAGTGGCGGATCCAGGGGGAGGGGCGCACCGGCCGTCTCCGCCCCCTCTTAATTTCAAAAGCGAAAAAGTATAGCTACAAACGGCAGTTTTTTGACTGTAAAATGTCAAAATTTTCAAGCTTGCTCGCTGGCATTTAGTCGTAATGCCATTCTCCTGAAGTTGCTGCCAGTAATTGCCGGCAGTTCCACCCGGTGCCCCCCCCCCCCCCTTACTGCAAAAAATATAGCTACAAACGGCAGTTTTGGGACTGTAAAATGTCACAACTTTCAAGCTCGCTCGCTCCGCTCGCTCGCATTTAAATTCTCCTAATATTGCTGCCAGTAATTGCCAGCAGTTGCGTCCGGTGCGCCCCCTCAATTTCGAAAGCAAAAAAAGATATAGCATCAAACGGCAGTTTTGGGACTGTAAAATGTCAAAATTTTCAAGCTCGCTCGCATTTAATCTTTATGCAATTCCCCTGATGTTACTGCCAGTAATCGTCCAGTTGCGCCCGGTGCGCCCCCCCCCCTTAATTTCCAAAGCGAAAAAATATAGCTACAAACGGCAGTTTTTCTACTGTAAAATGTCAAAATTTTCAAGCTCGCTCTCTTCGCTCGCTCGCATTGACTCGTTATGCAATTCACCTTATGTTGCTGCCAGTAATTGCCAGCAGTTGCGCCCGGTGGCATGCGCTCCACCCCCCCCCCCCCCCTTAATTTCCAAAGCGAAAAAATATGGCTAGGAACGGCAGTTTTTGGACTGTAAAATGTAAAATTTTCAAGCTCGCTCGCATTTAATCGTTATGCAATTCACCTGATGTTGCTGCCAGTAATTGCCAGCAGTTCCGCCCGGTGCGCCCCCTCCCTTAATTTCCAAAGCGAAAAAAAATATGGCTAAGAATTGCAGTTGTTGGACTGTAAGATATAAAATTTTCAAGCTCGCTCTCTTCGCTCGCTCGCATTTAATCTTTATGCAATTCCCCTGATGTTACTGCCAGTAATTGTCTGCAGTTGCGCCCGGCGCGGCCCCCCCCCCCTTAATTTCCAAAGCGAAAAAATATAGCTACACACGGCAGTTTTTCTACTGTAAAATGTCAAAAATTTTAAGCTCGCTCTCTTTGCTCGCTCGCATTGGATCGTTATGCAATTCACCTTATGTTGCTGCCAGTAATTGCCAGCAGTTGCGCCCGGTGGCATGCGCTCCACCCCCCCCCCCCTTAATTTCCAAAGCGAAAAAATATGGCTAGGAACGGCAGTTTTTGGACTGTAAAATGTAAAATTTTCAAGCTCGCTCGCATTTAATCGTTATGCAATTCACCTGATGTTGCTGCCAGTAATTGCCAGCAGTTCCGCCCGGTGCGCCCCCTCCCTTAATTTCCAAAGCGAAAAAAATATAGCTAAGAACGGCAGTTTTTGGACTGTAAGATATAAAATTTTCAAGCTCGCTCTCTTCGCTCGCTTGCATTTAATCTTTATGCAATTCCCCTGATGTTACTGCCAGTAATTGTCTGCACTTGCGCCCGGCGCGGCCCCCCCCCCCCTTAATTTCCAAAGCGAAAAAATATAGCTACAAACGGCAGTTTTTCTACTGTAAAATGTCAAAAATTTTAAGCTCGCTCTCTTTGCTCGCTCGCATTGGATCGTTATGCAATTCACCTGATGTTGCTGCCAGTAATTGCCAGCAGTTGCGCCCGGTGGCATGCGCTCCACCCCCCCCCCCCTTAATTTCCAAAGATAAAAAATATGGCTAAGAATGGCAGTTTTTGGACTGTAAAATGTAAAATTTTCAAGCTCGCTCGCATTTAATCGTTATGCAATTCACCTGATGTTGCTGCCAGTAATTGCCAGCAGTTCCGCCCGGTGCGCCCCCTCCCTTAATTTCCAAAGCGAAAAAAATATGGCTAAGAACGGCAGTTTTTGGACTGTAAAATGTGAAATTTTCAAGCTCGCTCTCTTCGCTCGCTCGCATTTAATCTTTATGCAATTCCCCTGATGTTACTGCCAGTAATTGTCTGCAGTTGCGCCCGGTGCGCCCCCCCCCCCCTTAATTTCCAAAGCGAAAAAATATAGCTACAAACGGCAGTTTTTCTACTGTAAAATGTCCAAATTTTCAAGCTCGCTCTCTTCGCTCGCTCGCATTGAATCGTTATTCAATTCACCTGATGTTGCTGCCAGTGCCAGTAATTGCCAGCAGTTGCGCTCCGTGGCATGCGCTCCCCCCCCCCCCCCTTAATTTCCAAAGCGAAAAAATATGGCTAAGAACGGCAGTTTTGGAACTGTAAAATGTAAAATTTTCAAGCTCGCTCTCTTTGCTCGCTCGCATTTAATCGTTATGCAATTCACCTGATGTTGCTGCTAGTAATTGCCAGCAGTTCCGCCCGGTGCGCCCCACTCCCTTGATTTCCAAAGCGAAAAAATATGGCTAAGAACGGCAGCTTTTTGACTGTAAAATGTAAAATTTTCAAGCTCGCTCGCATTTAATCGTTATGCAATTCACCTGATAATGCTGCCAGTAAATGCCTGCAGTTCCGCCCGGTGCGCCCCCTCCCTTTATTTCCAAAGCGAAAAAATATACCAACAAACGGCAGGTTTTTTTTTTTTATTGTAAAATGTCAAAATATTCAAGCTCGCTCGCTCCGCTCGCTCGCATAATTGTTATGCCTTTCTCCTGATGTTGCTGCCATTAATTGCAGGCAGCTGCGCCCGGTGCGCCCTCCCCCCTTTATTTCCAAAGCGAAAAAATATAGCTCCAAATGGTAGTTTTTTACTGTAAAAGATGAAATCCTGGCTACGCCGGTGCCGTTTCCCCGCTTGGTTTCCCTCAACAACAGTGAAAGTCTAGGGATTGAGAGCTTCCTATATTCCAAATGTCTGTCCCCCCAAAAATCTCGTTACATTAGGGTCAAAACGCACCCCCCTTGAAAAAAAGCTGGTGACGCCCCTGAATGCAGTGGCAATTTTTGAGATTGCCCTCGTGTGATGGTGTTCTAAATTGTTGAGGAATTCTTATGCATCCAAAGTGCCAAAGAACTGAGCTATTATTGCTCCTTTGTAGTTTTAGAATCATTGACGGTACATCAGTAAGCATCTTGGAAGTCTTGATAATTAAGGATGACCCACACAAGGGCAATCAGGTAAAATCTACTCACTGGCATTCCTTATTCATTCTGTGTTATTCCAGAAATACATCCAGCAATTATGAGCTCCGTGGTCAACAAACACGCCTGTGAATGGGATGCCTGGTAGGGTGACTATGGCATTTTTTTGCCATTGCAATACTTTTCCTTGTTTGTTTTTATTCTCTCGAGGCAGTATCAAGTTTTTGAACCTCACCTTTAATCGCATCAATGCTTGCTTTTATAATGACTGGGATTAAAAATAACTATTAACGATGTTCCATGACAACAAATAATGTCTTGCCTGAGAGTTAAAACAAATCACGTGTACGCGAACCACATATCCGCTTGGCTATTATGGGATGTGGGATGTAACGCTTACATGCTTACCCACACTTATGGGAAGTGGTATGGGACCCTTCCCCCCCCCCCCCCCCCTTACGCAGTGTTTGCCCCTCAGGATGGCTTGATGACGTCATTGGAACCTCGTCCTTACAGTCTGAATTTATGGCGGCAATTTTGAATTAAGAGATGGCTGTCGTTCTGCGTGACCTGAAAATGAATTCGGTCTAACTAGGACAATTTTGGCAAATTCATGTATGGCTCTTACCACAGTATTACATTTATATGTTTTTCTTTGGCCACCATCTTGAATTTCAAGATGGTGGCCTATCTAATGATCTTCAATAGGAAACAGCTGTACTGGAACGTTAGACACCACAAGCATGTGCATTACTGAAAATTTGATGCTCCTACAATAATTGCAACATGAGATATGCGTAAAAATGCTACGGCGGCCATTTTGAATTTCAAGATGGCAGCCTAGTAATTGTATCAAAACAATCCACAATATCAGAAAATGATATATCAGAGTGTCTGACACCACAACGATGCATTTTGCACCAAATATGAAGCTTCTACAATGCTCATTGTATGAGATATGGTTCAAAATACTGTTTGCTATGGTGGCCATTTTGAAATTCAAGATGGCAGCCTACAAATGGTATCAAAAAAATCCACAATATCAGAAAAAGATATACCAGAGTGTCTGACATCACAACCATGCATTTTGCACCAAATTTGAAGCTTCTACAATGCTCACTTAATGAGATATGGATAAAAATACAGTTTGCTATGGCGGCCATTTTGAAATTCAAAATGGCGGCTGAAGACGTGGTCAGAAAAAATGGAACCAAAGTTTTTTGGATTCAGCACCCCCAAATTGACAAAGTTAGCCAAAAAAATCAATTTTGGCACAAAAATCTCACGGGATTACATAGTAGCCTCTACTAATAGGAGAGGCATGAAGCGGACGGAGTGACATTTGATTCATTGCACTTCATCTAATTTGCATATACACTGTACTAGTATTTTTTCTTTTAAAGAATATTTTATTCTTCATCAATGGAAATCACAATGTACAAACAAATTTATACAAAACTCTCTGCACCAGTTTTATTATTATTTTCATCAATGGAAACGAAATTTATACCGAAACTTAACATTTTGATACACTCTAATACATTTTTTTTTCACTATCCATATACACATCTCTTCTTTTTTTACTATTTTTACACTACTAATCCCTCATTCTCTTTTTAATTTTATTCCTTCATTACATTACAAATTTTATCAAATAAATCACTAACCCAAAAATACTTTCTTTTCAACATTCATTCAATCCAACTTTAAATATCAATATCCATTGATTGAAGTTTATTCTTTAAAAAAACCCGCAAACAAACAAACACAAACCACCCCGACCACCCTTACCCCCGTCCATTCTCCCTCTTACTACCCTACCCCATTCCCCCTCCCCCTTCCAAATCCCCCCTAACAAAAAAACCCTCAAAAACAACTAAAACACATCTATCCTGACAAACATTGTAAAACATATTTCACTACGAGTGCGCGGAAAAGGCATTTCCTGGTGGATGTGCAGTAGGCCCTACTCTATTAAACAAAAGCCAAACAAATTCTCAATTCTTTTTCCAGTTTTCCAACTTTTGCAAATGTAATGGCAACGTATTACGTATAACTGCTAACGTTTCTTCTTCTAACTTATCCTGCTCAACAAAACTTTTAATGAAACATTCCTAGTATGTGGTTGCGATCGATATCACTGTTTAGTGATAGCTTGTCAAACTTTAAAGGGATTGTATAGTTTTGGTTGAGACCTAATTTCAGGTTTCTAACATTTTTTTTTTGTGAGATAATGAGAAACCTCTTATGAAATATGAAAGAGCATGTAATTCTATGAGGAATTCAACGTTTATTTGATGAAAATTGGTTTTGGAATGGCTGAGATATCCAAAAAAGGGCGATTCTAATAAAGTGTGGGACCCACACTTTATTACTATAGCTTTGTTTTACTTTGTTTTTGGATGTTTCAGTCATTCCAAACCCGATTTTCATCAAATAAACTTTGAATTCCTCTTAAGATGGTATGCTCTGTACTATATCATAAGTGTTTTCCTGGTATCTTGCAAAAAGTTAAAAGCCCAATTCTCATCTCCACCAATACTGTATTATCCCTTTAAATTGCATGCCTTCCTTGTCTTTTGTCCTACCTCTAGGAAATTTGCATTTTTTTTTTTTGCTTTACTATTCCTGTAATTGTTTAATTCAACCTAAACAGGAAGTGGATTTGCTGACTAAATGCGACTTTCTTCCTTTTTCTTTTAAACTTTTTTGAATTCCATTAGGTAGTCGCCATCTAGTCGGCAAGTGTTTAACAAGCAATCGGCAACCAATCGATGACCTACCAACAACATTTCGCCGATGTAAGAGAAGTTTTCTTCAAAACCATGGAGTTTTTCGTCGCAGGTTTTCGTCGGCAGTTGGTTATCGTTCATGTTGATGGGCACCACTGTTCGGTTTGTTGTTGAGGGTATCTGAAGAGACCTGTCGACAAGATCGCTTTTGTGTGACCATAAATCATAGTTTGAATATAGCACATAACACTTATTTAGCGCTTCAATCACTACGAACTAGTGAGCCATAGTGTACTTTTTAATCGTTTGCTTTATGGCAATTGATGTGATGTTGTCAAACACAGTTCAGTCGTAAGAGGAGCATAGTAGACACAACCAACATAATGATCATGCATAATCAGTGCAATGATGTGGTATGGACAGGGTATTGTGTTCACGCAAGCAAGCAAATCTGTTAACCCTCTTGTACATAACTCGGTATACTATCATTGTCATATCATGCAGAATGTTGGCAATGACAATGTCAGGGTTAATCCGATGACCGGGGAAGGGGACGGAAGGGTTAAATGGGATGGGGGATTTAACACCTCTTCTCCTTAACACCAGCTGTGTTGGTATCGAAGCCGCAGGCACTCATTTCTGGAACTCGGTGATGAGATTATGACGCTCATTCCCGAAGCTACACTACATTTTCTTCTTGGTGCTCATATCCGCCCTTATTCTATCTTTGACCCATAGCATTAACCTGCTCCTGTCCTTTAAACAAAATGCATTAGTAGTGTTTGACAACCTCCGGTCTTCGTCATGTAATTTTGAGAATATTATTTTCCGATATCTGTGCATGGTTTTGTTGATTCACGTTGTATTTCCAGTTATCTCATCTGTCTTTAGTCCTCTTTATGTTATTTTTTTTCTATTTCCATCAATTTTTCATATTCTTTGTTCGTATATTTCAGTCTTTCCTACCATCCACTCCTCTTTTGGCATTCAAAATTGAATGTTCCTTTCTCTTGTTTATTGATAATCTGTGCCATTTCATGTATAATCACCTTCATTATTACTATACATCCCTAATAATATCTTTTATGTTTAATCTTTTCTACCATCAATAATTGGTATAATATAGTCATTACTTAAACAGCAACTACAAACTTCTACAGCTGTTGACAATGATAATCAGGGGCGGATCCAGGGAGGACCGCAACCGGCTCACGCCCCCTTTATTTTTTTTTAAACAAAAGAAATAAAAAGAAAAATGGGGGAGGGGTGCGTGCGCCCCCCCCCCCCTTTAGTTTTGTAAACGCGCCCCCTCTTTACGGAATTCCTGGATCCGCCCCTGATAATGATAATAACAATAGTAGTTGTAGTGGTAACAATGATAATAATGATGATGAAAATATGACTACACCAATATCGCTTTCTTGAATCATTATCAGTGTTGCTACTGCTACGATTATTTTTACATATCGGAATTTCGTCACACGTTGTGTCAGCAAAATCCCTATGATTATCATTGTTGTTTTGTGCTTTTTTTTCGTCGTCATTTTCTTCTCCGGTACTGGTTTCGTCGCCAATTGACCACCGTCCATCTGAAGTCATTGCCGGTGTTTGTCCACTCCTGCATTTATCTTTCACATCTTTATCATAATTATCTCGATTTAGTTAAGTCTGGGTTTTTATGATATATCTATTTTTCTCTCAATCGATTCCCCATATTTATACTCGCAGTCCATCATCCTTTCTGGAATGAAATCATTGTGTTTGTAATAAGAAATGACATGTTGGTAAAAAAATGATTTCACTTCGTACGGATATAAATGACTTCATAATTTGATTCCCCTTACAAGTTTGTGTATGTTTGTGTGTGTTTGTTTGTTTGTTTGTTTGAATGTTTGAGCAGTCGAAGTTGAGGGCGTTATGGGTTTCGATTCTTGCTTTGTTTGTGTGTTTGTCAATACAAAAGTCTGTATAGTGGACGGATATCATATAGCAATTCTTCTTCAGGGAGAGAAATGAACCATTTACCCCCCTGCAGTGTTTGCCAACATTCCCCGACTCTCGCGAAGCTATCGAACGCGTTGTTGCCGCCAGCCAGTGGCCAGCATGATCTTATATCATATCATCATACTCATAGATAGACAGTGATAGTTCTGGGAGATACCCATACCTTCCCGGTGGTGTAAACGTTGACAGCTGCGGGTGTCATCATCGGAGGATAAAACGGGAAGGGCCGGGGACTGGCCGGGAGAAAGGGGGTCAGAAAGGGGAGTTGTGTCCCCATATGACCTCCTTACCGACAGCCCAGCTCCATCTGGGGATGCGGAGTTATTTTTGACATCTATAAGGAAACCATTCAATGAGGGATACTTTTAAGCAAGAATCTAACATAATATGCTTCTTTTTCTTTGCATTCTCTTCAGGATTTCATCAATTCACAGTTGACCCATATCGTCAAACTTGATCAACAGGAAATAAGCCCATAATGGCATTAATATTCACTTCAGTAATGAGCTATTAAAGGCTCATCAAAAGTTATTAATCCTTCACTGAATTATAAAGTATGGCGAGTGGCTGCCTTTTGTCTCCAATCTTCACCCCAGTGGTCTCGAGAAAGCAGGCAGCAAAAAACTGTGAATAATCACTCGGCTTGAGAAAATTAAGTCCACGCGAGCGGACGAAAGCTTGCCTAATACAAGTTTAAGGTTGACATAGACGCTCAAACTGCATAATTATCATCGTCGGCATATGCGCCATCATCAAATTCTTCGTCCTCAATAAATATTGTAACAGCAGAAAATACCACACTAAAAACAGCATCTGCATCTCTGGTACCTTCCTCATCCTTAACTTTATCATCGTCATTATCATCCCCCTATTTTGGGTTGTCTCCCTTTGGAAACAAAGGAGATGATATTAAATAGAACTACAGATCACTGCTCGTCCCTATTACCGTCATCTATGTAAATGAGCACTCCCAAAGTCAATGGTGTACTTGTCATCGTCATCGGAAACTATGCCCCTGTTGGGATGGTGGGCAACAGTTGCATCCTTCATCCAGAGGGGACGCCAAGTGAATAAATCCCCAATCCATCAGCAGCGCCTCTCAAGCTCTTATTTGCCTAATGACTTTTGCCTCTGCTGACCACAGGATTCCATGACCCGCGCAGCAAGAACTGTCACTGAGACCTCGTTGCGCCAATGAGGCATTCTGCGGGGCATTAAAGAAGCTATTCACTGGTCACTGCTCTTCCTCCTCTAACCCCTCTTTCCACCCCTAATCTAGTAGACTGTTCAACCTTGCTTGATGACTGTAAGTGAATCTGTAACAAGTAAATAGCTACGATTATTTTGTCTAAAACGGCAAAACGCGACAAAAATAGAAGTGGAGGATGATATTAATTATTCTCTGCAGTGTTTTGCCATTGCATGATTGGGGCAGGGATGTGATCACCTCCCTGGTTTGAGCTTCAGGAAGCAAATCTACTCTCGTTAGATACGAAATATTAAACAAAAAACAGGAACACGTGCCAAATAGAGGAATTTCATTCACCATTTTTAAGCAGGGCGGAGAAGGGAGAAATGTGTGCCAGTACATTTTGCTTTTGCAAAGACTAACCCAGATGGCGTCACACATTTTGCGCAGACTCGAAGAAGTTTGGCCGAGAGAGGGCGCTATCCGAAATTCACTTGCCATTAGCGTTAGGCTATTATACAGGCAGAAAAAGCAACATTAAAACTGTTCGAATGTGATACCATTGCAGAATCAGCTTTGGTGTAGTGTCTCTTCTCTCGATCCTTGAATATTAGCATTTCTTCTTGCTTGCTGCCGAATGACACACTCCATCTAGCTTGTGATGCTCTTTTGAATCGATGTTTGTTTCCATCGTTCCCACTCCCGTTTTCCTCCATCCCCTCCATCCACCACCCCAACCCTCCCAAACACCCATCATGTTCCGCCACATTGAAACCATCGCTGTCAGCTCTCAGCGGTGAGTCATTGCAAGATGTTTTTGTTCGGGGCTCCAGTAACGGCTCCCTTTTCCATTCTCTTTCTTCTCCTTCTCCCTTCTCTCCGTCCCGAAAATGTCACGTCCTCTTAATTGGATGATGGAGGGCATCCCAAACGCACTCACCTGGATTGGATTGGACCTGAATGAGAGATGAGTCCCCGGATTGCCCCCTAGCTGTTCATCTGCAGTGCTTTCAATGTATGTTTATAATATCACTGAAATTGTAATCACTCGATTGACTTCCTAACGGGTGTTTATCATTTGTAAGGGCGGAAGGATGGTGGGCAGAGTGTTGCACATGAGGTCAATTCATAATAATAACCAATCATGCCCCCTCTTCGACTTCCACATCGGAGCAACCCATTAAAACTAATAAAATCCACCTGCTGCCACTTGCTGCCAGCATTACCCATCCATTCTCAGTATCGCATATATAGAAGAGGGCAAAACAAAACTTTGATGTGATGTACATTTATGGGGGCACTTTGGTTAAAGCATTATGGGTTCTTAAAGTGGAGGCCCTTGGTTCGAATCCTAACCCAGCGCGTGCGTTTTTGGACGAGGCATTTCGCACTCACGCACGACATCCCTCTCCACGATTCCTTTTTATCCACTGTAGTTAAGAATGTTTTACCTTATGATAATGATCTTGATATATCTTTAATTATCTTGCCCTCTATAACCTGGATTGGTTCATAATAGCGCCACCAAACAAAATGAAAGCGGTTCTAGGGTTGTTATGACTGCGTCCAGGGAGATTTGATAATATCTTTTCGTTCACCTCCGTGATGTTATATCGGATATTATGTTAAGAATATATCATTAAATTGTAATATTGATAGAGATGTATAACGATCTTCACTTTATTGTCATGGAGTTATATCTTGATCTATAGACTGGTGTATTTACAACAAAAGAAGAGAAGAGACCAAATATCCAAGACAATTAAGTAATATCATTCAGCATAACAAAGCAATAATTCTTTTCATCTTCGCCATCAGCCAATTGTAGTTCGAGTCGTGATCACTGTCGCCTTAAAGTAAAACTCACTGTCATTGATATAGTAGATGATCTAACAGAACGACGAAACTCTCATCGAAAGCTGACAAAAAGTAAGAAAAGCTGTAGAATTTTGAATTTTCACAGGTTTTCCCCTGGCAGTAACAATAACAATGCATAATGCAAATTAGATGAGGTGATTATGTCATGGCCTTGTAAGCTGAAAACAAGATGGGAGCATTAACGTGAAAATACATACGTGTAGTATACATTATGTAGATAGTATCATGACAAAAATCATATAAGAATAATTATATATATTATATGTATATATTTATATATATATATATATTATATGTATATATATATATATAGTATATATAGATAATATATATATATATATATATATCATATGTATGTATATACAGTTCGACCTCGATTATCCGGCCTCCTTTTATCCGGAAATCTCTATCATCCGGACGCGTTCACGCAGTGAAGGACTTTTTTTTTTCATCCAAAAATTGAGAAAAAAACAGTGACTTTAAACTCAATTGAAATTTCTACAAAACTCACACGATTTACCTACAATATTCCCCGACAGAACTAACATAAATTCACATCACATTATCATCGTAAAAGTAAGCAGTCTTCACCACTGTTGCGGGGTACGCTACCTGCCTAGCTGCCAGTGCACTGGGACGGCAGCTTGGACGGCAGCTATATACATTAACATTGCGTCTCCCATATCCGGCCAATTCGCTTATCCGGATGAGCGTCGGTCCCGACATGGCCGGATAATCGAGGTCGAACTGTATATATATATATATATATATATATATATATATATATATATATATATATATATATATTTCACAACGCTCATTACGCGTGCAGATGTCAGTGGTATATATGGATAATGAGCATATTGATTAATAAACACATTTCCTTGTGCTTTTTGTGCTGTTATCCTAGCTTTATCCAGGGAGGTGTGTCACCTCCCTGCTTTATCTAACCTGGTCGACCCGTTCTCTCCCCTGTGCGATAACTGAGGAGTCCTCTTGCCGCAAACAGATGCAGGAATGCAGATACATGTATTATTGTGTTGACGAGTCTCTGAGCTGCGACAAGTCAGACGATGCTCAGCCCGCTACAAAACTTTTTAAGGCTTGAGTCACAACCCGCGAAAACCTCCGGGAGCATAGCTGGACGGCGCACTTTCGACAGACCTGATGGAAAGCAGGCGAAAAGGACTGCAGAATACTAGTATCGAGATAAACACCTCCGAGACGGTCACCAAGGGAAGACGTCTTCGGAATGAGGGTATCAGTCGAGTATGAGCTCGCACATTTATGTTATGTCGCTTTTGTGTACCAATAAGGTGACATTCTTGCAAAATGAAACATCGCTTTAATAGCTTGCCCTTCTGAACTACATACAGAAGTGGATTCTTCTTTTTTTTTTTTCCCCGACCGTGAGAAGCTGAGATTTGGCATTCTCACCCTTCGTACAGACTCGCACGGGCCGAAAGGTTTTGTGTGAAATAGGAACCTGACGTAGGCACGTGTAGTGTGGATAGTAATGCATCGGAATTTTATTTATCGGGGGTGGTTTTGGGTGGCACTATCGTTGCGGCTACTTATGGAAGCCCGGGCCGCACAGACTCAGTTTTGATGAGGCGCACGGGCAAGCTACACGAGTGGCTTTTATATCATATATCAAAAGACCAGAGCGATATTCCTTCTCCACGTGTCGATGATGCGGATAGCGGGGGCCGCATTATTAGTCAATTGGAATGCCAATATTGGCTATGTAGCCGGTCAGAAGCGGCGATGAATGCCCGAGCTCTGCAGTGCTTGGACTTGTCAACGCCACGGAGAACCCCTCGACGACTCGCTCGTCACTTTCCGCCTGGACTGTGGTCAGTATGATACATATTGTACTACCAGGCGGCTAACTGAAGGACTCGGTACTATCGCGGGCATTGCACAGATATTGCTTGCTTGTCCTTGCCTGTAGTGGAAAGGAGCGTCAGCAATTCAGAAACTAGTAAGGATGAAGACTGGAATACTTCAAAGCCACATCATCGGTTTCTTGGTTTCAGCATCTCAGTGTGCGTGAAATGACATGAGCAACACACACCACCTCGGCCCCGGCCATCTCCATCTCGGGTTGCCGTATGAGAAAAGTATGTAGCTCGCTCACGTGATTACGCGTAGAGCTACCCTACTTATTTTTGTAAGTGACAATACAATTAGATTATGCGAGCAACAGATGCTGAGCACCCACATCCCAACACGCCTGGACAAAATGAACGAGGTCGGATGGAGGGAGGAAGAGAGCGGAATGACACACTTATTTTCTGAAACATTTTCTGAACGCAATATCTCTTTGTGACTTGGCAAGAGCGTCTTGGAATGAGCAATGTCGGACGTAGCGCGTTTGCTACCCTTTGAAATAGATTCTAATTGTATTCTTAAGTATGTCAACTTTGGCAGGAACGCGCCTTGCACGTGCAGCATACAAGACTTTGGGGATTTATCAGAAGAACATTTGTGTTTCATTCGCAAATACTGCACTGAAGTCCACATGAACCTGTATTATCACATCGATTTGTATATTACTCTAAAACCTTCTTTATCACTATAGCGTACACAAAACTTTATGGTATACAGTGTATCATAATATGCTCAACCGCTTATAGTGATGGTGATTTACGAAACGTTAGATTTTCATCTTGAATAGCTCGAATCTTGAGGTATCTTTTCTTTTTTCATCCCCGTCTGTGAGGATTTCACTCTGTAGAATCAATATGTCGAGACTACACTCCACGGTCGGTCCTTTCTCCTCTACGTATGCCCGGAGTCGTGCTGCCTTTGAGTCGGTGAGTTACCCTGCAAAAATTTGCTTGTGCATCACTCAGACAATACGACATTATGCATGGAAACTCGACGATATTCACGATAATAACAGGGTGGCTAGAAGCACGTGAGGGGCGATGTGGTTAATGAGTGGCGGCCGAGTTGGCTGGGGGGAGATCCCCCCACCCCCCCCCCCCCCCCCACCCCTTCGTGCTGCACGGTCTCATGAATGTTATGAGGAGTTTGTTTGTGTGTGAGTGTGTGGGTTCACAGGCCTGTGTGTTCATAATGTGCTGAGTGAACGAATGTATTAAACACGTTTGCCAGCTGCCAGGGAACTAGTACAATGGCTGTATGTGCATGTGTCATTCTGTTGACTACTACATTCTCACCCCAACATGAACACATGTAAGAGCAAGAAAGGCCATTCTGGGGCAATCCAGGGATTTAGGGGGCACGCAGTGTAACGTGGATACATAATGTTATTAAAGTACCTTATGTTCATGTGCTCTGAGCGGCAGAAGAGGACGCACGCGACAGGGGACAGGATTTTCCAACAACAAACTGTTTCGTGTGAACTGCTGACAAAAAAAAAAAAAAAAACGATAACCTTTCGTCATGTGAAGCTGCGGGTGCCAATTTTTGAGTTGTTGTTTTTCCTTATTGTATCAACCTTGACTGACATTTGGAAATCAACGAAAGGAAATGCTTCCTCCTCGCCTCCTTCCGCAGCACATTTTTATATTTATTTTTGATTCATTCTTTTTCTTTTAAAACTTTGTTACACTGTCATGACTATCACCAGTAGCAATAATCAGATATTTTGTCAATAATAATTAGATATTTGTGTATAGATGATCAATCGATTTTAATCTGATCTTCTAATTCCGATACAAGATAATCACGGAATGTTGTATGTATCAAGGGCATATCAATGATTGAGAAAAATGGACATGGTAAAACAGTACAAGAGACTACCAGGTGTAGGCCTACACAATCGTGACATATGCAAAACACATTAAATCATTTTATAATGTAATATAATATTATGCAACGTAATATAATATGATATGATATGATATGACATGATATGATATGATATGATATGATATGATATGATATGATATGATATGATATGATATGATATGATATGATATGATATAATATAATATAATATAATATGATATGATATAATATGATATAATATAATATAATATAATATAATATAAATATAATATAATATAATATAATATAATATAATATGTATTATATCACTCAGTTTTTGTTCAAGACGAGAATACGGATCAAGGGGAAAGGGTATTCATAGGGGACATTGCCCTTTCCTTTTATCACCCCCTCCCTCTTCTCTCTCTCCCTCTCTCTGAATCGACTCTCGCTAACAGAATAACGCTTGCCATTTTTATGCAGCGTCAAGCTATGTAATAACGACCAGCTAAAAATTCTCCAGACCCGCATTGTGACCTATATATAGAAGCCGTCACCCAACATTACTGAAGCTAACGTATACAAGCCCGTGTACTTCTATTTCGACAGTCGCCCGGTCTAACGTTTTATACTCATACTGGTTTTTATACCGCAATCTTCGAGATGGAATATAGATTCCAGAGTTGGAGTTGTCGGGGAAAAAAAAAGCAACGCAGCTTCGCAGCTGTGCTCCGTTAATGAACCCTACCCAGCAATATAGCCTGTTCCATTTTCTGCAAATTTTTAAAGGAGAGATATGGAAACAGTATAGAATACGTTGTTTCTCATGTAAGATATCCATCAGGTTTTACATTATCTTCACAGGTGTATATATCGCCATTGGTGTATATATTATATATCATGATATCAATACCTCCCCTCAATTTATGTGAATTATACCTTTTGATATTCATCTTTCCTCTTTTCCGCGTGCCCGTTTTCGATAAATTGAATAAGATGATTCCAATTCCAGTATATAGCATGATAGATTGTAGGTATAATAAGGTAACATGTTTGTGCCATGCATTCGCTGCAAACTCCGAGATCTACGTGGATTATTAATATCTGCATCATGAGTTATTGATAATGCAAATATGAATTCATTTGAGCGTGTAATCATCTTGGAAGGCCGGGAGTATAGGTTATGAATATCACCGCACTTGAAAATGGCATAATGATAATGAATTATACGTTTCATATAGTGAGGGCACTGAGGACGATGAAAGGATAGGGGCACTGTGGCATAGTGGATAAGACTCTTGACTTTCCATCGGCGGTCCCGAGTTCGAATCTCTTCACGTGCCTTCGTCCTTGGACAAGATGTTTTTACCCACCATGTACCTTGCCACAGAGGTGTATAAATGGGTGCGTAGCAACTCCAAGGATATGGTTTATATTAGTATAGCAGCACTGAACTTAAGAGGCTACACTTATTATTATTATTATTATTATTATTATTATTATTATTATTATTATTATTATTATTATTATTATTATTATCATTATCACTGTTGGAAAAGCAGTTATTCTTGGTACTTTTGTCTCATTTGTCGATTTTGTCTCTAGACTTATGTTGTTTTTCCCTCAGTTCATGTAACTGTAGCATTAGAACAATGATACACACGATATTCTCAATGTAGAAATGATGCTGGTTATGCAACACATTTCGCACTAGACTA
Organism: Diadema antillarum; assembly: GCF_040938485.1. Taxonomy (NCBI): domain Eukaryota; kingdom Metazoa; phylum Echinodermata; class Echinoidea; order Diadematoida; family Diadematidae; genus Diadema; species Diadema antillarum. Next base: position 18,768 of record NW_027271564.1, on the reverse strand, counting down.
CATGCAGAGCTATACAACCATTTTTTAGCATGTTTAACGAGCATGATAGGTGAAAATAGTTTGGTGTAGCTCGACGAAACGTTCGGAGACTCATGCGTGGAATACCTGATCCGTTTGCTATCTCTGTGTCGAAAAGTGCGATAGTGGGAACAAAATTCGATTTGAATTTGATTTGAATAATATACGACGGTTGTAATAATCGTTAATAAGAGTGAGATGCATGATTCAGTACTTCAGTATTTTACCGTATAAATATTGAGGGCAGAAAGGAAAGTAACACTTCGAGAACAAAACGAAGTATAGAGCTGTTTTTATACGGAGAAAAGAAGGGAGGAAAAGAACGCATCTTAGAAAGAAGCGAAAGCCATGAAGCGACGGAGAGGATGGTAATATAGATGGTGACGGGTAAAAACAAACTAACAGGGTTAATAGATGACATTGAGGTATGGTGTGAGGGGATATCAATATCGCAAGAGCGAAAGATGGACGGTGTCCACTCCACGCGGTGATAAATTTGTTCCGTGAGATATATGGAAACTGGCCAATTTCCTACGCGACCGCGTTATCTGAAGCTATTACCATGGTTACTCGGGAACGCCAGAAATGAATGACCAGTGGACTAGTGGCCGTAGGAGGAAACGGCAGCTGGATCGTCCACTCGGAGCAGAAATTTTTGCTGACCATAAAAGAGTGTATAGATATATTTAGTATACATTAAACACACATGACTATTTCAAATAACTAGTACGTCATGCAAATTGGTACGCACGCATGCATATACATTGACACACACACATAAGACACACACACTTATACGTGAATACAGATTTATAATAAATTGCGAATTAAAGAAATATCATCTCATAATAATCATTATGACTGGCCTCGTTATGAGAATTCCTTAAGCTTTGACGACAGCCTTGACTATTGCCAGTGGTCAATATTTCATCATTGCATTGCATTATAAAACAGTTGGCAGACAAGGATATTGGATGATCTTTATAATTATGAAATTTATCATTTTCCCCCGTAATGAGAGGGTATAGATTTAGGCCGACAGTCTGCGCAATTAAAGCTATGAATGCTGCCTAAAATCTTTTGTAGAATCACACTCTCCGTCCTTCTAAGGTATCCGTCCGTTCCAAGGAAAACTTCAGGCAAATTAATTCCCAAGGATCGCGACAAAATGAACGATACCTCGTGAATTTAGTTATCATTAACATGGCTCGTCATTACTTTTGTACTCGGTTTTTGTTTTTGTTTTTTCAGGCCAGGATTGGGAAAAGCATCGTTTGACTTTAGATTTAAGTTACTAGTGTTTTGATATTTATTAAAACGTATGAAAAAAAATAAAGGCAGCTGGTGCAAGTGATCGTTTAATGCTTCAGAAATTACAATATTGGAGTAATCATACATGCATTACAGTATACTCGTTTCCTATACCAAGAAACAACCCGTTTCGGAGCTATTTATTGCTAACATGATTTTTGATTTTGTTCATTGATATTGTATTAGTATTAGCATAAATTTTACAACTTACTGTTGTATGCTCAAGTGTTCCTTCATCCGATTGAACATCATTATTCCATTCACTCAGCAAATATAACAAGTTGAAAAAGTTGAAGTTGATCCACCACAATGTGTGAAACAGAGTACTTAAAATATGTTTCGATTACCAGGTTCTTTGCCATGTAGGTTCGAGTACGCATCAGGTAAATATTTCTACAGCAACGTGCGACAAGTCCATTGTAACGAATTAAATTTCGCGAGCTTGATGCAGAATGTTTAATTACGTAAGAGTTTGACTTTAGTGGGAAGATATCCGATAGATAGTATGTAGTCATTGTTCATAATATATAATGATAATGATTTTGCTCCACCTCGTAGTGTCTAGGTGTGGAATTGGCGCTCTCAGTCGATCTGGCCAAGAATCCAATCCCAGGATCCAATCCCTCTCTCTTCCTCCTTGACAGCCTGCTGACCCGGAAGTCGTATACTTTTGATGTTGATGTTTTATTTTCCCGTCCGTTTGATGTTTTTAAGATTTTTTTTTTTCGATTTCCCATAGTACTTAATGCACATCATTCGTGAAAGTTTTAAACACCTGCCTCCAAAAATATGAGGGAGTCTATGTATACGATAATGAATATGCATATTCTATACACACAAATTCACACACATTCCGTACACAGACACCGATTGCGACCCGATAACAAACATACTTCATAATATCATGTTCAACTGGGTGTTGAATAAAAAAAAAAATAAATGAGGACGAGGCCCTATTGATTTAGAAACCTATATGGAGTACAGTGAAGATTGGTTTCATCCTCGAGCTGTATAGTAAGTATATGTACTGTGTCTTGACATCGGCCACACTCCCGGTGGTGAAGCCATTGGTGGACCATGGAGTAGCTCCATGGGTGGACTGTGGTCGACAGATGACCGATGTGAGTGATGTATGTATGTGTGTGATGCCAGCCCGAATCCTCATTAATTCTGGCTGATTGATTGGAGTTCCCGCGCGCGGGTCAACTCAAAGTTTTGCAAGATGATCGTTTCTCAGATGGGTGCTATAGTCTAGCGCGTTCAGACGATAGCTTTTATACTGTCAGTTCATTTATTACACGTGAGATATGTGTTATTCACGTGGATATCAAAACATTACCATGTTCTACTAGTATTTTATGCATATTATCTTCAAGAATCTCCTCTGAGATATTTAATTTATATATTCCAATTTAGAAATCAGGCAATACAGAATCAATTCTACAGATTTTTTTTTTCGTCTGTCCATCACATGAGCTGTGAAGAATCATATTTTCCCAATACTAATATCTCACTTAAAATTCATCTGTGTATTATTTAGTCTCTGTGAGTCATCCGCGATTTTCCCTCAGAAAATAGTACGCGTATACATGCACAGTAGAATATATACGATTATTGCGGTTTTATTTCGTACATAATTCAAACGTGTTAAACCTACATACATTACACAAACGCTCTGTTGATGTGCGTTGGGGGAAGGGCGCTCTAAACATGTCCGTGTAAATTCGATTATGCAGGTGTATTATGATTTTAATGATTATGTTGACGGTGAATTCTCCTTTCAAGCCGATTGATATTGAACCGAAGAACTAGGAACGGCAGACCGGAAGTATCTTCCTATAACTGTCTCTGCTGGACCTCCTTGGATCATCTTGCCCATCTCAGGTCCGTCTCTGCTCATTGCATCACGCCAGGTCATGCTGCGTGCCCTGGAATGCCAAGAGGATTCTTGCCTAATAATTCATCTTTATTGAACAGACGGTTTTTGCAGGATACACGCACCACCACAGGGCCCCCGAGTGAGAGGTGTTTGACCGGTTTGATAATTATGAGTTGTGATGGTGGTCAATTTATGATCTCGATGGTGTTTGAAAGATAAAGCGATTGATCGCTATATAAATTATAGTCCTTCAGAAATTTGCAAACTTTTATGTGTGGAGGTGAAAATACAGGAAATCAACTGCTGTGCAGGGTAGAACAACACTGTCCCAGTTTACAAAGTGGAAGTGGAAGTGGAAGTTGTCATACCGAAAAGATTTGACAATTCCCACCTTGTTTCGTTTTCGTGTCATGTTTTACGCCAATGTCCTACCAATATTTGAGTACTTACAGGTTGTACAGTATATTTGAGTCGAAAAAGTAATATTTCATCTGTACTAAACAGTAATGCAATTCATGCTGTTTGTGTTTTGCGCTCAGGTTGAGACCTTTACAGGACCAAGGACTAGTTGGTGTGTGATATTTTCTTAAAGGGATCGTATAGTAATGGTTGAGACCTAACTTCAGGTTTCTAACATTTTTTGTTGACATAATGAGAAACCTCTTATGAAATGTGAAAGAGCATGTAATTCCAAGAGGAACTCACCGTTTATTTGATGATGATTGGTTTTGAAATGACTGAGATATCCAAAACAGAGCAATCCTAATAAAAGGTGGGACCCACCTTTTATTACGATTGCTTTGCTTTACTTTGTTTTGGGATGTCTCAGCCATTCCAAAACTGATTTTCATCAGATAAACTTTGGATTCCTCTTAGAATGGCATGCTCTATACTACTTCAGGTTTCTTGCTATCTTGCAAAAAGTTAAAAGCCCAATCCTCATCTCCTCCAATATTATCATCCCTTTAACAGGACTAACTTTAGGTCTATTCAGGTCTCTTTTCCACCTCCCTGGTCTATTGATCTATTCACCTATACTGTTCCTGAGTTCCGTGACCTGAAGACGATAATAAAACTAAGCCAAACCTGTATGTCTATTGAGTTTCATATTTGTAATGCATCTACACCAAAGTGTTTCACTTCAATCTTAAACAAGTGTCATATTCAAAGGGGTGATGGGCGAGGGGGGGGGGGGGGGGGTCTGCACGAATCCTTTTAGGAGTCCTCAAAGGCAGATGCTGTTTTTCGTGGAAATTTTACCTGCTTCGTGCATTTGCGCTGACAAGCTATGTAGGCCGTCGAAACTTGATAGGGAACATGTCCATCATAAGGGGTAAGATGTACCTTTGTGGCAAAATATACATTTCCTGATCATACCTTTTTATATAGCTCATATAAGAAAATCCTTCTCACTTCCTTTATTGATATTTCATTTTGGTATTCTTATAATAGTACGACAATGTTGTAAACTTGATTACATATTGCCTCTACAAAGAACAGTTTTATTTGCTGGTGCATGTTATTTTGTGAGACCTTCAAAGCTTGAAAAGAACATCGCTTTAAAAAGCGATGATTCATACATTCCAACACGCAGAGTATGCACACATAATGTTTCTGGAAAAAAGACCCCTCTCCCTAAAAAAAAAAAAAGGCCCATAAAAAAAGAAAAGAAAAACGTGGCCATTAATCATTCCCAGAGTGAGAGATTTGATGAAACATCCTTTCTGAGAAGACGCATCACTCGACTTATTCCTCGTCCGAGAGTGAAAGCAGAAGCGTGTTTTTCTTTTTTTGTGGGCTTCATTTATTTCTCCCACTCAACCCCCCCCCCCTTAGAGTACCATGACGTGATTTCACATGATGTAGTGCAGTGATGCGCAACAGTGAAATTTTGTGCATCGCAAACAACTAACCCCCTCCCGCACACACACACACACGCGCACACACACACACAGACAGACCCACACACACACACGCACACACACACACACACACACACACACACACACAGACAGAGGACATGGCAATTAATTTTCATGTATCGTCTCCCGTTCAAACACGTCGTCATTAATTGAGTAATTATTACGAATTGTGTATTTGTGAATTGCGTAATTGCTGGTACACGATAGAGTTACTCAGACGACCTCAAACATTATGCTATTTGTCATGCAATAATTGAGTATAATGTTTAATTTAAGTCAGTTGATTTTAGGTAAAGGTGTATAGGAATGAAAGTGATCGAAATACGCTTAAAGGGAAGTCCAGGTAATTTATTGCACATTATGGAGTACATAAATCGACGGCTCCATGTTTAGATTTGTGGAATTAACTGTGGTCATTGAGCAGAGAAATCAATACTCTGAAAAAACCCACCAAATTACACTGAACAAGGATGATGACATGTAAGACTCACATATTTCATAAATGTAGTAATGTAATTCCATTACAATACCGCTTGCTAAACAAATTCACCTGTGTAGAATATGCATACTTTCACATTTTGTTCTTCCTTGAGCCCCCACTCATGCATTCTTATGGTGAAGCTGATATGTCATGTTCATTGTGGTTTGTTATAAACTTTGAAAACATTCTTATTCCTCATCCCAATTACTAAATTCTGAAACTCTGTACCCATTATAAATCTATCTAGTTGTTCAAATGTATAGTCTGAAAATCATCTGGAGGTCTCCTTATTGTTGTCAAGTTATAACGACTCTACATTGATTTGATGTAATTTCGAAAATGAGATATTCAGTGAAATTTGTGTAACATGTCAACGGGAAACGTGTTAGGTGATATCGTCACCACCTCATATCATCAACATATTTTTATTGTGATAAATATCCCTGTTTCATGTTCAATTCTATACCCTGTAACTTTTGAAACCAACTCCCTCCGTGGCTTTTTTTTTTGAATGCGTAAGATGCGTTTAGAACCATGGTCCATGTTAGAACATACACCATCGACACACACGTCATGACCAATGAATTACATACTTGTCATCTCGACCCTCATCAGGGGCTCTTCATGTCAATGAATTACACTGCTTCCTGCCAATGGTGGTCCGGCAGAGAGATGCCCCTGTCGGCCCCGCGGGGTCCGAACGAAAATACTGTCTCGATGTCACGTGTCTCGATGGGGTAACGAGACCAATGTGACATTAATGAGATCTGCTTAAGCCATCGCAATGCTCGCTTCTCTATACCGGCTTTAGTCAAGAGCAGTCAAATTAATTACCATGTAGCACACCGCAGTCGACATGGCGCCGAAAACTTAGGGTCGCCGCTTTTTTTTTTCTTTCAAAGAGGAGCTAAACTAGATTTGAGATAACTCCTTCATGTATACGCACGTATCCAAAGACTCAACTTTTTCGGGTTTTGTTTTTTGTTTTGTTTCCTTTTTTTTTTGGTCAGGGAACTTGCTAATTGTACAAGCTCTGCTTTATATGCAAGTTCCCTCCATATCTATACCCCCCCATATTCCTTACTAGCGAGGGCTATTTAAAACTCACAGTGAATTCATGATAATCAACTGTGTAAAGGTTTGTAGGTGCAGCTGCATATGTAATACTGTCGTATTATTGTTAGCATTTGTATCAGCAGTTCACGACACTTCACCTTCCGAATGGATTATCCTATTTTGCAATCGTTTTGTATCATTTGGATATGGAAACAAACAAATGAAATGAAATGGAATGTAAGTAGTAGAAGAAAAAGTCGACGATGAAGAAGAAAAATATAAAAAGAAGAAGAAGGAGAAGCCGCGTTTTATGAAATCAAGAAGGCGTTGTTGAATTTCAATCTACTTTTATCTAATGATGGCGGCCGCTCAGATAACGTGGATACACACAAAACATCAAGCGCAGACACACGCACGCGCACATGTACTTTTTGTATTCTTAATTCGAATTTTGTTCGATGATATCAAAATCATATTTACAAAGGAACAAATACGAATACGCACAAATACGCAACACAAAAAAATGACGGCTAAGCAGTTTTGCACTAATGGCTTATTCTGCTTGATTACATAAATATGTATACTGCAATGAAAGAATTCATACGTTCAGATTCATACAAACATAAGGAGTTATACAAAGACTTGCAACCATTACATCTGTATACGTGAAAGTCTTACAAAGGCACCTTAATCAACTTGATAAGGCTCATTAATGCTGCTTGATCACACATACTTACAGTCATGTAAAAAAAAACAATACACAAAAACATGCCTTAAAATAGAAACTCATACATCAGCGAACGAGATCCGCATTTTAAAGCATATCACCTTTCCCACCCCACTTATCTCTTCATTATTTTTGTTGTGCACACACGCGGCCCACGCACATGCACTCAACTGCTCAAGCGCACACTCCTAAAAATCCAAGTTCGAGTCTACTCCGTAAATGCCATCACGAAGGTCATTGGGAAGATGCAGCTGTATGCCAACTCTCTCTAAAGTATCAATTTCGACCTGCCTCGCCTTTACAATTTTCATATTGTTTGCCATGCGCAAGGAAGGAAGACCGTGAATACAGACGTCTCCGCATACAATAAGAAATGTCAAAATTCATTCTGAACAATAGTAAGGCTCATAATCATCCATACAATGAACATAATATATATAATCAAGATATCATAATGTGCTGGGAATCTGTGCAGAGAGAGAGAGGCTTCCTTCAGATATTTTCTTTACGTTAAATATTCTTTGTCTGTCCTATAAAGGAAGACTATTATAGTCAAAGGCGTTGAAGGGGTTCCATTAGCACCGCCTCACAGGAAAGTTTAGCTTTAGATCTTCATGCAAAAATAATGAAAAGTGCAACCATTCGACAGAAGACTGAATATTCGAGAGAAATTAGGCGAAATAACGTGCCAAGTGTGGTGAAACTATCCATCGATCACATCAAAATTTATGATTAGCCCCAGGTCACGTGACTCTCACGTCACTTACGGAGTAACTTTTATACTCGAAATATGGTAGTCGGCAGAGCTTTGTGATGTGTATGTGTGTGTGTGTGTGATCGTGAGTCATCAGATAATCGGGGAATAAGGGTAGGATTAGAAAATAGGCAGGGTAAGGGGATAAGAAGGAATGTGGGGGGGGGGGGCTTAAAAAGGGCAGATTAATTAATTAATTGTAAAGAAAGACAGATTTTTGTTTGTGTTATGGGGGATGGGAAGATGGAGATTTGTATTCAAAAGATTTTGTTCACGTGTGTCTGATGTACCTTTTGACTGGGAGATATTATGCTTTGTGTATGTTAAAATCGGTACATTTGTTTACCAGAACAGTCAAGTAGAATGTTGTAAGTGTACTCAAGGAAGTGACTTCGTCTCACCTCCCTGGTGTACTCCTTGACAGGAGATATGCTGTATATATATATATATATATATATATATATATATATATACATACATATGTATATATATATATATACACATACATATTTTATATATACAGCATATCTCCTGTGTATATATATATACATATACATATATATACAGCATATCTCCTGTATATATATATATATATATATATACATATACATATACATATATATATACAGCATATCTCCTGTATATATATATATATATATATATATATATATATATATATATGTATATATAATATTTATATATTATAATATATATGAATATCTGTGCATTTGTTTACCAGAACGTTCAAGTACTAAGTACAATGAGTCAAATGTACTACGTGACAAAAGATGATGTTTTTAACTTTAATTCATTATATTCGAACATTCAAGTGGAGTGTTTAACACCGAGTGAAATAATTGAAATACAGTGCGTATCAAAAAAAAAAACCGCAACAAGATTTGATTTCAAATTTGTGAAGATTGTGTTAACTTTACACCAAAGTGAATAGCAACATCTTAAAACCACATATCTCCTCTTTCCAATGATATCTTATTTATTCATACACAGTCATGGATGGTTGAGTAATCATTCTTTTTGGACAATGGGTCAAATTGGACTTGGGACCAAGTTTAGACACTGGAAGAATCAATGCACCTTATTAACTTAACAAATGGAATAATGAAATTAATAATCGCAACTTACCATTGTCTTCTTTCGGATATCTCTTTTTAACATTACATCCCATGCCCCTCAACATGGCCACCATTTCTTTCCACGGTCAGCAAATCGTGCTCGAAATGCGTCTTGCACAATCCTTGAGTTTTGGGTGCGAGCATACTCACTCACCACAAATACTCTCTGTAGCTCTGCTCTGGATAGTCAACTGAGGCATCTTGGACACTGATGACAACTTAATGAGCAAATTACTACACATGCTTGTTGCAGAGCTAGTGCCTATGAAAAGCAGATCACTGCAACAAATATTCAATCTAGATATCACCTGTTTGAACATTCTCCCCCCCCCCAAAAAAAAAAAAAATGGAGCATCCAGATATTATGGTATGTCTCACCTGTCTGAACATTCCCCTCCCCCCCCCCCCAAAAAAAAAAAGGAGAATTGAAAAGGATTTATGCTGGTTTTACTAACTGAAACTTGGTCCCAAGTCCAATTGACCCATTGTCCAAAAAGAATGATTAAGCCATCCATGACCGTGTAAGAATAAATAAGATATCATTGGAAAGAGGAGATATGTGGCTTTAAGATGTTGCTACTCACTTTGGTGTAAAGTTAACACAATCTTCACAAATTCGAAATTAAATCTTGTTGCGTTTTTTTTTTTTTGATACGCACTGTAGAACAAAAATGTAGAGAAAGAATAACCATCCGTCACACTCTGCCCTTTGTACAGATGATGTGCTATGTTTGAAAAAGAAAAGTAACTGTTCAAATTCAGGCTAAAATACATTCAATTCGACGAATTTTGTTTGGGTCCTGCTTCAGCCAGTGGGTGTTCTTCAGCTGGTCCGAGCCAATCAATAACATGACACTCACACACACACACGAAATACATCAAATAAATAGATGCAAGAACATTATAGGTCCACTATAGTAACAGAAGTTAGATACTTGTTACATAAAGTCAACTGAGGAAAGTAATCATCTGATGCATCTCACTTTACTCGATTTTATAGCATTACAATGATTATTACTGAACCGGTAATCAATGATGTAAATAAAAAATGAATACATGGTACTTGCAGTACACTGTATACAGTGTACATGTATGTAAATAAAAAAGTTTTGGCTGTCTGAAGTCCTTAATGACAGTCGACGTAGGTGGCGCTCTTGCTGTTAGCAATTTCCCTTTCCCACTTGCCCGATTGTGTGAGTACGGCGTATGGAGGTGCGGTGCATGCCGTGTGAATTGACAGCTGCAATGTTGACAACAAAAATAATATTAAGGGGGTAAACAACCAACTGTTAGAACTTAGAAGTAAAGGCCAGCCACATGCAACTTATACCTTTTCCTGAAGCGGCAAAATCAAACACAATATGACTGCCATGGACTACCCGTAGGAACACCTGCTGCTAAGAAGCAAGGTAGTATGTGAATTATCATTTTTAAGAGAGATAATACTTTAAAAAGTTAATGTACAAGTTCAAACTTCGTGATAAACAGAGCGGGACGCGCGTTACGCGGCTCAGCGGTGCAACCTTGAGAATGGCTTGGGGTGCTTGCCCGCTGGCTCTCTCGACACGCCCCATCACATCGCATTGGTTGAGGAGGAGATAATATGGTGCTTGATGCACGATGCTGCGCTACATGCAATATAGCTCATAGGGATGATTATGAGAATAGACCACCATGAAACCACACTGCAGTGCTTGGAATATTGTGTAAAATATCTTGTTTGTCTTCTGCCATTCGGAGTAATAAAAAAGAAAAACATGGAAGGGGAAAAAAAAAAATGAAATGAATAGACTTTGCATAATTTGTTCACACACTCCTGTCTAAAAGTACAACCATACAGCAGGTGTAATAATTCCATGACCATGTGAAAAGACAGCAAGTACTTTTTACATTGCACTACAGTACTCTCTAATTTGGTAGCCTATACTGAGATACAAATTGTACTGTGATATGTTGTACCATCTGGCTGGAAATAATGATGAGAATGATGGTCAGTTTGCCAGTACTAGGTCAATACTGAATCAGTGAATGATAGCTGAATGGCAAGCTCACCCCCAAGTTCCGCTGCTATTAAATGGCATAAGATGACATTTTTGCATATTGATAAATTTTGATTGTGCCTCACAAAACCAGTAAAAAGTCACAATGCCCAGATTTTATAGTCTAAATAGGTGAAATGATTTAACCTAGTCAAACTGTAGTTTATTATATTTTCTAAATTAAAAAAAAGAGCAATTTGTCTACATAATTTTCAAGTTTGGGATCATAAAATAACTGTGAAAACCATGATTTTTACAGTTTCTCTACAGTACTTTATTGTAGAGTAGTGCCGTAATGCATGTTTTGATGGCCCCCTTTCATTTCTCTAAAACTCTTTACTGCATGTAGTACACACTTTTCATTTTCAACTCCAATAACTTTTGAAAGGACAATGCTTCTGCTTGGAAAGTTAGTGTCAGTAATGAACAGAATGTACCAAATAGAAAATTTTAGCATATGATAATCTGATGATCCCTTCATTGTGGTTACGATGGAGTATTGTATCGTGTTGTTTGTCTCATTCGTTACTCAGAGTACAGCTTGGTGAGGATTAAACACTTGAATTGACTCTAAACATCAAAGCCTCTCAGTACACACTTTCCCAGAGTGTGTACCTCCCCCCCCCCCCATTATTTGGATAGGTTAGGTACAAAATGTAAGTCCATATGTATCAAGTTATGCATTAAAGCGTAGTGTCTTCTCCTTCAGATTAAAGTCTGGCAACTTTTTGTAAGTTTCGTAATGCAGGGTCACAAGTGTAATCAATCTCTGATTGTTCAATCTACTTGGACTTTGTAGGTTTTGTTTGTGCTCTCAAAGAAATAGCTGTTGAAGTGAAGTTTTTCCAACTACTCTCCCCTGATGATATCTGTAAATGTGGTATCAAAAACATGTAAATTTCACTAAAGCGGGGTTCCCACTATCACGATTGGCGCCACGATTGAAATCGTGGTCTTAATCGTGCAGCAAGCGTGATAGTCTTATCAGATTGTATCAGATCTTAAGGTCAATCGTGGCAATCGCGTTAATCGTAGGAAAATTTTGGATGGTTCAAAAATTTTCTACGATTAACACGATTAGTTTTTGATCGTGATCATCGCATCAGATCGTCTAGGATCGTATCCAAACGCAGCAAATCTCTTCTAATCGTGCTTCTTAATCGTGTTGATCGGGATCGACTTTTTCACTTCACTTCCGCCTATAATTATTATCTTTTGCCCATTTGCCCTTATTTTACTCATAAATTGATTTATACTTTTTATTCTGATAGGTGGTATAGCCTGCATCTTTAGATTATTATTTCCGAACGGTAAAATGTATGACGGTGTGGGGTTTAATTGTCGTAATTTTTAAGGTGCATTATCAAAATCATTTTTTTAAATGATTTCATAAAATGAAAGTTGTATTACAGATTTTTAGATGTTTTCATACATGTTAATGATGGTTTCATTAATGAGTTGCTATTACCATTATACAGACACACAAAACAGGATATGGGATAACTTTTGTAACGAAAACAAAAAATGAGCAAAAATAAAATGGGAATTGTATGTCTGCACGTATTGACTAATGTCAGTACAAAGATGATAATAATTTAATGAATCGTGCTTGAATGGGTACATATCAAAGGCAAATGGTTAATTTTTAAAAGTACATGTATATTACAAAATATTTTTTTTTTGTGGGTGCAGTGTCCTGCTGTTTGTGTATTGTACATAGTAATGAAGAGTTGTTGTTTCATCAGCCATCGTTTGAACCCTTTACATCTATTTGACACTTTTCAATGTCTTTTTTTGTATGTTTGGTAGTACATAATTTGAGAGGAAAATGGTTATTTTCAACTCTCATTATTACTGCAAATGTAAAAGTGACCATTGTCGTGGATGTGAGATCACTCGTATGATTATGACAATGAAGATCACTCTTATTATTTTTCACAGTTATTTATTCAATAAGTGTAGCAATATATCCCTGCGAAATAATTTTGCGTAAAACCTCCTTTTTGCTAAAAAATGACATCATTTTGATTAGGGAGTCACTTTTCTGTTATGTGTGTGTATCAGTTATGTTAAACATTGTTAAGTAAAACACTAAATCAAGCCGAATAAACCAAACTTTTAATAACCCATGAGATAACGACATTTTGAAATAAAAAAGCATATGATACATACACTTTGCGAATATGAAATCGAACACAAAGCAATACTATCCATTCGGCCGACTTTCTTATATCGAGCGTATATAACACATAATACTACACTCTTAAAACATCCGAGTCAGAACTGACCCGGAACTGGGTCCGTTGGGGTCATACACCGTTCCGGGTAAAAAATGACATGGAATTTGGTTATGAAAACCCCGAATGGGGTCACCCTGACCCACTTCATGACTCTGAATGGGTCATATGTGACCCCATTCCTTGTCATTTCTGACCCGGAACGGTGTATGACCCCAACGGACCCAGTTCCGGGTCAGTTCTGACTCGGATATTTTAAGAGTGTATGTTACATAACATTCAAAATGATCCCATCCTCTTTCTTAGCTTCCATTTCATCATATAATTATTTTCTTCATGTATTGGAGAGAAAGGTCATTTTGTCTTGCTGGGTTTTTTTTTCTGGGGAAGAGGGGCAAGTAGTTGGGTTCGTTATTTCACTTTTTTTTTTGTGAGAGGGAGGGTGAGCATCTCGATTTAATAATCTATTTATTTCTTTACGTTTAATATTAGACGAGGGAATATCTGAGGTTATGGCTGGCCTGGGTGCTGCTTTCTCTCTGATAACATAATCTTCATTAGCAATACTGCAAAGGATACATTGTCATCATCGTCAACCTGTCAAACCTTGCCATCATCAATGGTTGTGGATAAAATTATTAGGCCTAATCACTCTGCATAATTTAAGGGAAACAATGAAATCCATCGTCAGCCGGACTATGATATTCCCATTCGGGTCCAATCGCGCCTTAAATGGGGGTCGCTTCTGATCCCGATCGTAAAAGATATCGTATCTTATCTCAGCAGCCCGTATTGGTTCGCGGTATTGGTATTGGAACGTATCAGTACGTTGCTGCACGTACCAGATCGGGGATCCTGATCGTAATGGTCATGTTAGATCGGTACCAATCGTGACCTCAATCAGGACAATCCTGTCCGATCGTATTTGAACGGCAGGCCAGATCGTGACAGATCGTATCGCTTGAAATAGACCAATCGTGACCATATCGCATCCAAGCGTACCAACACGTATTGACTCACATAATCTCGTATCCAAACGTGAAATTTCAGACGAGTTCAACAAATGTTCCACGATCAGTTACGAATGTCCAATCGTGGCGTTCGCAATGGATCGCACGATAGTGGGAACCCCGCTTAAGATGTCAAACTTCTAAGAACTAGGGCATTCACACAGATCAGTTCCTCAGATTTAGACAGGATACGTAAAGCTTCTTTGAATAGATATGAATGTTATTGTCTAGCATAGACATGATGGCATACTTCATCCAGAAGAAGAGATGTAACAAACATGAAGAGACTAGCCAGAATGACTGGTTTCAGAAGATGTCTCTTTGTCTTTGGTGATTAGAATCCTAGTCATGATACTGTAGAGCTTTCTCGTGTTGATGATCACATCTACAAAGTGAATACAAGAAAATGAGCAAATGTTTGAATACAAAGGCAGGTTTGTGGTTTTCTCCCTTGTGCGTATTTAAATGCATTTGTCAGTTGTGGAACATGACATGGATTCCAGAGCAGAGCTCATAACTAAATTTGAATTGAGATCATACATCTGGGGGGCATTTCATGAAGCTTTTTGTCCGACAAAGTTTCGGACAAATTTGCTCTCAGCCACTCAGATGCAAGGATTTCCGTAGCTTGTAACAGTTTGTCAGAAAGATATCCGACCAAACTGCTTCATGAAATGCCCCCCTGAGCACTCTAATTTTTAGTAACAGAGTTGATGAAAAATTCAGCATAGTTTGAACTGTACAAAACTGAGAAACCCTGCAGTCAGAGCTGTGCTGTAGTAAATCCATCATTGCGTCACCAACTTCTCAAGATATTTGAAGCCTCCTGAAGAGGGAAATTTAAACAGATAGACAGTACTCAAAGTGCACTCTTCCTACACAATGTGGGCCTAAATCTTACCATGTCTATTGCAAACCGAAGAGCAAGGTGCAGTGTGTGTGGGAATGTGTACAGGCGTGAGATTTTTATCCCAGAGGTCCTCCTAAAATTTGACATCTTGACCTGACAGTGACTGTGTAAACTCTGTGAGAAACTATCATGATATCTGACACTGCTAGCAAGTGTCTCAGGTCAAATGGAGTACTAGTGTGACCTGTCAATGAGTGTGCTGCATTCTTCAAGTATCACTGGCTGCGTTTATCTAACTTGAAAGAGAGAATCACGTTTCAAAACGCGTTTGGAACGGTGTTTGCAAACGTGGTTTGAAACGCGATTCTCGGGGTGCCGCGTTTATCTAACCATCATACAATCGCGATTCAAGTGGTGTCACTGCGCAGCTGCTTTGCGCTGTTTGACCCGGGAAGTAAAGGTCAACTGCATACCACCAAACATGCCTCATCAGTCACACACAAATAATGGGCAGAGAACACAACCGGAAACAGCTGGGATTTGACCTTGAGATATTAATGTGTTTCAAAACGGCCTTGCGTTTATCTACTCACAGAACGGCGATCGTGGTCTCTAACGTGTTTCAAAACGCCCTCTGAAAGGCGTTTCAAAATGGCGTTTCTAAACGCGTTTGAAAACACGGTTGCGTTTATCTAACCACTGAAAATGCCTCAAACGCGTTTAGGATCGTGATTCTGCCTCAGAAATTTTTTAGATAAACGCAGCCACTGTCTCAAACATGTCTTTATACCACGATTGTAGGCATTGAATTACAGAATAGATCAATCCATTGTTAAACTTGAAAGATTATATAGTAACGTGTAATGGATCCTACAGTAACGAAGTGACGATCATTGAAATAACAAGAAAAACTGCTGCTTGAAAAACTTATACTTCATGAGCAGACATTAGTGTAATGCATGCTGTGAGTGAAATACTTGGCTGAAATACTTCTTTATTTGAGATGTGCTTCTGCAAGAATTAGAAATTGACAATGTAGACTTTTGACTCGAGGGCTAAACTCTCTGTAGAGAGTAGAGCAGCATTATGTAAATAGAACCAAGCACCTCCTGGATTACAGGTATCACCATAACAGTGCATCTGTGCAGTCACCCCTTGGGTGTCAGTAGACAGAAGTCAATATTTGCTCAGCTCCAGCGCAGCCAGTATCAAGGTGGCTTGCTGCAGGTAGATATTACAGTAGGTCAAGAATCTGCCTGGCCTAGCCCAAGGAAAGAGTACACCAGTCCATGTTTGCACATGTGCACTCATCTCTTGTGTGCGCAGGAAGCGAGCAATTATGTTTGCCCATTTGGTGAAAGGGACAGATACTTGTCTGGATGGATTAATGTGATGTCTTCAGTGGATGTTCGTGCAGGACTTGTTTTAAAATGCTCTTCCTCTTGAAAGGCCCCAAGCCCTTTAATTTCAGGGGAACCTCCATCTCAATCATTTTCAACCATTCTAATAGATGACAGTATTGAATGTACATAATATACAGCTTTCAGGTTCTGCAGTGTGAAATTGAAATATTTCTTTTCATTTATTCATTTACTAACTAAGTTGGTATCAAATTGAATACTGTATCAGTATATGTCTTGTAGTTCCATTGAAATTCTTATTGATATATTTCTGTATATTTATCCCAGTCTTTATTTCAAAATTTTGTATGTTTTCTTTCACTCTTTAATTTGTTTGATAGTTTATTTATGTAGAATTAACTTTGAACATTTCTAACAAGCTTTATGTGTATTACCCTTGCTGACACCATATCATTGGAAGGGGAAGGGGGTCATGAACAGAAAACTGGCTCTTCATAGCATCCTTAGTTTGTGTCTTGTAGTGTCTAGTTTATGCTGCGTCACTTTGTTTTTGGCCTGCGTATGTGATGATCACTCTTTATCAAATATTGAATAATCACTTCGACTGAAAGATACCTTTTGAAAACGAGCAGTTACAGCTTTAAAGGTAGGGAATCCCATTTGCATGCCTTAAATGAAGAGGTGTATAAATACAGTGGTATGTTGAAGAGAGTATCATTTTAGAAACTCCCATAAAGTATTTAGTACATTTTTATTGACCGTTAGATTTTGAATTGAATTTTTTTCGGGGCTCACCATAAATTCCAGTACATTACTAGGCTAGCTTTGCAGACCCATGCACTGCATGTGTGTCCATCATGTATATTTTCTAAAGAAAGTTCATCAAAACTTACAAACATTTCTATATACATTCTTGCCACGCACTCTATATGTTATTTCATCAGCTTTTATACTTTTAGATTTGTGTTTATAGATAAAAAATATAGAAGACTACAACAAAAAGGCTTAAGTGTGGCTGACACACAGAACTACTGAGTAGTTGAGTTTTGTGCATTATTCAAATTGTAGATAACTGTTGACTTCCAAATTTCTCAGCAGTGGCCTAAACAAGTCCCCTGAGGTTCATATTTAATGTTTTGCTGTATTTTGGGAGGTCTGTAAAAGGTATCCCCTACCTTTAAAAAACAAATGATACGGAACTTGCAGGCCCAAATTCACAAAGATACAGACAGTGTACTTTAAATCTAGTGCCTGGATTGTGCAACACAAATTTGATTCCTTAAATGCACATTGAGCTCCACTTCCACTTAGTGGTATTTTTTCCTTGAAAGGTTAGTAAATTACAGCCTTTTATATTGTATTCTTGTACCAAATACTCCTTCATTTACATTACTTAAACATTTAATTCTTATGTTCTCAAGAGATGCATTTCTCCCTTTAAACTATCTACCAGTGACAAAGTCATATGATATCAGATATTGCTGTTGAATTTTGATCATGTATTCAAATGTCAACACATATGTGTGTGCCTGGAGTCATCCAGGATGAGGCAGTATCTATGACACAGTCTGTCTGTCTGTCTGTCTGTCTGTCTGTGTGACACCTTTTGCCTTGACATTTACTGGCCACAGGGGTCAGACCACAGGGGTTCTTAATCGGGTTCTGAATCATGTGCCCATTTATGAGGGGAGGGGGGGAGGGGATGGAAAAACTCCAGAGGATGCATGAGAAGGGAGGAGTCCTGCCACATTCAACTGTCCTCATCAGCATATTATCATTGAGTGATACCACTTTCACCTGTTGTCATTTGCATATTACCATGGAGCCCTGTCACTTTCTCCTGTCCTCATTTGCATATTACCATGGAGTCCTGCCACATCATCAACAGTCCTCATTAGCATATTGTCATTTTATGAGTCATGCCACTCTCACCTGCCCTTATTAGCATTTTACCCTGGCAGCCTGCCACCTTTACCTGCTTTTGTTTATA